>NC_072733.1:162873354-163473354 GCF_026930045.1 Uloborus diversus | reverse complement strand
CTAACTTCTGTGTAAGGTTACACCAGAATTTTCTGTATGCTTACAGAGAAATTGCTAGAGAGGTTACACATCAGCAGAAATTAAGCTATCATAAGACTTTTTTGAAAGGGTACTCATTTTGAATAGTAAGTAGACTTAAGCTTCAAGTTAACTATTTCATGGTTGAGATTATCCAGATATATTAAATGATTAAGTAATAATTTCTTTTTTACACGTTTTAAATTGAAAGTACAAAAATATATTAGTGGGTTGATGTACTTGAAAATTTCTTATATCAGTTATAAAAAAATCACCCTAAAAACTTTCGTAGAATTTCTTTACAGCTTTTGCTTTTGATTAGTCGTTAATTCAATATTTATCAAGTTCCTGATTTTCACAACCAATACATACCAATTATTTATTTGTTTTAATATACATAAAGGACATTTTCTAAACTTAGGTAAGAAATAAGATGAGTGGTGTCCGAACCCACAACGCAATTCTCACTGAAAGATCGAAAGCAAGAGCTTTTACCTCTCTTCCATAAAGACTGGTTTCATTTCGTTAATAATATTTTACCTGCTCTGCGGTGATTCTGATTTTTATGCATTTTTACTTGATTTCTACTGAAACCACAGTGCAAGGTTTTTCCAACAATTTGAGTTTTTAAAACAATCATACTACACTTCAGAATTCGTGTAATGTTGATAGTCCAGTCATTTAAGTTTAAATTAGGTAAGAATCTCGGAATTCGAGATACCCAGCTGTAAGTCTGTAAATACTTGTATATTGATACCCTAAAAGTTGTCTCAAAACCTACATATGGTAGGGTGTACGCAACTATTAAATTTCCAGGTCAAAGATCACAAAAATCGTTTTTTTTTTGCGCTTTTTTTGTAAATATCTCATTTCCTATGGGTTTTTTGCTATTTGTATTTATTATCAATATTGTAGAAAACAAAATTTTCTACAAATTTTGTTTAAAATTTTTTTTTTATACGGTGAACCGTTTTCGAGATAGAGGGTGGAGAGCGAGCGGTCACAGGATCACTTCAGGTCAACCGGTGCCTCGGTCGAAAACGCACCATATATATAGTTGATGAACTATCGATAAATCAATAATTATAAATATTTGTCAATTTTTAATTAATATGTTAATTGAAAAATTAAAGCTGCAAATATTACTACTAAAAAAGCAAGAAATGATGCGGATGTTCTTATTGTTGAAACTGCAATTGAAGAATCAAAGTCTGAAAAAACTGCAGTTATAATAAGACATGATATTGATTTACTTGTCATTTTAATTGGGCGTACACTGTCTTACGAACAAGAAATTTTCTTTAAAAAAGTTGGGAAAGGAAAAGTAAAAACGGAGACATACTCCACTAAAAGTTTTGATAATTATCCTCCCTCCAAAACACATATTTTATTTCTGGACGCATTAAGTGGCTGTGACACAACTTCTGCGCTTTTTGAAAAGGATAAAAAATCATTTTTAAAAGTTTTTGAGAAACTGACAAATTTGGATGAACTAGCTGCAGCATTTGAAGAAGAAAATTGTTCGGCCCAGAGATTAGTAGAGAGTGGAACTTAAACTTTATTGGCAGTCTATAATGCATCGAAATCTGCGAAAAGTCTCGATCATCTCTTTGTTACATGCATTACGTCAAGTCTACAAAACTTTATAAACCTGTGCAGCTTTCAAATATTCCACCAACAAGTGCAGCTGCTCATCAACACTTCAAAAACGTGTATATTATCAAGTTCAAACTTGGTTAGGGCATGATTTGGAACCCCAGGTATGGGGTTGGGCAATTCGAAACGATTTTCTGGAGCCTATCATGACAATTTTACCACCTGCTCCAGAAGATTTGCTAAATACAATTTTCTGCAACTGCAAGAGTGGTTGTGGTTCGCAATGCGGATGAAGAAAAGCGGGCTTTCAATGCTCTTTAGCTTGTGGCCAATGTAATGGGCAAGCTTGTCTCAATGCTCTACCATATCAGAGCGACATTAACGAAGATGGAACCTTTGACCCCGAAATCATGGAAGAACTTGAGACAAATGTGGTTGAAGACTATAATGAAGACCAGTTTGAAATTTACCAGCAGCCGGAAGACGACAATGAAGAGGAAGAAGATGATTAAAATTATAAACTGTAGTTTTTATACTCTTTATTCCATTTTTTTACTTTTAATAAAAATAAATGTATTGAATGATATTTTTTAATAAAAAGATCAATTCATAATTTATTTGTTTTTTTTCATCATGTAAGAAGTTATTAATATTAATTAGGTTAAAATTCAAATATAATTCCTATATTTTCATTAACAATTCTGCAATTACATGGGCAGGTAAGTGTTGTTAAGTAAATTAATACTGAAATAGTTAATAAAAATTGACAAATATTTAAAATCATTGATTTATCGATAGTTCATCAACTATATATGGCGCGTTTTCGACCGGAGGCTCTCTTTCTATCTCGAAAACGGTTCACCATATAAAAAAAAAATTTAAACAAAATTTGTAGAGAATTTTGTATTCTACTATATTGATAATAAATACAAGTAGCAAAAAATCCATAGGAAATGAGATATTTAAAACAAAAAAGCGCAAAAAAAAAAAAAAAAAAAAAAAAAAAACGATGTTTGTGACCTTTGACCTTGAAATTTAATAGTTGCGTACACCCTACTATATGTAGGTTTTGAGACAACTTTTAGAGTGTCAATATACAAGTACTTACAGACTTACAGCTGGGTATCTCGAATTCCGAGGTGAACTTACTATAATGACTGGACTATGAACCCATTAATGCTGGTAACCTTTTACACATTTTTTTTTACAGTATGTGAAGTTCAAAACATTTCTCGTTAAAATTCGAGTAGTTCAAGAGAATTAATTCGGATTTTCGGAGAAAGTTAAATTCTATATAAATTTTGCATAACAGTGGGTTTGCTTTGAACAAACTTGATTGGAACGAGCCTCTGACGCATTTACAGAACAGGATTCTTGGATTTCCTCATTTTGAGCCTATTTTTAAACACTATAAAACGCTTGAATATCGTCGTCTACCAGGGAAATTCTGACATTTTATTGAAAAACAACTAATTCATTTTTGTGGTATGATTGTTTTTAGCAATAAAGATAGAAAAAAGATTATTGGTAGATTGTTTTTTTTTAAGAAAAACTCTTATTAAATCTAAACATTCCCCATATAGACATAATATTTAAGCAGATAGTTTCTTAATTATTTCAATAAAGTGAAAGTATTTTAGCTTTCATTCAAAATAAAGAACTCCGTACTCTGTTATCCTTTTATTTAAAATGTTTATATTATCATTATTATTAAAATTGTTCCTATTTTGTTTCACAATAATTAAAAAAATAAAATACTTTCTTGTATCTTTGCTTAAAGTTAGAATCTTCCACAGGGTACTGTAAACACCGTTTTCTTTTATTTGTTAATTATTTTCTATCACCAGTTTATATGTGTAATTTTCTATTGAGGAGAACTTTTGTCATGATTCATTTCTAAAATTCATTTCTGAAACTTTGCAGCTCTAAAAGATTTAGGAAAAACAGCAATGAAATATAATTTATTCCGACAAATATTCCTTGATTTGAAGTTTACTAAATATAATGCCCAGAAGCTCGAAAGAAGGAATTCCATATCGTCTTTATAGGAACGAGCAGCTAACTTTTTTTTGTCAGAAAGTTTTTGTTGTCAAAAAGAAATGCTTCAAATTATTATATTCATAGATATTTCATAGTTTAAAATAACGGGGAAAGATTTACCTAACATTAGAAAATCTATGTTGATATACCGAAAAACAAGCTTGGTTAGTTCTGAATGGACTTCTTGGTTAAATAACACTGTCGTGAGACAATCAGAGCGGTTGAGTCATCTAACTTATTCTACATATTTTTATGCATTTTGTACTGTCAGTTTGTTTATAAATTAAGTCAAAGTTTATAATTTAAGTTTAATTAGTGTCCACCACCAAGAATACATTCTAGAATTTTTGGTCAAAAGTTAAAATTTAGGCTTTTTCCAATTTTATGATTGATTTAGTCAGTCTTAAAACACATAAATATAAAAAGTTAAATGCCTGAGACTCATATAGCGAAGAAAGAGTACTTTCAAAAACTTCCAAAAATAGCTTCCAAACAGTAACTTCGGAATGATGCAATTAGTAGTGTATAATATTCGTTTTTGAAATTAATTACGTTGAATACTAATTTTTAATAAACGGTTCTGTAATTTAAATTTACTACTACTTTTAATTTCACTAACATGAGTGCCAAAATAGCATAATTACAGATTACTTATCGTTTGCAAATGGAACTAATTAATTTCGTTTTATATTAATCCTCTGCAAGTAAAAAGTATTCATCGTTTGCTAATAAAAACATTTACTTTAACTGGATATTTATCGTCTGTTATCAAAGGTATCCCACATTGATAAGCAAAAAATGGGAGAAGAGAAAAAGCTCTGATTTATTGCACATGGCACACAAAAGTACAAAAATACAAGATCGTTTCGACTTTTCAAATAACCTAGATAATGCCCATAAATAAATACGTGTTCTCCGTTATACTCAATTTACATACAAAAGATGCCAAAAGTGTTGGGAGATCGAACATAATGTCGAATTCTGAAATTCCAATGGAAACGCCATTGCATTTCTGGGGCCAATCTAGCAAATTTGAACCCTCGTTGCAGCGAAACTAGGGCCTATGCAGTCAAACCGCTTTATCGGCGCTCATATCTAGTAGGAATGGACCTATAGCTAGAATTTTGTCCAAACCCGTGACCCTCAAGGTCGTGCCGTTTGGTCGTAAGTTTTTTAAGAGTTTTTAACCAAAAAGTCTTAAATAAAAGACTATTCTTCCTATTCAGACTTTTTAGTAAAAAAAAAGTTTTCAGATTTTTTTACTAAAAAGCTTGAAGTGGTGCAAAGTTAACCGGCATGGCTTAAATCTACCCTGCATAAATCATTCATTGTCATGCGTTTAATCCTTCAAAAACAGACTTTTTGTCTAAATGCTTTTAACTGCCTTTTAAAAAAGCATCCATGCGAGCTCAACGCGTAAAGGCCCCTGCTCACACCATAAAATCACTAAAGTTTTCGCACCTAATTAACCCTCTATGTACGCTCTGAGTTTAATTAGTGAGATTTTCCTTCTCGATTTTAGTGTACTCCATCAAATAACACAAGATGTTTAACTCTGCTTAACTAAATAGTGAATTTATCGAAACCCGGCGTTTTGGACGATCTCAACAAATCATCGGATAGCAGACTATCCAAGAATGAGAATCGCTGAGCTTTAATTAGTTTAACACGAGTAGAGTGCGATTAATTCTCTTGCCCGACTCGTTAATCGAATTGGTCCCGTTGGGTAGGGAGGGAGTATTTAATTAATTGTCAGTTTCACACCCCTTGCCCCCACTTTTAGCGCCGGAATAGGGGGATTCCGGACAATCGATGAGTCCCGGGAAACGAGTGCCATGGGATAGGATAGGATAGAAATTAGAGCGATCTCTCCCTATGAGCAGAGCTGAATATTACGAGTTCAAACAAACTGAGTATCAAGTCATGCTGAATATTAATGGGGAGTGCCTATTACGGGATAGCTGACAGTTAGGGGCCCTAATATTAATGTTTCCTCCACATGCGCATAGTGTACTTGATGAGGCATCTTGGCATGATTGAATTTGGAGAAGATTTGCTGTGGGATTTGATTCACCATTACGTGTTACCCCACTTTAAATTAACCATGAGTATTGTTGTAAAGATTGGTTTTAGGTTACTTTTTTTTTATTAGAAGGAGGAAGAAAAGATATTAATCTGGACTGAAAAGCGGTAAATGTTACACTCTACCTAACCTATTTTTTTTCAACTGATTTAAACTAACATTGAACTGATGTAGAAAAGTTTTTTTTTTCAGTCAGTTTAAGTTTATGTTTTAAATACAAATATATTTGCTGTGTATAAACATTAAAGCACAAAATTATTTAGAACTGGTGATGTACCCGATAGTCAACGCTAAAAATGTATTCAATTTACTTTCCAAAGTTGAAATTGATTGAAACCCATAAGTCATAATATCAACCATGTACCAACTCTAAAATCGGATGAAATGATTATATAGTCTGAGCTTTAATCATTTACTTCGTCAATTTTATTTTAGTGCAGGGATTTACAACATGAATTTTAGATAATTTCAAATTAACGCACATCACATTTGCTATATTAAAACATAAATTTAAACTAACTTACTGTTTTATTAAATGTAGACTAAAGTATTCATACATCATCTAACATTTGCAAACAAATGCTTCTTGATTTTTTTCGAAAGCGAATTTGAATTCTGAAAAAACATTTGTATTGATTGTGTTTATGATTTTATTACAACTGAGAAAATTATTTTTAAAGGAACAATTATTTTAAGCTCATTCTTTCAGCTACCGTGTTTCTTTAGTTGACGGTTTAGCTATAATTTTGCAACAAACACCAATTTAAAAAACTACTTCACTCAAAGGTAGATATTTCAACTATCTAAAGAATCTGGTGATTGTGGTCAGAAACGCTTTCATATGTCAGCAGCCTAGCATAAACCCTCTTGATCCGGCTCAACTCATTTTAGACGTAATTTCAAAAGAAATATATATTTTTAAGTTGTAATGTCAGGCTCGCTTTGGAAACACTTAAAAAGCATCTGAGACTGTTGCAAGAACATTTTTGAGATGTAGAGTGTCAAAACGTAATTTTAAGGGGGTCGGGACACAAAAATGGTCGAATTTTGCAATTTTATCATTTAAAAAAACTACCTTTTTTTCTGCTCAAAAGGACGTTTGAATCTTGTTTCCTTCTTAATTTGAATGAAAGATATATATGGTTTTTTATTTTTATTTTTTGCATGCATTTAACTAATATTATACTTAACTTTAAACCTTTAAACGCTTGTTTATCCATGATGCAATTTTTCCCGATTTTTTGTATTCAAACTCTTATAAGTCAAGAACTGATAAAGATAAAGCAATGAAATTCGGAGCATATCTTTTTCAAACAGTTTACTTTAAATTTTTATTTGGCGAATTTGAAAAAAAAAAAAAAAAAAAAACGTTTATAGCAAAAAATATGATTTAAAAAAAATCTTCGAATTTTTTTGAGTTTTTTCTTCAAATATTTTCTATTTTTTATTAAATTAATATTTTTAAAATCTCCGAATAAAAATTAAAGCTTAGATATTTGTGCATAATTTTTGGAAAAAAAATATTTGAAATTTGACGAAGAATATTTTGAGTTATATCGATTTAAAGCAACATCCTTAAAAAAAATAAATTTAAATAAAAAAATTGTTTTTTAAACATTTATGTTATGATTTTGCTTATTGAATGGATAATGAATCAGTGCAAAAATTTCAAAACTCTAAACTATTAAAAAAAACTCAAAATGTGTCCCGGATCCCCTTAAGCTACATGTTATAACGTCTGGGGAGAAAGTGGAGGCTCTCTCTGGAAAATATTTCAAAGTTATAAGTGACGGTAGGGGAAAGAGGGGCTTTCAAATTTTTGACAATAAGGCTCTGAAAACGCAATTTTGAACTTTCTTTTCAGATGTAAGAGGAAGTAGATGAACATTTAGAACAGTACTTCCTAATAAAAACACATTTTAAAGTTATCTTTCGTAACGTTGGGTAAGGGTTCCTGCCGAATGTTGTTTGCAATCCAAGTTCCAAAAACATCTTTTTCGGTTATGTTTGCCAAAGGACTCGAAAAGCAGCGGATGATTTCCGACAATTTTTCGAAACTGAAATTCTAAACATTTAATTATCTTTGGTGACATTGGTTAGAATGAGACGATCAGAAATTTTCCAAATCTGGAAGTTTTCCAAAATTAAGGGCCTAAAACAATTTTAGGCTCTCCTTATTCCTGTTAAAGAGGGTAATGATCCTGTATTGGATCGGTGTTAAAAAGCCACACAGGGGTTCTGACCCGCCTCTGGCTTTAGATGTGAGAGCGAGCTATGTAAGGACCATAAATTCGTTTTCGAAAAAGAGTTTCAAAAAAAGATAAAAGATAAAAATTTAAATATTATTATTCTTCGAGCCGCTTTAATATTACTTTTGCAAATACATTAATGATGTTATTTTGCAGATATTGTAAAATACAGGTATATCTCGTATAACACGGTTAATTCGTTCCGTGTAGTATCGAAACCGTGCTATACGAGACTTTGAAATAATGTAAATCAAGGGATGTGTACCGTGTTATATCGAAACCAAGTTTTATAAAAACAAAGTGAAAACTTATTAGTGTTATCAAACATTAACAGGATGTTTTTAACAAAAATTTAGTTCCATCTTTTTTAAATATAACTTTTGTGTTTTATTAAAACCGTGTAGTATTTAATTCAAATTTCGAACCGTGTAATATGGAAACCGTGTTGTAATAATAGCAAAAATGGTACCGTGTAATATCAAAACCGTGTTGCAGAAGTACCGTGTTATACGTGGGACGCCTGTAAATATGTTTAGTTTGAACAAGCCACTATAGTATCACAGTTAAAACCTTCCAAAGAACGTGGTTAAAAAAAAATATAAGTTGTCAAAGATGTTGCGCTTGCGCACTCTTTCTCTCTGTATCTTGCCAGGAGACTACAAAAAAGCAGTCTGAACTATTTTTTGAACTAATTATTCCTCTGAACTTTTTTTTTATGTAAAAAAAAGCTAGATTGAAAAGTATTTTGGTGTTAGACTACTTCATTGTAATTAATTGAAATTAATTTCTGTAAACCGATTTTTTAATATTCTCTCCGAGAGAGCCTGACTGCTCTATATTTTTTCTCTCCCACATAAAGCTGCAATGAATGCCACCCCCTTTCCGGAATAAAAGCCCATCATGGGTACTGTGTGCCTAATTGATGTTAGATTTGTGAAGTATGTTGGTGAAAAAAATAAATAAATGGAAAGAAAGAAGTTGCTTCAAACAATCTGTACTAAGTGTTTCTGAAAGTACATTTTTGTATATTTTTTTAAACAAGGAAGAATTCAATAAAATCATTCTATAAATATATATTAATGGGGCTAGAAAGTTATTTTACAGATTATAAATACAATGGAATACGTTTTTTTTACAATTTTTTTATCAATGATATTGTCAAATTTTCTCTGATATAATTACCCTCATTATGAACATTCTTTTACTATCTAGTGTAAAATTTTCAATCTCAAATCGAAGTAAACAATTGATTTTGGTGGAAAATATATGTAAAAAGTATTTTGAGCATGAGCCGAATAAATACATATAGAAAGTGTTGTGGCTTTTGGAATATAAGGAAATTAGATGTTGCAATGTCGAGTGAGAAAAGCAGGTGAGGCAACGAAACTATTTTTCGAAGATTCGACTTGAACAGAATCTTGCCTATTCCATTTATAATCGCTAAAATATGCTTTCGATCACAAAATATTCTATGTGACAAAGCCTTGGAAAATTTAGCAGAAGTCAATAGCGCCATCCCCACATATTGAACCAAAACTACTTCCTTTTTGTCGATTCAGGGTTCAAAAGTTGAACACTAGGAGGCAAAAGTGTTTTTGATAACGCTGGTAATTACATAATTAGTTTTCATATTATATGGTACGCTGCACCACGTAGCAAGAAAATGTTTTAAATCATAAAATAATATTCCTTTAAAACTATACATTTTGAATAAGGTTTTTTTACAAGAAGCTTCACACTACATGTGCAATGTGCATATAACACGAAAAGTAAAGTGTATGTAAGTATAGCTTTCAGAGAAGAGAGAAGCTTAGTGCTCCATCTTTCCCATATCTGTGAAGTTAAAGATGGTACATTTTTATATTGTAACAATTTCATCGGTTGGTACAGTTTTATGTTATAACAATTTCATCGTTTTTTACATTTTTATGTTACAACAATTTCATCGCAGTTCTTATAAAAAGGTTTTGTCAGTGATTCTTTTTAGTAAAAAAAAATCCTCCATCTTATTTTGGTACTTTAAAAACTAATTAAATTGAAAAATAATGAATAAATAAATAAACAGAGCGGAGAAAAATACTGTTGTATGAATAAAACTTAAATGATCCTGAGAATTTATTTTACTTAAGGCTATATTAATGTAACGAAAATGAAGTAAGTTTAAAGATTTACTGCTCTAATTGTGTGAACAGTGCACAAACAAATAATGATGTTGGTGAGACAAATGTGGCCGTGTTCTTAAGGTATACCATTCCCAAAAAAATGAATAA
The DNA here is from genome assembly GCF_026930045.1 of Uloborus diversus. Lineage (NCBI taxonomy): Eukaryota > Metazoa > Arthropoda > Arachnida > Araneae > Uloboridae > Uloborus > Uloborus diversus. The sequence goes on along the minus strand of NC_072733.1, from coordinate 163,463,098 downwards.
CTTTTATTTTTTATCACAAAATGTCAAAACTGCATTTTAAATCATGTATCCGCGGTGTAAATGGTAGAATTTGAGAAAATTACTTTGATCGTTCAGCATTGTATACAATGGTTTCCCTTTTGAGAAGGAACCGTTCTAATTTCCAGATTAGAATGTAATTTAATAATTTAATACATGTGCTTAAATTCTTATAATTTTGAGTTAAGATACGTTTTCTGAAGCATTAGTTGTTTCTTCTTAACCACTTTTACTTTAATAAACGTGAACTGTAATAAATTTAGCAGAGTAATTGCTTTAAGTTTTGCAAATGCTGATCATATTCATGCTTCCAAGGTGGTCTCCGTAAAAAGAAAACTATGTAAACTAATTGTATCAAGGAAATCTTTGGTACTCCATTTTATTGTTTTTTATAATAAAATATCGTTCTGCATTCATTTTTTTTTAATTTAATCCAAAACAAGTGAAGCCATGATAGAGAAGAGTCGAAAATATTTTCGTTGTAATTTTTTTCTCTTGTAATTGAACTTATTATTTTAATTGAACGTAGTATTATTATTCTTCTAGACGAAAAAAAAAGTTTACCGATCATTTCTTTCCCCAAATTTAAAGGGATTTCAGTTGAACACATGGATTTCCTTTGGTACACTATGCTTCCAAGATGGTATATAAGCTACTTTTGAAATCGTATCATAAAAAAATAAAGTTTATCTAACAAAAAAAATTAAGTAAGAGTAAATTTCAGCATTGAAAAAATCTGTCAAATTTTTGTAACCAGGAAAATATGAAAAATTCATCAGAGCTTAACTGTAGCCACCTTTGACTCACTTACTTTATCATTTAATAAATAATAAAAAACAGGAAAAACACTGCGATAGTTGAAAAGGAAATGAATTAAAATTCTAAACTAAAGAAACTGTCTTTGAACTGTAACGAAAGTTTAGGAATTAAAGCTTATTGCAACGAATATGATCAAAGTTAATTGCTTTTAATGTAGCAAAGTTTAGTTTCAATAGAAATTGTATGTTGTTGGTTAAGGTATTAAAACAGGTATCTAAGTTTATTATTTTCTTTTAATTGCATAACGGTTGTGTTTTCCACATCTCTCTCATCATCGTATTAACTTAGTACTTGTACAAACTAATGCAGAAAATATTTGTTACCTTTAAACTTTCAAAATGTTATGGTGCTGTGTTTTTTAACTTATTTGAAAAATGCGTACAAGCATCAAAATATAAAGTTATATATTTCAAATATTTCTATTGAATTGATAATTAAACATTTTTAATAATTATAAAACAGCTAATTGTTGAATTGTAGCTGTTTCTTTTTCAAATTGAAATAATATATTAGCATGACTTTAGATTTTAAAATAATTCCTAATGAATATCTGCAATCAAATATTTACCCCTTCAGAATTAATTTAAGTGACATTGTATCCTATGACAAAAGCGAGAAGCGATGAATTCCAATTTCTCACATATCAAGTTTCGCTTTAAAATTCATAAACTTTGACAACAATAACTAATGTTTCCCGACTTATATTCAGCGCTTAACCTCCGTCATGTGTAATACCAAGAGATTCCCCCACTCCTCAGTCGCATTTTGTTTTTCAACTATCTTTATGCTGTCCTCTGAAGATTCAAAATGAAACATTCCTGGCACTCACCTACATCTCCCTATCCTGCGTTGTTCCAGAGAACACATTTCAGTTTCGTCCCATCACCACTTGCATCTACAGCAAACCTGAAGTCCATGGCACATCCGGATGCTGAGCAAAGGCACCGCCCACGAACAATTGTCCTATGAGAGAAGTATGTAAACCCCCGCCCACTAAAAACAATCACGCCCATCCTCTTCGGATGAGGATGCCGCGGCCTTCAAACTGTTCCCCCGCTGCGACTTGGAATGTGATGATTCTTTCTGTACAGCATTCCCGTGGGCTCAAATGATCTCAGTGATTCAAAATATCTGCTATTGGAATATTACCAATTGTTCCAAGTCATGACAAGGAGTCTAATCTTTGTACAACTATCTTTATTCTACTAAAATATGAACAGAATCCAATCTACGAATATATGACGAAAAAAAAATAAATATTTCACACGTGTTTACCATTAAATTCATTTGAGAATGAAGTGGAAATTGTCTTTTTAATGAAATCTTTGAGTTATTAAATGTAAATGACTATAACTTTGTGAACTTATTTTCTTCCACATTCTTTTTCTCTACATAAGTATGAAAGAGAAGTTCCCAGGATTAAAAAAGCTGTTTCAAGAAGAATTGTCACTTCAAATTTATTACAAAATAAATGTATTAATTTTACAGCTTCTGCTTCTGATCTTCAGTTCGAAATATTGTGGCATTAATTATGTCTGAAAATGTTTGACAATTACTTTAAATGAAAAGTCAGTTGTGGATGTATTGCTAAAAGGTTTTTCTCTATGATAAACATGCTTTGAAAACTCGATAGGGGAAAAAAGGCAGAAGTAAGAGAAGCTGTTATACTTAATGGAACAAAGTATACACAAAGATGATTTTCACACAAAAATCTTCAAACTCGTTTATTATATATTTATATAAAGTACATTGCTGAGTTCTGCAACAGTATTTTCTCTTCTCTTTATTAAAAACTTTGACAAAAGTGGTAAATGCTGCTTTTTAGGAATTAAAAGTTCATTCAGAGTTTGATGTTTGGTCACTTTCCCTTTCTTATTTCGCATTCAAATCGCAAACAGTTAAAAGGTCATAACACATTTTCAAAAGACAAAGAGAAATATCAGAAGGATGTGTTTCCCAAAGTGATTATTTTTTGATATAAATTTCAAAAATTTCAAACATGTTGGAATTCAACCCTCCAACTACAACAGCTAGTGCAAGTTCAATGCTGTCTATGCTCAATCTCAACATGGAAGCTGTGTCAAGACAGAACTTCTTACTTGGCACCAGCCCACCACTAGCAGCTTTGCATACCATGGCGGAAATTAAAGCGTCAGCTCTCGGACCTTATGGTGGAACTACAGCTCAATCATCCCCACTAAAATCGACAGCTGTTATTCCTGCATCTTCTGCCACTCCTCATGGCATTAATGACATTCTTAGTCGCCCAACTATGACTTCTCCACCAACCTTAGGAGCATTAGGAGCTACTTTACCCAGGTTTAGTCTCGGGGTTGGACCTAGTATGTACTTTTCTCCAGCGAATCCTAGTTTGCACAAGCTAGGATTAGGAGATATCTCGGGAAGACCTTCCCATGTTTACTGGCCTACGGTAAATCCACTTTGGAGAGATCGATTGACAGCTCCACAAGGTAAGATATTTCAAATAGCATTAATTTAAGTTGAGATTTTCACGAATGAGTATGAATCTAGTTTTGCAACATAGCTGTAAAATTTTGCTGAAACTAGAGCATGGCAGTATTGCAAATAATTTGAAAAAGTCACATAGTTATATCGTTTAAAAACCTTTTTTCACATCTTTTAACATCATTTAAAAAGACCAAAGAACATCTGTAGAATGATAACTGCGAAACATTTTGAAAGAATTTTACTAACATACATGCACTATTAGTACATAAGTCAACAAACACATTTATAAGTTTGTATTGCTTTTGTTCACTTTGTGAAATACATCCTCGAGAGACTACAATAGTGCTTGATGCTTCCACAAAATGCCCCTAAATCATATGCGTCGCTATGCAGATGACTCAGCAAACTAAATGTAAGTACTTTCATCAATATTCATTGATAACAGCTATTTTGAAACTCTCGGTAAAATCTATTTGAATGGCAACTGTTTAATAACGCAAATAGGTGGCAATATGTCTTTTCATTAATATTGCAGGATAATTTACTATTAGAAGTTATTTCTCCAGCTCAGATATTGTGCAATCAAGGAAAAGGAAATCTTCTCACATAGTCATATTGTTTTCGCTGGATGAATATCAATGCACAAGAGCTTAACATACAATGTTCAATCCGTATGAAAAGACTAGAGTACAACATTTAAATTCTTAATACAAAGGAACTCCTGAACAGTTCTATGGACTGAATAACTAGTCTATAACTGAAATATTTCACTACAAACACACAACACAAGAAGATAATATACTGTTAACTCATACTCAACTCATAAGTCATAAAATATGCAGCGAACATTTTCTAGAGCACTTAACATTTTACTGTAAAAATTGAAAGAACAAAAATGATCAATTCAACAAGCAAATATGCATTCTAATTAACTTAAAACATTAAAATTAACTTAAACAAATATAAATCTTTATCAAATAATTCGGTATTGCACACAAAAGCATAAGAGAAGGGGAAAAAAGGTTTAAGATTCAAAAATTGAGAATATTCCTCGTATATTTCTTTTCAAAACCTTAGCTAATGTTTGTCAAGTATAAAAGTTACTCTTGCAAAGCATTCCTTACAAAGTACTAATAGAAAAATAGTAGCACCCCCCAAACCCCTAGCCTTTTGAGAGGTAGGTTTTTTCTGAGCTATTCCTTTTAAGATAAATACACACTGGATCAGAGAAGGGACAAAATTTACAAGGTAATCCATGTAAAATTTATTAAAAAAACTAAACTACGGAGATCCAAAAAAAAAACACGTAAATTACGAAATAACATTGCATGTGTATGCACTATATTACACGTAATACATATAAATACATATAATGTTACACGTTTCATGGCATACTGACCATTTTAAGGAAACTTTCACGGCATATATTTAGAGAAACATCACAATATACAATGTTGTACTTCAAAAGCTCATAAGTATAAAGTAATTGAGGCGAATATCAATACATTTTTAAAGGGATTATTACTGATTAGTTCTTGCAGATTGAAATGCTTGGCAACACGATCTAATTTTCAGATATATTATTCTTTCGATGAAGCAAATAAGAATTCATTCAAGTGTTTTGCAAGTATGTCTCGTTACTTTCATGTAAGAGTTTCATACATAAACTGTACAGTGGAATGTAAATAATAACTTTTTTAAAGAAAAAAGCTAAAATATTCATAGCTAAAGCTTTTTACATAAAACTAGTGTTTTGTAAGAGTTCCAGTGCTAAGCCTAGCAGGATTGCATTCAAAAATGTCGCTGTGGTATGGCGCACATTGTGAGAGGTAGACCTTAGGACGAAAGATATGTCTAGCTAACTGGAATCAAAGTATAGAAAACAAAATATTATTGCTCTCAAATATGTATATATTTTTACATTTCATCACATATCATTGTCAATAGTTTTTTTTTTGCAAATCAAGGAGTCAAGGAGATGAATTACTACTGCGTTAAATATTAATACTTTATTTTAACCACAATGTAAAACATTAATATTTTCATTAATAAATAGTTCCATGTTTATTGTAATGCAAGTAAACTCCTCCCATCTATTTTAACAGTTCAAAGGTGCCCTCCCAGATGCTCCATCTAAAGACAAAGAATATGTTAACTAAAAATTTTCTTTAAAAAAAATTCTTTAATAGATATAAGATTGAAACTTAGTAAACAATGCAGGCAAAAGTTAAAAGAATCCTAGATAAATTTTTGACAATAATTGATCAATATCGAAAGTAAATAAATGAATAAATAAGGACAACATAAAAAAATGTCTCAAGGCGAGTCACTCTCCTCTACTTAAATTTGAAATAATCAAGTAAACACAAATGGAATTAAATTGTAAATGACAAACTTAGCACATACTGCACAGTTCAACAAATTCAGCATGAAAAGGCACACATTTGAAACGAAAACACTGCATGAAAGTCTTAAGAGCGTCAGTCAATCAGCTATTTAGTGCAAGGAAATGGAGTGGAGCTACAAAAATAACCCTGATGCAAACTTTTTTTAACACAAGTATTGCAATTTTGTTTTCCTGAAAAGCTTATTCTAACTTTTTTTCACTATGACTTACTACTTTATTACGTTGGATTTCTTGAACTGAAGATGTGTTTTGAGATATTTTATAAAAGGGTTCTTGTGGTGATAATATTTAGAATTCGAAGTATCAAAAAAGCTAAAAAAGGCGGCTTTCTTAAAAAAAGTAATAATAAGTACATAAATAAATAGCTAAAAAGTTGTTATTGTATATGAATATATGAGAAAATAAAAGTTTAAACCAAGGAGAAAATATACAAATAAGTTCGAATAAATGTTAAAAATGAATTTTGAAAGTTGGCATGAGATTAAGAAAGCGTGAGATTGGATTGTCTGTCGTTCTGTCCCTCTTTCTACTGTAAAAACTTTTGCTGAAATAAGTATTTTCTGCTTCTAGCAAAACTTTTTTCTTTTGTAACTCCATTATCTGTTTCCTCTGTATGCGCAATCGATTTACTTTACGTCACAGGTGAAACAAGTATTGTCTCGTTGATATAAATTGCGCAAGATACACAGATCGAAAAATGTAGTTGAAATTTAAAAAAAAAACAGAGGGATAAATTGTGCGAATTATATCAGAAATTGATGACCAAGAAAATACATTACCTGAAAAGTCAAAATTGCTTTTTGTTCTTCTTTTATTCGTCGCAAATAAAAAAAAACCATCCGCAGTCTCTACTCAACTAGGAAAGCTTTTATAACAATGAAAATGTGAAAGTCCGGGCTTTATTCCTATGGTTGAAAATTTTACAGTTCTTTAATTTAAAGATATGTTATCGATGACGGAACATCAATGCTTCAAAACATCGATATTAAAAATTAGTTTATCGAAGGAATCGGTACATACGAAGTCGGGGTGTTTTGAAATAACGATGTACTGAATGTTTTAAAGTCATACTAAGTAAACTCTAAAAAATACATAGATAAGAGAAATGAGATGGATCATTTCTCTCAAATAATTTGTCAAAGATTTTTTGTATCATCAAAGATTTTTTGAACTGTGAGAAATAAAATCAATAACAATTTATATAGTAATATTACTGAACTACTTAAAAATGAATCGTTATCAAGTTAAGTAACACAAAGAAAGAAGTAATTCATTCAAATATATAAAAATTTTAAACATTGAAACTTCAATGTAAACAAATACATCTCCGTACTATACTATCAATCTATAGTATCAATACTATCTATACTATCAATATGATGTCACAGTATAGAGTGAAAAATTTGTCTTTTAATTATTTTTAGCAAACGCGCAAATGAACTTCTGCGTTTTAATCTGAGAAATATAGCTTATTTGTTTCCTCATTAAAGTATACGGATCTCTTCTTTTGAAAATTGTAGTAAGAATGCTATGATTAAAGGGGTCCGGGACGCAAAAATCATCAAATGCTGTTTTTTTTTATTATTATTAACATTTAAAAAAAAAACTTGTCCGTTGTTTTCTGCTTAAAAGGACGTTTGAATCTTGTTTCCATCTTAACTAAAACGAGAGATATAATTATTTTTGTTGCATGCATTTAACTAACATTATACTTAACTTTAAAACTTTAAACGCGTTTTTCTCCGTGATGCAATTTTTCCCGATTTTTTGCATTTAAACTCTTATAAATCAAGAACTGATAAAGATAAAGTAATGAAATTTGGAGCATATATTTTTCAAGCAGTTTACTTAAATTCTTTTCTGTAAATTAAAAAAATATTAATAATAACGTCTTCTGCAAAAAATATGATATTAAAAAAATCTGTGAATTTTTCGAATTTTTTTAAAAATATTTTTTTCTTTCTATTGAATAAATATTTATTAAATCGCCCATTAAAATTTAAAGCTTAAAAGTTTGTGCATAGTTTTTTTTTTTTTTTTTTTGAAAAAAATTTGAAAATTGACTAAGAATAGCGGTTAAAGCAACCCCATTTAAAAAAAAAATAATAATTTTGCTGATTTAATAGATGGTGAATCAGTGAAAAAATTTTCAAAACTCTAAACTGTTTAATAAATTTTATTCAAAATGTGTCCCGGACCCCCTTAAAGTAAGTTGTCCAGTCTGAAATCCTCTTTAACTGTGTCAATTATTTATTTAGCTAGTTACGTATTTTATTTAATATTATTCATTTATTTCTTCATTCAGTTATTTATTTTTAATGTGTTTCAAAATGTCTTTCAAGAACAGTTTACCAGAGTCGGAATAAAACTACGTATAATTTGAAGCTCCTATTTTTAATATCAATTTTGAAAATTAAAAAAAATATATTATTTCCAACATCTTCCTCTCTCCCATGGAAGGAAACTAAAATTTGTTTAAAACTCTTTACGGGATCCATCCCTAAAGTTTCTGTCTTGCGAACGAATGCATATTGATTGAAAATTTGTCGCTAGTAGCAGCCCCGTTTCTTTAGAATTCTTCAATGTTCATCACTGATGCGAGGTTTTGACACTCTTGTGCTAACACGCATCGTATCTATTTATCAACTAGAAAGACCAAATTTATATTCAACTAGCTGCGTGCCCGGCGTTGCACGGGCTACTTAAAAAATGAAAAAGATGTCCAATTGATGTTTTTGTATTACTCTGACATCAGTTTCTAAAGCGCTAAGGAGTAAATAAATACGCGTAATGCAAGGTTTGCAAAACACCAGTAGAGCATATTTTTGTCAAAAATCTCTTTAACGTTAATCATAGTTATCAATGATACAAGTTATGAGTATTTTCAATTAGCACAAAAGATGAAAATATATGCATTACCAACTATAATCTGTGCTCACGTTAAAATGAATTACATTTGATAGACTATATCTGAACTATTTATGTACAATTACAATCAGCTTTTTACATAAAATGACACACACTTTTTGGTTGATTACATGAAACTAAAGCACCAAGACTAAATAACTACCAATAAGCATTAATTTAATACCAAGTCATCAGATTCCAATTTAGCTTTAGTTAAAATCCTTAAAAACAATCTTTTTTGTTCAACTCTGTTTCACAAAGAAATCCAAATAATCTTAATTTAACATGTTCTTTTAACGATATAAACTGTATTTTAAAAATAGAAACAGGGAGGAAAAAGAGAGTTATTACAATTCGAAAACTCACTCATGTGACGGGAAAAAGTTCAACAAAATAAACATAATTAGTCGCACATCCTAAGCGTACCAAAATATGAGGCCAGTGAATGATAAACTTACACTACAATCAATAAACATAGCTAAAGAAACAACTTTCATATGCTGAAAAGAGTTAAGAACGTTGAATGTAAAAAATAAAAAAAGGACAGACGATAAAATAAAGGCTATGTCCGAATAGGGCAACCAATTTTAAACTAATTTAAAATGAAATTCTAGATGGAAACGTTGTTTTAAGATTTGGACAGCAGCCAAAAAAAATCTCTTTTAAAACAATTATTAGAATTTTACTTGCTCACGCATATGTAAAATGGCAACAGGAAAGAAATAAAAATTCCTGAATAACGTTATGTTAATTAACGTTTTAATTAATATCTCCGCTAATTAAAGTCGCACAATTACGAGATTTGTCCTATTGTTTTCTTTGGAAAATTTCGAATTGATCGGTATCTTGTTTGACTCTCGATTCGCAGCGGTTCTCGAGAAGATCGATCTTCAGACAGACAGACAGACGGACGCGAACAGATTTTAATATTATAGTGGATGCTTTTTATAAAAAAGCTATCACGTTTGAATAATTATACTCTCCGAATTGAAAAGTAAAACTTTTTCTTAGGTCACTTCTTAGCATAGGGGACTGGTGCACCAAAACAGGAGGGAGGGTAACACAGCTATGTGTGGAGGGTTCCAAACCCCTAAAGCTTATATTTTTTGTAAAAGTTTGCTATATTATCGGATTTCAACATTATTATTGACTAAACATTCTCTAAAATATTTGCTAAATTGCCAAAAAAAATTTTTTTTTTTCAATCTATCGTCATTTTTAACTGAAAATTAGAGGGCAAAGACCCATTTACCGTCAAAAGGGAGACGTGTGTTTACCCCATGTCCATTCCCCTTCCTCCTCCGTAGGAGCCACTTACGCTTCTTGATACATTTATGATCTCCTCAATTTAATCATTCCATTTTCCCGCAGAAGGGCATAAATTTACTTTCCACAGCGAAAAGAGCATAACGGATTCTGGCTGAATTTTTAGGATTATGGTTTAAAAAAATGTTTTATGTAAAGGAATGTTTTCAGATTTTCAATTAAAAAACGCTGTCATTTCCTTCTTAATTTCAATTAACGTGTAACATGTATTTCCACTAACTTTTATTTTAAATGTTTGCAACAATAACTATTTTGCCGTGCGCAGGTAAAGGGCAAAATTTTCACAAAAACAAGCTTACTAGTTGCAAAATTCAGCAAATATTTTAAATAAAGCAAATAATAAATTGCCTTTGTGTGTTACATTTAATTAAAGCTTTTCATATAAAAATATTGATCCATTTATCAGTTGTAAAGAAATGCTTTGATCAAACCTTTTTAAAGATATTTTCGGGCTTAATTAGTTTCGTATACGTTCTTACAACAAAAGTGTTATTTGTATTCTGTAACAAATTAAAACCTAATGTATTTAGAGGGGCATAATACTGATGGACTAGATTCAACTCAAAAGTATTTTGTTTTGTGTTAATCATTACGTGACTCAGTTTAACGTTTTTTCATTAAATTTTGATGAATGATAGGGACTCCTTCTATGTTTTGTATGACTCGTCAATAATATAAAATAATTGACGTAAAAAAAAATGTGCAACCTTAATGTTTTATCATTATGTAGAACCTAGACAAAAGTTTAAACTGAAAGGTAAAAAACCCTGGACTACTGCAAAATTTGGTTCTAATCGGTAAATTTAAAGCCTTAGTAAAAGTAAATGTTTCATTTACTGCTTGTTAAGGGTCATTCTTCAAAAAGTGTAACTTTTCTGTCACACGGCTTTTACAGTAAAAACTTTAAGGAACAATTCATTTATCAATGATTTATAATTTCATCAGAAATATACCTATTTAAACTTGCCAAAAAATTTTTAATAATAACTTTTATTTTAGTATATTTTTGGTTCACAACATGCAAGATATTTTTGGTCACAACATGACCTCCGTGGCATGTCACACACTTTGTGTGGCAGTTTATGTTGCTTAATAACTTGTTTAACTAAAAGTATGTACTTATTTATTGATTGTTCCTTTCACAAGTGTCTCAAATACAAATTGTTTAAGTACATTTAACTTTTTAATATTGTGTTTTAATTCATTTTAGTAGGACAAGGAGTCATGTCACACAATAAAGTCTCACGTCCGTTACCTAAACACGAAATGCCATTCCTCGTTAACACGTGGCAGTAATGACATAAAATGTTGTTTTCCATGATACAAGGGAGCCTCCTTGTTTATTTTCAGCCGAAGTTGAAGTTGTGAGATTTTTGTCGAAATACAAGAAGATAGACTTTGCTTTAAAAACTTAATGTGGTTAGTCTGACTTCTCACCTCCATGAACTTGAATTTCAGAGATGTAAATTAATGCAAAAAAAAAAGAAGTGAACATGTTTTCATATGCTTAACATGTGCATTGTGCAGATTGTAGCAACGAAGAAAAAAAAATTCCCTGAAAAATTTATCTATTAGGCCTATATTAATGGAAAATTCCTCACCTCCGTGACTGACCTTATCAATGTCATTATTTCTGAGGTGAAAATAAACGATGGAGGGAAAATGCATCAATAATAGGCATTCTGCGAAAATTATAAATTGCCAGTATATCCTCAAATTTACTAAATACTACGTTTTAACATACGTTTGAAACTACTTATAAAGCCGTACTTTAATTAAGAGAGCTTTACATTATGTTCCCAATAATCATTAAAATGGCTGATTGTTTGCACAATTATCAAAATTACTTCTTTGATATTAATCTTGTCTCGATTTCTAAATATTAAAAGTTTTTATTTATTTATTTATTTTTTTTTTAATTTCCGCGAACAAGGTATTTTTCAATTATTTTTATTTGTGAGTAAAATAATTGGAACTTAGCTGGGTCATTGTTTATGGTTACTTCTAGTAGATAACACTTTCATGCAAGAATAAAAAAAAAGAAAACAAAATGTTTCGAAATTGAAAAATATTTGCTTTCAAAACTTACGTTTTCTTGAGAATGACCCTTAAATGCTTTTTTTTCCTTCAAACTTATGAGAAATTTAAATTACACTGCTGGTCAAAATTATAAGCTCAAAAACTTTAACCATTGTTTTCTCATAACTTAACTCAGTTTAATGTTACTTTTTAAAAGATGAATAACGACCAAAATAGACCTGTAATCAATGTAACTCTTAAATTGTATGAAAAATTAATATCATTTAAACGACGGGCAACTTAAATCATTACTTGAAACCTGGACAAAAGAATAACGTTGAAAGGGAAATGTTCTTATAGTACAGTAAAATTTGTTTGCATGAGTAAATTTAAAGCTCTAATACGATTCAATGTTGGAATTAGTGGTTATTAGTTTCTATATTTTTCATAATTAATGACAAACAATAAAACTGAGTTAATAATGAAAATATTTATGTATAAAGTTCTAAATGTCTAGTTTTTTCCACATAAATGCATTTTATGGAGAGAAAATAAAGCAAACAATTGATATCTCCATTTGATATTGCTATTTTCGTTTAAAAGATATCGTCAAAAGGTTGAATTCGACTTTGAAAAACATTGCTATTTTTTGTACAACTGTCATTTTTCCATTTTTTGGAATGTTTAGGGAAAAAATTTTTATTGACTGATTTATGTTCAGAATGATTTGAGGCTTTTAAATGCATGTTTTCTATTTTGTTCAGTTGTCAGATAGTAATATTCTTATTTTGAAATCCTTCGGATTTTGTTACACCTAAAGTTTAAATTCTTTGCAGAACCATTAGTTGTCAAAAGTTATTAACTCCAGATTTCAAATGTACTTAAATAAACTCAAATTCAATTTGCTGCGTTAGATAAATGCTCCCCAAGAGTGGGAAAAAATGTGCTGCATTAGCATCTTGCTAAAATTTTGGCATTGTTTTTTTTTTTTTTTTCAATATCTCATCAGGTCATATTTTTTAAAACTTAAAACTCTAAGTAAATAAAAATCACTTGAATTTCAAAAAATAGCAGTATCTAATGACTTAACAAAAGAAAAAATATGCATTTAAAAACCTCAAACTATTCTAAACAAGAAATAGTCAATATCAATATTTTTATGTTAAATAATCCAAAAATGGTAAATTAACAGTTGTGTTGAAAATAGAAATTTTTGTTATATATATTATAGATATTTGTTTCGAATTTAAGTCGAATTTAATCGTTTGATACATTTTTTTAAAAACGAAAACAGCAATATCTAATGACGAAACTACTTTGTTTTATTTTTCAACTATAAAATTTATTTATTTTTCAAAATAAAATTTCAGCATTTCTGAATAAATAATATTTTTGGGATATTATACTAAGAGTTGAATGCCTCAGGAACATGAGAAAAATAATTTCATTTCGATTGTTTGTTTTCGATAATTTAAAAAATAAATCTTTAACTCAGAGGGCAAATATGTCCTATAAGCTTTAAAAGAAAAATGTGGAAAAAATGATACTGTTGATTTTTTTAACATAAAAATAGCCAGTAGAAAGTACTATTAAACTGTTTTTAACCTTTCACAAGAGAGATAAACTGTAATGTTTTACTACCACTTTTTCCGTTCAATAAATCTATTTAGTGAAATTTGCTTGATTTAAATTCATCCATTTACAGGATATGTAAACGGTTTAATTTTCCCATTTGAATATGTAATTTTTTTTCAGAACATTTCAAAACAACTAAAAGTTCTCCATTGATTGTTATTCTTTGTCAAAAAAATTCAATAAATCAAAACATTTAGCACGTAAGATATCATTTCTAAGGTTTTTAGAATAGCAAACATTTTATCGTTGTTCTTATTAACTTGGCTTCAATTGCATGTGAGTAAATGTTGTATACTTCCTGCACACTGTCATTTATTGGTGACATTTTAAATAAAATTTTACTTTCTTTCAAACTTTCATTTTTAATTCTTTGTTTTAAGATATTTTTATTTATTTATTCATTTATTTATTTACTTCCAATATTTTTGTTTATTTGACGAAATATGTTCGAGAAATTTTTTGTTAACACCACATCATTTTGCCTAACTAATAATCAACATTTTTGTTTTTCATAACTAAAAAAAATGGCTACGTATATTTCTGTTCGTTCGTTAGAAGTTACAAATGCATAATTTTAATGAACTTTTATTTTCCCTCTGGATCCTCCAACACTTTTCCACATCTATAAATTGTAGTAAATGTAGAGAATACTTAAACCTTCCAAAATTAAGGAAATTTTATTCATATTTATTTATTTTACTCACTTACCAGTTTTATTTATTTAATAATATTATTTATTTATTTTTTTTTCTTATTTATAAATTTATTTATTTATTTATTTTTCTTAATTATAAATTTTACTTATTTTTTTTTCTTTCTTACTAATTTTATTTATTTATTTGTTAGTGTCTAAAATCGTTAATTTCAATTGATAACTTAATAGAAAGCGGAAAATCAGCAAAAGCGCGACGTACAATTTCCATTAGAATAGCGAAAAGAACATTTCAAACAGTACTAACCTTACACTTTCTTGCACGTTAGGAAACGATGCAGCGAAGATAGTTTTACAGAGATTCTCGCGAGAGAGACATCGATTCTATGTGAATCTTACCAAATATGAAGCGTTTTTTATGCAATATTGCGCTAATACCTTCAGAGAAATAAAGAAAAGAAGTAAAAACTTGTTTTTGACATAAAATCAAAGTGTTAATTGCCCTCACATGAAAACTTAAAAGCTGCTCTGAAAGTTGAAGTTATTTGAGGAATTGAAGAGAAAACGAAAGAATGTTCTGTCTGTAGTTCATTAGCAAACATAAATAAACAATGGAACTTAATAAATAACTATTTCTGCACAATTTAGTAACAAAATTTCAGTACGCATCAGTTTTGTGCTGATGCAGGAAATGATAAATGAATTGCAGCTTTCGGCTATTAACTTTTAAAAGAAAAATAAATAATTTAAATTTGTCATACCAATGATATAAATGATTTAATGAAAATAAATTACTATAAAGTAATACGTACAGTAATAATTCGTAAAAAATATGCAGTAATACTAGATAAAATATCAATTTCTGCTGATCAGAATTCATTTTTTTCATTGATAAAAAGCTTTTGTTTATTTTCTTTAAAAAAATAGTGTACAACAGATATTTTTTTCTCCTACTGTATCTTTTTGCTAATGAGTTTTATTGAGCTTTAACTCACGCTTTAACTACTTTAATTACACTTTCAAAAGAAAATCATCTCTGATGGACTTCTGCATTGTTTTCATAAATAAAAATGGTCTTGGTGTGAGAAAATAAACTGTGGCTCTGAATGATTTTCTAAGTAGTATTTCGTCCGTGTCCCCTTTATGTCCACTTTTTTTTTAATCTACGCAATTAATGTTACATTTTTTTTCTTCTTATTTTACGATATCTAGTATGCTTGTATAACTGTATTGTTAATGTGTCAAAGAAAGTTGTGTTTTGGATAGTGAAATTTAACAAGAAAATGCCTTAAGCTCACTACGTATTAGATTGTATAGACATATACATGTAGCATATAATTTATGTGAATGCAGGCAGGGAGGTTACCTTCATAATCTCGGGGGGGGGGGGGGGGGTTAATAATAAAAAAAACAAAATTTTAAGTGGTCTGTTTAAAAAAAATCCAAAAAGTGAACTTAAAAAAAATTAATTATTAAATTTAAAAAAAAAAGCCCGACTGCGTAAAAACCAAAAAAACTAAAAGGAAAAAATGTAAGCCCAGCAGTTTAGAATGTTATTAAGTACTACTGAATAACTACACCATTGAAATAGTTTTATAATCGATACACACATAAGACAAATCATAAATTTAAAAGCAGAGTAGAAGAATAAACAGTCGGGGCCCATTCATATTTCACGGGGTTCCTTGATTGGTTAAAAAGAAAAGGGCAAAACTGTTGATCCTTCTATTCATCTTTTGAATTTATGATTTGTCTTATGTGTGTATCGATTATAAAACTATTTCAATGGTGTAGTTATTTAGTAGTACTTAATAACATTCTAAATTGCTGGGCTTACATTTTTTCCTTTTAGTTTTTTTGGTTTTTATGCAGTCGGACTTTTTTTTTTTTTCATTTAATAATTAATTTTTTTAAGTTCACTTTTTGGTTTTTTTTTAAACAGACCACTTAAAATTTTGTTGTTCTTACGCCTGAGTTTAACAGATTCTGAAGACAGATGAAAAAAAATAGTGTTTTTCAAGAACTGTTTATGCAAAAGTAGACTAGAAAATTTAAAACATTATTTAGTTGCAAATGACTAAAATACACTTTTTATTTAGTTATATAGTTGCATTTGCATTTATTGTTGCCGCTTTATCCAGGGGTTTTTTTAAATAAAAGAACGCAGTCTTTATCCCAATTTTCCGTCTGTTATTCCTTCGTACAGAAAAGTGAAAGAAAATATGAAAACATTAACTCTCAAAGATTGGCAGAGAACCTGTAGAGACGTGTTTCAGGTTTTCAGTGACCGTTTTTTTCAATGACGAAAAGTTATCATTAATCCAAAAAAAACATCCGATAAAAGTGATGAGAATGAGCAGTAAACAGCTTAAATGGTTATAGTAGCAAATTAACAAAACAACTTAGAAACAGAAAACTTAAAGCCGAAATTTATTGCATGATTTCCTGCAAGAAAAAACCGTTAAGCAAACTTTACTTAAAATATTCCATATCAATAAATTTTGCGGTCCACATGAAATCACTCATTATTAAATTAGCACTCAGCTTTATGCCAGAAAAAAATTTGTAACGAATCAATTATTACAGAACAATTGTTTCGAATCATTGTAAAAAGAACCAACTGGCAAAAACAGTTAAGCAAACTTTACTTAAAATATTACATATCAATAAATTTTGCGGTCCACATGAAATCACTCATTATTAAATTAGCACTCAGCTTTATGCCAGAAAAAAAATTTGTAACGAATCAATTATTACAGAACAATTGTTTCGAATCATTGTAAAAAGAACCAACTGCCAAAAACAATAGACTTTTTTGGGAGGGGGGGGGGGGAATTTTACAAAATAAAAATAATAAAGGGAAATTTAAAGAAGGACAAAAATAATTTGAAATGACAGACAAATAACCATATATATCGCAAAAATTACAAACGTAAATTTATCCAAATATTTTTTTACTGCACCTACAATAATTTGAAATTAATACTAATAATAATAAAAAATGAATAAATAAAATAGTATTATTAGTACACGTATTGAGAAACACTTTATTGTTTCACTCCACGTGAATCAAAACGGTATAGGCCACCAAAACTGCAGATGAGAGAGACGTGAAAATAATATCAATAAATTAATTCCTTTTCAATTCACAAAGGTTTCTGAATAAATGCATGCACTTTTCCTGTTTAGAAAAGGTACCTGTAAAAGTAGAACCTGTTAAGAAAAGTAGATGTAAAGTCATACCAATCCAGGCAAGGGTTTACCTTTATAGCCTCGGAAGTTCTTTAATTTGTTGAAACTCAGAAAAAATATAAGGTTTACTTTTTTTCCCTAAAAATATTCTTGGCCTGAGAGAAACTCGCCAAAGGATCTTGGGTGTCATTCCTTACTAGCGATTTTCAACGCAATTTTTAAACTGCTTTATCTCCGACACGGGTTTGCTGCAGTTTTTTGGAATGTTTTTTTTTCTATTTAAAGGATCATTTTTACTTCAAAAAGATATGCATCATTTGGAAATATGTGTTCAATGTTTCTTGCTACATACTTTTAAAAAATAAATTTTTGATTTTTTTTTTTTTTCAACATTGTTCATTTTTAAAAATTCTGCTTTTTCTTTTACTGTTGACCAGAATCATTTACTTCGTTTCCTAAAAAGTAGAGCTTCCACTTTTCAGTTTGACAGAGTTTAGAAACGTTTGGAAAAAAATAAGGGTTTTTACCCGACTACGGCAAAGCAAAAAGAAAGGATTATGATTTTGGCAGTCTATGTATGTTTGTATTTACATAAGTTCCACCATAGCGTCTAAACTATTCATCCGATTTTGATAAATAAGGTGTCAATCGATTCGTTTTTTGTGACCTAGCTAACATAGATTACATTTAATACGATGGGAGAAGTCGATTTTATATGATAAAGCATGATTTGGAACAATTTCATTCCTTTCTCTTTTTCATTTTTTAGCACGGGTTTAAATAAATGTATTGAAACTGTAACCGGACTACTCTTAAAACACAAGAAGGTAAGAAACAAGTTAGGTGTTGATTATTATTATAGTCGTATTAAGTAAGATCAATCTTTTATAATCTAAAAGTTTTCTACCAGTTTTATATAGTAACATTACAATTTAATTTACCATTTTTGTGTATCAAACTAACATGCTTGCTTGTTAAGTGTGTAGTACTCACGCTATTTTATCACTCGGTTTTTTCTTGTTGCGTCACAGGTTGATTACCCGACTGCGGCAAAGCCGTAAGGAAGGGTTATGATTTTGGCAGTCTATGTACGTATGTTTGTATTTACTTATGTTACACCGTAGCGCCTAAATTATTCATCTGATTTTGATAAATAAAGTGTCAATCGATTTGTTATTGTCACCCGAGTAACATAGGCTACAATTTACCCCATAGAAGAAGTCGATTTTACCTGAAAAATCCTGTTTTTAACTTGTTTCATTCCTTTCTCTTTTTATCCGGCTACGGCGAAGCAAAAAGGAAAAGTTGTGATTTTATATCGGTTTATCTATATTTGTATTTACGTATGTTCCACCGTAGTACCTAAACTATTTATCAGATTTTGATGAATGAGGTGTCAATCGATTTGTTATTATAGCTTGAGTAACATAGGTTGCATTTTAACCGACTTCAACAACCGTAGGAGACTTTTTTTTAAATTTATTATTATTTATTTTTATTTTAGCAGTCTTTTTGTATTTACCTATGCTCTACCGCAGCGATCGGCAGCCTAAATTAACTGACGATCTACTTTCCAAGTTTGGTAAACACCAGGATCGACTTCATTGGGTGGTGGTGGCGGGAGAAGGTGGAGGGGATGATCTCCCATTGCTGCGCCACTGGTAAAATTCTGTTCAAAACAATGTTCTCCTTGCTAAAAAAATATGAAACATTCATACCACGTTTTATTTGTCAACCCATACTAACTTTTGCGGACATTACTTTTCAAGAACAAAAGGCAAAAATGATCTTTTTCTTAAATATTGAAAACGGTGGCCCTTTCAGCAATTTTAAAAAGTCCTAAAAAATCTTCAAAACTCTTTTGATTTAGAAGTTGAGCCTGAGAAATTAATGCTAAAAAGATAGTTCTAACAAAAAACAAACAAGGTCCAGAATGTCGCCGGGATCGACTGAAAACAGACTCGGGATCGACCGGTCGATCGCGATCGACGGGTTGCCTGCCGCTGCGTCTACCGCAACGCCTAAGCTATTTGTCTGATTTTTATGAATAAGGTGTCAATAGCTTCGTTGTTATAACCCTAGCAAAATTGGCTACATTTTAACCGCCTCCAAAAATAGAAGGAGTCGATGTTACCTTGTAAATCTCAATTTTTACCGATTTTTTTAGAGCCGGTTTTAAATAAATTTATCAAAAACTCCACTAAGGGAACAAAAGGTAAGAAACAAAGTTTAGTGTTAATTACTGTTATAGTCTTATTAATTAAAATCAATCTTTTATAATTAAAATTTGATTTTAAAGCAGTTTGATTTTTTAAAGCAATAAATTAAAATTACCATTCTTGTATATCAAACTAAAATGCTTGCTTGTTAAGTGTGAATTACACACGCTCTTTTTTTTTGTTATCTATCACAGGTTAAAACGGAAAATAATAAATGTTTAAAAAGTTTAAAAAACTGAAACCCGACTACAGCAATAAACAACAAAAAGTAAGAAACAAGGTAGGTACTGTTTGATATCATCATCGTATTGAGTAAAACAAGTCATTTAATACGTTAGACATTCCTATTTATTTAATTCGATATACGTACATGTAACTTCTCTGCCACTTTCACATTATTAACATTATAATTCAATTCAAATTCCGTTGTCGTGTGTTGTCAACTACAGTTTTTCTTTATCAACTCATGACAACGGCATTTGAATTGAGTTATAATGTGATTAATGCGAAAGTGACAGAACTAAAATTGACTTCAATCGAACTAAATACATAGGAATGTCTAACGTAACAAATGACTTGTTTTACTCAATAAGACAATGATATCAAACAGCACCTACCTTGTTCCTTACCTTTTAGTGTTTTTTGTCGTAGTCGGGTTTTAGTTTTTTAAACTATTTTCTATTGAGAAGATGTACATGTAAAAGTAGAATAAAAAATACAAATTTTTGTTTAGTTGCAAGTGGTTAGAAGACACTTTTAATTCAGTTATATTACCACATTTTTAATTTTGGTTACCACTTTGTCCAGAATATTTGTTTTTGTGAAACAAGAGACACAAAGCTAAACGAATCTGTTGGTACTACACTAAAAATTTGTGTGGGGAGAAAGGTTTGAACCGGCAAATCGGCTCAAGACTGCGTTTTGTTTTCATTAAAAATATAACTCCTGGAAGAATATTCCACTAAAAATCAAAATGGTGCTAGCAACTAAATTAAAAATGTTTTCTATTACAAAATAAAATTTAGAATTTTCAAGAACTACGTTATATGAGTGATGTTTTTTAAAGTAAGTATCGTTTTGAAAAAAAACACGAACAAGTACAGGGGATACAGCAAAGAAATTTAATGCACAAAAATCTACGTGTATTTCGACATTGCTCCCGTAACTTTCGTAGCATTTGTCATAGCGTGGCACTGGTTTTTGTGCACCTATTCGTAGAAAGTTGCCGCCTGTGTAGTCAACCATGGGGTAAAATGTTATTTAAGCTCATCATTGATGTTGTGCCAGCGACCGAAAAGGAAAGACCCTAGATGCGAAAACAAATTTTAAAAAATTTCTTGCTTGCTTGAATTGACTTTTATATGCCATGGAATATTGTGCTAATAGGGGAATATCACACGAACGTGCTACACATTTTCCAAAAGTAAAAAACATTAACGATCACAAATCCCACCTGTCATTATTAGGATGTTTACTAATAGCTTTAAGCATTTTAAGATTTTTTTTTAATCTTCCGCTAAATGACACTCATTTAGATCACTATGCACTATGTCTTGAACTGTTACAGTACTCAATAAGCTTATACAAAAATTATTTTTATCTCCAAAAAAAATATTTAATATTCAGATTTATTACTTTGGAACACTTTGTATCTTGTTTAAATGGTCTTAAACTGCTTTCAGGGAACTGGTATTTGGTACCATATTTAAATATTTTAAAAATTATTAATGCTATTGCACAAACTAGCATTATAAAAAGTTTTATTCATGAAAATCTAATTCAGTGCTCAGCATGTAGTTATGTAAGGGCCCAAAGTATCCTATTTTAACAAAGAAAAACATTAGACTCATAACTTAAGGGACATTCATTAAATGTTTGATTCTGATTCGTTGAGCAAGCTCTGTAGGGCTATATCAGAAGGGTTCTCAACCTGCGGAGCACATCCCTAAATGATTCTAATACCCGTAAACGTGAGGCGCTAGCATAAAGAAAAAATGGATGTTAAAAATTGATTTATTTACTAACAAAAAAGCAAAACAAAATGCTTTCTTACATAATAAAAGTTAAGACACATATCAATCTATCCAAGAAGCGTAAGGCTAAAAGTATAGGAATCTCCAAAAAAATGTTTTAGGAAAAATTCATATATCTGTCGCGACAAAAAGTTAAAGTTACAATACATTTCTTTATTTTGTCTAAACCATTTGGGGGTACATTTTTAATCTCGTGTTGTTGGTATATATTGCAATATCTGCGAAAATAAACACATTTGCGAAACAACTGGAGATACCTAGTTTTACAGGTATCAGCACATAATATGCTTATTAAAAGCTGTGTTTCTGAATTTTGTATATTAAAATAACAAATACCTTATGAACGACAATCAGTTTTACCTTCTTATCTTATCGTTATTGATTGTTGTTAATATTTTTATACAAGCATTATGAGTTTTACAAGTAAATTTTTGAATGTTTTTGGTAATGAAATTCAAATTGCCATTGACATGAAAGCAAGAAAAAGGATCTAAAGTGAATCACCGATTTTATCAACGTAAATTTGTAACATCATAACTACTTATGACAAGTATTTTTAATAATTAAGGTTTTATGAATGGATGGATGTTCACGCATTTAGCTATATGATTGAGTAAAAAAGCATTGAAAAAATCTATCACTTAAAGAAAGCAACCGGACTATATTATTTAAAAAGGAAAAACCAATTTCTGTAGATCAAGTGTAAGTTTTTCGTTAAAATCGCTGTGTAGTTTTATCATCAGAATACTCAACCAATTATCATTTATGTTGCTACTTTTTGAAAAAGGCATCATGAAAATTATGATCAAATGCTGAGTCGTGAATACTAAAAAGTGGAGAACAGCAGAGCAACATAATAATTGAATTTCAGTTATTTTTTTATTACCTTATTGCTATAATGAACTTTAATTAAATTAGCAGTTAAAATAATCCGAGTTTAATTATCTCAAAATGATCACCTTTAAAGGAGTCTCTTAACTTTAAAATGTGTCGGAGGGTTGTTCCACAGTATTCAGTGTTACGTACTGGACACTATACAGCCAATTTCAGAAATACGTACTTGTACTTTTTTATTTCGAAATTTAGCTGTGAAATGCTTCGTATATATTCGTATACACGTAACACTGAATGCTTTGACATTACCATTGACTCTAATTCCTAAATATTTTCGTTTCAGTATCCGCCCAAGGCTGCACGGACAAAGATGGCAAGAAAAAACACACCAGACCAACTTTTTCCGGACACCAAATTTATGTTTTAGAAAAGACATTTGAACAAACTAAATATCTTGCTGGACCTGAGAGAGCTAAACTTGCATATGCCCTAGGAATGTCAGAAAGCCAAGTCAAGGTAATCTATTTCTTTTAGTTTTCTGCTTTTTTTTATCTCTGTAACTCGCCCAAAACTAAGACGTTTGGTTGTTGTTGTTTTTTTTTTTTTCTTTTTGAAATTCAGCTCAAGGCAAGCGTTTGGAACACGAGGGTGCACACACACTTTTAAGCACTTTTTCTTAACTTCGATATTGTTCCTTTATTTCAATGTTACACCACAAAATAGAAAAAAAAACTTTCTGTGCGAATTAATAATCGTATCGTTTCGAGCTTAAAATCAATGGACAGTAAGGTGTCCCGAAAAAAATATAAGTTGGAATCTCGATTTGCAATTCCCCCCAAAAGTTGGGTATTGGTTTGTACAAAACAGATATAAAATATTAACCAGTTTGAACAACTCCTTGGGTGTTCTACCAAGGCTTGAAATTCTCCAAAATAGGATAAAATGGTCAATTTTTAATTTTTTTAATGAAAAATAAAGTTTTTATTTTATTTTTTCTAATGTTATTCAAATGCTTCCCTCTAACACTTTTCACATATCTTTACAACTATTTATGTTCTTTACAGTTTCTAATTCTTACGTAAGCCTTAAAATTTCGCATAATTAACCAAAAATTGAATTTTTTATAGCTTTTTTGCACATTGTCATATTTTTTCTTTTGTACTCCAGTTATTATTATTATTTTTTTTTGCAATGAATGTGCACAGTTCAGTTTTTAGATGGAAATGCAATTATAATTATCACGGAAACAGCCCAGAACTTAGCACAAAAAGGTGGCTGCAATTTGTGTTCCATTTTGTCCTTTCCATCCATCAAGCCACGTTACAAAAAAATAACAATTACTATATGATTTTAAACAGGTTTCTACTTTTAAATCAAGATTTGAAATTGGACTTCGGACTCAGTTTTGACACTGATGATCGCGAGTATAAGTTTCCACATAAATCCATAGCTTGCTTTTTCCATAAATACTCATCTACTGACTCACTAACCTGTTTTGTAACACTTACAATACCTGCACTGTGAAAGAGTAAAATTTAAGTTATTATTGGTAAATATTTAACTGATTTGAAAATCAACTGTTTTTAACTTTGCCCGAACTTGATTAGAGGGTATCGAAATTTTAATAACTGAATTAAAAGACGATAAAAAGTATTTGATGCATATTGTCAATGAAATGCAAAAAGGAAATGTGGCCCTGAATTTGTTCTATGAACTTTTAGTCATTAGCGTTCGTTAACATGTGCTAATGGAGTTATGGAGCTGTATGTTTTTTTAAAGCTGAACTGCTAATGAATTTAACATAATCGTAAGTTATATCTTGAAACATTATATTTCAATTTGGTGTGAGAGAATAGAATTAAACAGAATAAAAATTACGAATAAAATAGAAAATAAGGATATTTTAGCATTTCTGGAAAGTTGTATGCTTTCTAAAAATGAAAAAACTATCCCCCTTTTTTTTACTCATCATTTAAACGGAGGAAAGTGCATTGGCACACACTGTTAAAACTACAGGTTGCATTTGGCACGTTTCAAAGGTAAAAAGCTTGTTCACCAGCGGCACCTTATACGGTGTCGAAATTGCACCCTTAACACGGGCGAAAAACTGGCACTCTCAACCCAGCGTGCATCGCGGTAAAAAATAGAACCGTATGGCAGAACATTGGCACCCTTTCTGGTTCCTGTAACTGACCCCCCCCCCCTTTCCCTTCCGTGTTGTGTGTATTTTTGGATAAAATTGTGTAAATTATTATTTATGGTTTTCAGTTATAAAAAACTAAGTCTTGGTACATTTTCCACATTGAATAGCTCTGAAAATGATTAAAACTTACAATTTCAGGCATTTGATCACATTTCAACCTTTCAACATAGTTAAGAAGTGTTCATCACTTTAATTTATCTGTTCGTGCACTAATTTTCGTACATCCACTTGAATTGCTCAGTAATTTTAAAATGTTATTGACATTTACTGCAGCATGATCGTACCGAAAGTGAAGAGCGTAGGTATTTGTAAATCATTTACAGGAGCAACGATAAGTATTAAATTATATTGCAATCATTGTAAAATAGAATCAATTCATAAACGTTCAAAATTTTAATCAAGAGCCATACGTATATATGATTCGACATTTGAATATCCGTACGGATGATAAATAAGCACTTTTTTTCCCAATGTGAAGTTTTTCGACAGATTAAAAGCTGAAACAAATTCTAGAGTGACGAAAAAAGTTCAGTCATTCGCTTTAAGCAATAACGCCGAGGAAAGCTAGCTAACTTATACACGAGATAATAAATTAAAAAAAAAAATCGAGACGGAGAAAGAATTTCTTTTCCAAACCGCTTTTTTTTTTTTTTTTTTTTTTTATCCGAGCTCTTATGTTTTGTTTATAAGCAGCATCGTTAAAATTTCCCTTCACTTGCTGAGTGCATCACATTGTTAACAATAAATCTTTTAGTTAAAAATCCACAAGATCCATGACAATACAAGCAAGTAAAAAACCACATATTCAAAATTAATAGTTGAAATAACTTTTCAAATATCATCTAATTTAAACCTTTTGAGTATTAAATGTTACTTATCCAGTGCTGATAGCTATTTTTAGGTATAATTTATGAATGATAGAAATAGCAAATGTACATAACGGCTAACTGAAGAATTAAAGTACTTTGAAACACTTATAAATATGTTCGGAAGCCTTCAAAGCTACGCTATGATCAAATTCCTATACTCACGCGAAATTTTGAAGAGTAAATTGCAGAAAGCTTTAGTTTTAATCCAATTTCGTACTTCATTCAATGTGGAAGGGCATTCGTCCGCCATTGATTGTGGTGGATGAAAGATGTCATCAGAGCGCATGCACCGACGTTTCATTCTTGCTTGTAGGAGGTTCGTCTTCACATTTATTAGCGTCATTCACCTTGTTCACAATTCCTAGCCTGCATTGCACCCTGAGGCACCGTGTTTTCACCCCAGATAGCCAAATAGCTATTCAAAGGAACCTGTAGTTTTGACAGTGCATTGACCAGTCATTTAACTTTTACAGTTCAAAGCTTTAAAATTTAATATTGGAGGAAGGAATTCTCTAAAAGTTACAGAAGCGTTGCCTGATTGATAATCTTTTGCCTTTTATGCCCTTTTGTAATTCACCTTCAATTGACTTTCATCCACAGCCATGGCTAATAAAAAGTTCTCAAAATTTCCAAAGTAGGTGTCTCCTTGAATCACTGAATCCACGAAGTTTAGGACATTAATCAGATTAACTAACTATAGATTGTGTGACTTTCAGTATGTGCACTGTGGCCAATGTTTCACGCATGTTTTCTTTTCTTTTTTAAAATTTTGGATCTCGAATCCCACTGAAGCATAATTTTTTAAGCTATAACTTACGAATATCTACATATCATTAGTAGTAGTTCAAATTGAAAAAATATACAACTACATAACGCCATTAACACACATTAACGAACTATTATGACTGAAAGGTCTTGGATTTTTGGCAGCAAGTTCAGGGTCACATTGTCTTTTCTATATTACATTGTCAATACATGTATGCATCAAATACGTTTTCTCCATTTTTAGTTAGTTTTTAAAAATTTAGGCACAGTTAATAACAGTTGGTTATTCAAAAGGAATTAAAAGTTTACCAATAATTCATTAAATGTTTTTCTTTAACAGTCTGGCTGTTGAAAGGGTTTCCACATAGGTTAGTGAATCTGTAGGTGAGTATTTAAGGTATAGGCAAGATATGGATTTATAAGGAAACTTATACTCGCGATCATCAATGCCATAACAGTGTCTCAAGTTCAATTTTTAAACCTTGATTCAAAAGTAAAAACCTGTTAAAATCATAGAGTAATTGTAAGTATGTGCACATTCATTATAAAAAAAAAGTACCTGGAACATAAAAGAAAAAATATGTCAATATGCAAAAAAAGTTACAAAAATGTAAAATTTTGGTTCTTTTTTCGATATCTTAAGACTTACGTACGAACTAAAAACTATAACGAATATATACAATTTCAAAGCCATATGAAAAGAGTGTTAAAAGGAAGCGTTTGAATTGTATTAGAAAAAATGTTAAAAATTTTAATTTTCATAAAAAATTTTGAAAAAGGACCATTTTTTCCTATTTTTGGAGAAATTCAAGACTTGGTAGAACCCCCAAGGAGTTTTTCAAACTAGATAATATATTACAGCTGTTTTTTACTAACCAATACGCAACTTTTGGGGGGTATTGCAAATCGAGATTCCAACTTTTATTTTTTTCGGGACACCGTAATGGACAGTTCGTAAAAAATATCCGATCAAAAGCATTCCCGTCTAGCTGGAACTCTATGTGCCTAATTAAGTAAGAAAATATATATGAGCATTTTTAAGTTTGTGAAACCTAACTTTAAATTGTCTTCCTTTTTTTCTTTGTCAGCGCTACACTGCAAAAAATAATTGTTGTTTTTAAAGTAATATACTGTATTTTCCTACAGTTTAATACTGCTCTCTCTTTGCTAAATAACAGAGAAAAACTGTAAAACTGTTTTAAATTGCGCAAAACGATGCGCAAAAGGTGTTTCCTTTCATACGGGAAGATAAACGAATGAATTCGAGGTATCGATAGCCATGTTAATAATTTTTCGGGGGTGTGCTGAGACAGGACTGATCAGCTGTAATTCAAGTTAAAGGTAAGTAATAGTTATATTATTCATCCCCTTTTCCTCAAAATGTAGTTTTCTTTATCATCGATAATGTATGTAAAATAATAGCGTGTGTTTTGAAATCATAATTCGTATTCCAATATTCGTTGATGTTGACTTTGCAGTTTCTTTTAGTTGCTAAGTTGTAGCGATTGCTTTATAGCAAAAGTCCGAGTAGTTGTTGTGATCCTGAATATTTTATTGCACGTATGATAGTTTTTAAACATTTTCTGAAATTCAAATTTGATTTAAAAATAAATCAATTTTTCTTGATCGTATTTAAAGTTATTAGAACATTAGACTTTGTTTACGATTATATTTTGTGTTATATAGGATGTGAGTACTTAAAATTTAAATTCTTATGACTTTAGCGTATCGTGATTGACTTCTTTCTTCTTTTTTTCTTTTTCTTTCTTATGTTCAGTTTTAAATTCTTTAACAGTTTGCATTTAAATATTTTATTGATGAACTTGACGCTATAGCGTAAGTAACTTTTATATCCTGTAAATAATTCGATGAATAAAATGTAAATAAATAAAGTAACAACGTAACCGAGAATCATGCAAACAGTATCAAGTTTACTGATATTTTTTGTTGAAGACTTTGCCCCTCTGGAAATACAATACTCTGATTTCTGAACGACTCAAAATTCTCTGAAATCTGGAGCCAGCTTTTATACTTATCGAACAAAACTAAAATAACAATAATAATACAAAATCATCAATGAAGCACTCCAAAAAAAAAAAAAAAAAAACTAATAAAAATAAGCATTTTTAGATACAAACACGAAACCCTTGTGTTTTAAAAGTTTTATATTTGCGTCAGTAGGAAATTAAAGTTTTACTTCAGGAAAAATGCACTAGTACCATTGAAACTTGTGAACCTAAAAATAATTGTAGAAACTATATTCAAAGGCACTCGATGGGAGGTCACGGGAAGTCTCTATGACTTCCCCAAAATTGCCAAATTGGGAAAACTTTGCCAATTCGGCAAATTTGGGGACACAATTGTAATATTAAAAGGCACTCGATGAGAGGTCACGGGAAGTCTCTATGACCTCCCCGAAATTGCCATATTGGGAAAACTTTGCCGATTCGGCAAATTTGGGGACATAATTGTAATGTTGCAATTTTTGAATTCTCGAATGTCCAAATTTCATTAGATATTGTACTTAATTATGCGTACTTAATGTGTGCATGCACCAGTATTTTATTAATCGACAAATATGCAAGTTCCGTTCCACAAATTGAGATTATACGCCTTCCCAACATATTTAAGTTCAGACCGTGCCTGGCTATATTTTAAAATTTTCAGCCTTTCATTTCTGATCAGGCAGTGTTGCGTTCTCGTCAAAAGCACAGCTTTTTAGTTAAAAGTAGAAAATTTACATTATTATGCATTCTTTGTCATATTTTATTTACCTTGAAGCACATGCTCGTTTAGAAAAGTAGATGCTCGAGAACTACAATAGAATTTGAAACTCTTGTAACCTTGAACTCGTCAGTTTCCTTACATTTTAACTTTAAGAACCCTTTGAGGCTTAAAGTTTGGCGTCAACGTGCTCATGCTGAAGAAAAAAAAACTATATTATAAATACTGAAAAGTATCATTTTGTACTTCACTGTCTTTCACTGCATATAAAAAGTAAAAATATGTCAGAGTGTTATCCGTGTAAAATGAAAAAATCGGGGAATTTCGTTTAAACCTGTAACGGAGATTCAAGCCAATGCCGGGTAAGATCTTTTGCATTTAAATGCGATGAGTTCCTTAGCAGTTGAGTTCTTTAGGGGGAGGGGGATTATTTTCACAATAATAGACAATTTTTCAAAAAAGTGAGGTTTTCGAATATTTTATCAGGTTTCAAAAAAAGAACAGAGAGATTTGCGGGAAAGATCCGATTACGGAAAGGAAATTCTGAACTCCCGGTTTGAAATTTACCTTAGCGACCAAAGCATAAGAATCGAAAAAACCAACAAATCCTCCAGATAACAAAGTAGCGTCATAGAACACTATAACTCAACATTAATGAATGGAATTAGGACACTTTTAAATGAATCGGGTTTGCCTAAGCAGTTTTGAGCCGAAGCAGCTATATGCTTCCACTACTTACGGACTAGAGCGGTTTTAAAAAGAAAAACCAAAACCTTTTTTGAGCTATTTGAGGGAAGAAAGTCATCTATTAAACACTAACCTGTTTTTTGGCTTATTTCGTATATTAGAATTCCAAAACAGAAAATAAACAAATTGGATATGAAAGTTAAACAGGTAGTCATGGTAGGATATGCGTTTCATACGAAAGGTAATAGAATTTGGGATCCCGAAAATAGCGAAGTGACAGAAACTCTGAATGTTTAATTCGATGAAAATAAATTCTGGGCGGGGAAAAAAAAAACAGGAACGGGAAACAGAGATATACAGTTCTTTTTTACTTCTGAGTAAATCTGAAGTAGAAGAAGAATATCCTGAAAATCATAAAATAGCATGTTGTGAGAATTAAATGTGTTAAAGAAATACCAAGGCAAAGTATATATTGACACGACGGTTCTAAAGTCCGAATCGCGAAGTCGAGGTTTATTGTTCTGAAAATAACATTGAATATGACCCAAAATATTTTGATTTCACTTGTGATGATAATTCAAGAAAAGTATCAGATTCTGATGAAGATAGGGGGGATAATTCAAGTAAGCTAGAAGCTAACATTTCCAAAGATGTAATTCCTTCAAATTTGAAACAAAATTTGAAAACGCCAGAAAGTGAAGATTGGCAAAACAGAACAGATGAGAAGAACGAAATAATGCGCTTCAAGGCCAGACTAGCAATTTTAGGTAACCACCAGCTATGGGGGGGGGGGATACTTTTCGCAAGTGTTCTCTCCAGTAATTTCCTTTCCTTTGGTTGAGGCTTTCTTTTCAATTTTTGTGTAAAAGCTACATTGGGTCCATTTCCAAGCAGATGTTTGCAATGCGTATCTATATGCGGATTTAAAGGGGGAGATTTGTAAGACAACCGAAGGGTTTGACGATCCCTGAAATCTAAATTTTGTCTGTAAATTGAATAAATCATTGTTATTCTGATACAGATTACGCCTCAAATTACGACGACCGGATTCCAATGCCGGGGGGGGGGGCGCTTGTAGTGTCTTTGGATAGGGTACGAATAATATGGTGTACATTCAAACAAAAATGCGTAGCACTGTCAACGATGGAAGCGGAGTATATTTCAATTAGTGAACAATCTAAGGAAGTTATGTGGATCAAAAAAAATTTAGATAAATTAATTGGCCACGAAAAGAGTTCAGAATTTTAGATTGATTAATAGTACTCTGCACTGTGACAATCTAGTTGCGATTGATTTTTCCAGTTCTGCAATAGAAAATTGCAGAACGAAGCAAATTAATGTGGGGTACCATTTCCTAAGGAATACGATTGACAAAAACGAATTTGAAATAAAATTTGTTGAGAAACTAAAAGTAATTTAGCTGATTGCTTCACAAAACCTTTGTGTAGGGAAAATTTACGTAAAGCTTGAATTGCAATGACATATTTTTCTTGAGTTTTTTTTTTTTTTTTTTTTTTTTCTGAAATGTTTCAATTATTCCATTATGTTTAAACTATAATTTGTGCACACAATCGGATGGCCTATAATATATTTTTTATTCATTTCTTATAGTATATTTCATTTTTTGCGTGTGCTGGCTTGCCAAGAAGGAGGGTATTTGCTAGCGAATATTTTGTTCCTGTCACTCCAGCGCACGGAAAAAAAACCCAATTGTAGTTGATTTCATTTTGAATTTATGCCCGGTGATATGGTTGCGGTTAGGTATTTCGGAAAAATTAACTATAAATTTCATTCTAGCCGCCTGAATTTACTTCATTTAAATTTATTTACTAATGCAATATCATTTCTTTTAGTTTAGTGGTGTGCAAATGTAAAGAACTACGTAACTTGTGACCAGAACTGAATGGCAGCCTTTATCAAGATGGCAGTTCGCATTTGTGTTCCGCTTGGAATTTCAAAGAAGCCTCTAGTCTGAATGATGTTGCGATGATTCACTTTGTGACATGAATGCCGGCAACGGAAAACAGAAGTTTTTAAGTGTCTTTTCATTTATATTTTTGTGTTTTCGGATGTAATTTGTAATCACCAATGCTTTTGAGTTTTAGAGCGTTCTTAGCCACTGAAGCCTATCCTACAGTCTGCGTGCCGTATTGGGGCCCCTGAAGCTGATTTTTGTGGCCCGTTGTCAGGTTCTATGTTACAATCAAGAACTATGTATTGGAACAAGATAAACTAAATTTTATTTTGTTTTGATTGAAATGTGATCGGTCATACAATTCATCTAAGTCTGATTTTTTTAAATTTGTAATTTAATATTAGATTTTAAGGGTAGTTGAATATTATCACTTCAAGAATCACCGGAATATAGAAATTTTTCTTACTAGAGCTAAGTTAGACGTACATTTCTTTCATTATTTTTTTTTAAATTTTCCAGTAAATTTTGAAACACTGATTCTTTGTTTTTACATGTTATTAAAATCAAGGGAACCAAAACAGCATGCTAAAAGTACGATGTATTACAGCGTATGAAACTTTCTTCGTATATTCAGACTTGTGTGACACTTATCAAACAAAATTATAGATTATTTTTATTGTAATACAAATAAAAAGCAGTTATTTTGTAAATGTGAGCATGTTTAAATCTACAGTTAAAAGTGGTGCTGTCTTCTGGCAAAATATTTTCAAGAAGGGTAGCATTATTTACAAGAAAGACGGCGGGCCAATTTCTCAATGATTAGAACTGGCCCTACCAGATTTACTCTTTTTTGACATGTTTGACGATTTATTCTTTTGTTAAAAACTTTCAACTTTTCTGACCGATTTTCATTTTTTACTGAATTGACTTTAACTAAGCCATCTTGATTTTGGGAATATAGAATTGTTTCTTCCAGATTTCAGGTAAACTCTGAAAAACTTAAAGATAAATTGTCTAAATCCTCTCTAAAGAAGTGCCCCTTAAAAAAAAGTCGCTGGTGGCTTAAATGGGAACATCGATAGCTCTTCAAAACGGGGTTCGGGGCGGGGGGGCGTCCCCATTTTGAAAGACATAGAATATAAATGAAACATTTTAAATTATGCTTAAATATTAAGAGATATATAAGATAGAACGTTTTTACGGTATTATTTTATTTCAACTGAAATGACTCTTTTATTTGATTCCTTAGTACTTAGTAGTAAAAGCTCCAAAAAAATAAATTTTAATAATATAATAACCCAATTATGGAATAAAATGCATGAAATTGTTTTTTAAAAAATTTAAAATATTTCACATTAAGTACAGACAGAGTTCTAAATAATTATTTTACGTCACACTTTGTTTCATGTTCAGATTTCAATAATGGGCAGCTGTCAAAGAAAAAGAAGATGAAGCTGGTATCAGTTGAACATAGCTCGAGCTGTTAACAAGTGTTGGAGAGGAATATGGGTTACCAAAAAAAAAAAAAAAAAAAGAAAGAAAGAAAGAAAAACCATCTATATACGGTTTTCAGTGCTACGATAGTAACTCGGGGGGGAGGAATTAAAAGAGGCTAGATACAGTATTCATTGTTTTAAATGAATACCTAAATATTTCCCAATTGGTGGTCCTAAACGTCGACCTTGCTCCATTTTCTGAAAAAATAATTCTCTACCTCATCCTAATTATTGTTTTGCAGTAAACATATTGCAATCCGATAATCTGGAGCCTATTATAAGAAGAAACTAGTTTCAAGTTTTATCATTTTTAAAACATTTTAATTTTTTTTCTTTAGGCCAAGATGTTAGCTTTCCCATTTTGGACAACTTTCCGTTGCTTTTTTTTGGAATTCTTGACTTATAAAAGGAGTTATTCTCCCGATCACTTCAGTTATCCGATCGAAAAAAAAAAAAACATTATTCTTAATCAACAGTCTCATTTGTATTACGAAATCCTTCAAAAATACCGAAAATTACAAGATTTTTTTTTTTAAATTGTACTTCAAAAACCAGTATAAGTGCATTTCTTTACATGGAAGATAAAATGTAAGATATTATTTTCTTTATTTTTTTCTTTTTTGAGTTCTTATGTAAAGCATCCAGATTAGGTCTACTTTAACTAGACATTAATAACTACCGTTACAAATGCGTAATTTGCAAATTGCTGCCAAACAGTTTTTTTCTCCTTAAAACAACATATTTACGCTTAACTGGTTCCTGAAATAAACGGTTCAATTACAATTTAGGTATATGTTAAGCAGTTTCAAAATAAAAACAACTCTCAAGGCAACCTTAATTTCAGATCATTCAGAGTCATAATTTTAATCATTTCAGGGCGTATTTTTATACCTACGTAATTTGATTTTTCCATGTATGTTTTTTGGTGTTCAAAAGTTTTATGAGATTCTAACAATTTTTATTTTGACAAATACTTTCATAATATAAGTTCTAATGATGGCAACTAAGTCGGCAAAGATGTCACAAAGAAGAATCAAGTTCGTGATGTAAAACTGATGATCTTGAAAAAATTAGCATTCGATTTTAAATGAATTTTTTCAATTCAACTGTAAAAATGACTAATCTATATTTCTAGGTAATGTATACGAAATAAAATAATTTGGCAATTTTTAATGGTGTAAATGTTTCGTTTTTTCTCATGAAAACAGTATAACAGAATATAAAGTTACATAATTTTTGGAGTAGTAAAACAAAGTTTTAACTTTTAATACAAGTACTCATAAACGTAACAGAATTTATTATAACGAGTGAAAAATTGTTTCTTTTTAGTAGCTTTGGAAATTTCAACCGTCACATATTTATTGTTTTCATGTATTTAAATGGTTAATAGGATAAATTATTATCTAATCTATAATAATAAGTTTACAATAATAACCATTCTGTTCATTCTAAATACTGAATACTGCTCATATGGTGTGAAATAAATTTTGTCGGTAGTACTTCTCAAATAAAGTATAGGTCCAAGTACAACTTATAACATTAAAGAAAGAGGAAAACTATGAAAATAATCTGTTTTACCTGAAAAGAAAATAAATCCACATAACTGCATGCATAAAGTTAAAATAAACTTAAAGGTATAAATGGATTGCATGCTGAAAAACATTTCCCACATTATGCTGCACATTTAACAACACAATAATGCTGGAAGTGAAAAAAGTACTTTTACTGAAGATACAATGTAGTCTTTTCAGTTATATATAAAAAACCTCATTTTTACTACCTTCATTTATCAAAAAGTTTTGTTTTATGAAAAGGCAATAGCTGTTCTTAAAATAAAGCTTCAGACCATATTTTCCAATTTCCTTCTATTTGTAAATTTTTAAGTTTGCAGTAGAGCTAAAAGTTTTTGTAGAAATGAAAATGCGCCACTTTTTCTTCTTTAACAGGTGTTTATAAAATATAGAGATTGGAGGGGGGGGGGCATTGATTTATTTTGCGTACAATGAAATTAATATCAATAAAACAAATTTAGCAGCAGTTATCTATTTTTATGTAAAAGGCTTTTATATGTATTTACTTGTCGCTTTTCATAGCCTAAAACATTATTTTTGTTGTTGAAAAACTTTAGAAAAGGAACAGATTTCGTATGTAGACTGATTTCTACAACGTACATACAGAATCAATTGCTTTACTTTTCTATATTGTTCTTCAGCTGTAAAAGCAGTGATTTCGGCTATGAAAAGAGACAACGATACGTTTTGCATAAAAATTGATAACTATTTATTTTATGGTTTACTGCTGTTAATTTTACTGTACAAATCATTTATAAAACCGTATACTACTGCTGTTTTTATGGTGCAATTCAGCTGATTTCGCAGCATAATACTGCTAAATTTACAGATTGATACTGCTAATTTTGCAAGGCAATTCCGTTAAAAAACAGTATATTACTGTTAATTTTACATATTATCTCTGTTAAATTTACAGGTCAAGTCATTCCTTAAACAGTATATTACTGCTAATTTTACAGTTTGACACTGTAAGTTTTACAGGGCAGTTCCATTAAAAAACAGTATATTACTGCTAATTTTACAGTTAATCATTGTTAATTTCGCAGGGAAATTCCATTGAAAGACAGTATATTACTGCAAATTTTACAGTTTAGAACTGTAAATTTTACAGTTTTTCTTTGGAATGTGAGCTGCCAGTATTATACTGTAAAAACAACAGTTTATTTTTTGCAGTGTAGACAATTAGCGGAAATACTAAAATAACTGACTAAAACATCCCCTGAAAATACCTGACTTAAAGCCTGATTTAATTTGAAATATTTCTCCAGTTAAATGTCTTTTTTTTTCTCTCTCACATTTTACTTAGAACTGTATTGTCTTGCAGAAATTCAATTACATTTTTTATTATTAAAAAACACAGAAATCAATGTTTCTCAAATGGCACAATATTTGTCATTGTAATAGATTTTTTTTCAAATGGATCTAGAAAAAACTGAGAATTTACGCAAATGAAAAAATAAAAATAAAAACAAAATAAAATTTTGTCTAACTATTCCTCCAGTAAGTGGGAACACTGAGACACACGTTTTTTGAACTAGTAAACTTTGAAATAATCTAAATTCACATGGAAAATTATGAATGAGTTTTGTCGTTTAATTTTGGTAAGAGCTATTGCCTTTGGTAAAATAAGTTTCATGTCGTATTGACACACCGTACACTGTTAAACATTTTCCTGAAATTCTACGGTTATAAGTACTGGCATTATGTTACCCGTACGTTTCACTATGAAATCCTAGTTTTCTGTAAAATTTTAAGGCAAAAAAGCAAGAACAAGACGGCTAGTTGAACTGAATAAAAATGAGGAAAATTGAGTAGCGGGATTCGAATCCAGATCATTTTGTTCGGAGTCGGCTATCTTAACCATTGCCGTGAATAAGCTCACGAGGATGATGGGAATGAGGAACTAAATGCTTTGCTCTGTAAATCATGTTGTACAACATTTGCCGCTGCAACCGTTTGCTTTTTCCAGTACAAATTACTATAAAATTTTCTCTGTAGTGCAAATTCTCTATTTTACAGAAAATTTACCTTAAAACTTTCCTGAATTGTTAACAGTGGAGTGACATCTAATGCGTATTTGTTTGGGACTGAGTTCAAATGATTTAGATGATTCCGGATTAGTAAATTGGCTACAAGTGTCCTCTTGTTAATGTAGCATTTGATAAGGATAGAATGCTTTCGCTGCAGTCTTTGTCTATCACTAGTATAAGAGCTTCTCTCCTGTCAATTTCAGAAAATCTGCAAAATAGCTTTTCTGACTCTTTTTTATAGGCATGTTGAAAGTTTGAAGTGTGGATAGATAGTATTACATTTATCATATTGAAATGAAACAATAAAAGAAATATCTTGACTATTATAAGGGTGAAACGGAAATATTTATGTGATATTAAATAGTTATAAAAGTCATAATTCCATTCCAGTATCCTTATTTTGTTGGTGTCGGACTTTCAAACTTATTTTATTATTATTTGCATCAACAGGATAGTTGTAATTAAATTTAATTCATTATATAATTTTTCCACTTTTAATATAAATGTGCCATGGTAGCAGTGAGACATGAATTAGTTGTGTCCCACTGTTCCTGTCTCACTGTTCCTTCATTGGAATGTATAAACTTAGTTGGTGCCATTTTCTGTCAAAAAAGGCTAATGTAGGATTAACACCAGTATATAAAATCATAATGACTGTTATTTTTCGAATACCAAATTTCAAAGCAACCTCTTTTCCATAACACTGGTCGCCATATATCAACTAGACTTTTGAAAATTTTTATCAGGCTAGAATTATCCAAACAGATAATGAATTGCTATAGTCTCACTGCCCTTCCTGTCTCACTGTACCCACTCCTTTCCTACACACTCTTTAAACTTACTTTCACCATTAATCTTCAGTTCGTCAAACTAACACCTTGTTCTGAGTATAACAGCTTAGAAGAAAACTTAAAGGGTCTGATGTTATTCAGTTTAAATAATTTTTAGATGGCAGTACAAAGTTGTACATATTTTGATTTTATTATATTTAAAACATAGTGTCTGCTTTTTCAGGTGTGGTTTCAAAACAGGAGGACAAAGTGGAGGAAAAAACACGCTGCAGAAATGGCCACTGCCAAACGAAAACACGATTCGGAAGCTGAGCACTATCGTCATGAGGACATAGTTGAACGAGACGACTTCGATTCCAAAAGGTTGAAAATGAATGTCATTAGGTCCAACTGCAGACATGATGACTCTTCAGAGAGTATTCTTTGACACCTGATGGCGAACTGTGATAACGTGGTCACAGAAGAAAATAATTGTCCTAAACCATGGATTGTTCCTCTAAATACAGTTTCTTCTTCTCCAACGCTGAGAAGGCTTCGAGAGTTACTAGATCCTAAAATTATTCGTTGTCTTCCAGTTCACGCGCAAAGCGATAATATTTTCTGATGGTTTACAATTCACGATTTCATTAAATGAGAGAAATCTTTGAACGCTACTTCAATGAATAAAATGCAAATGAACAAAATAAGAAATTTTTTCAACGTTACAACTAAGTTCTTACCAAAAACGGTTTTAGCAATTCCGCTTCTAATCGCTCTCGGAATTTGTGTGTTGAGCCATTGTTGATGTTTCGAAAAAACTGTTCCTGCTTCAAAAACTACAAAATTTTTATTACTAAACATTTTCTGAAAGATTTTAATCTGCATAAATTAGTAAATATCTTCTAAAAATATACAACAGAATCAGCATGAGTTGTCATAAAACTGTTGAAGTATTCACTGTCATCATGTCCTTTTTAACTGTGTAGAAAGTTGTTACTTTGATGACTTTACCATTCTATAGGAACTTATATCATGTGTTTCTATAGTGTTTCATTAATAGAAAATTCTTCAGTTTGTGATAATTTTTATGAAGAATGTCGATGAATTGTTTAAGCATATTTTGTGATAGTATGGCTGTATATGAAACAATATTAATATAAAATTAGTCTTACTTTATTTGAAACTCATTATTTGTGTCCCTGAATCGAAGCCTTCCGTGGTTCGTTATTCCAGAGTTCAGTCTTTTTTCGTATAGTATAATATTATAGTATACAATGAATCAGAAGCACACCACTTAGTGTTCTATAGCCTATTTTAGTCAAATTTGGTGACACTGATAGAAGTGAAAAACTCTCGGTCGGGAGTCATGGGACAAATGTATTTATATGTCAATTTAAAATGCGAAAATTATTTCTCGCTTTTCCAGTAGACGTAGCACCTTTAAGCTCTCACTCCTACTTTATAAGTTAGAAATAATTTCGATATACCAATACACCTGTTCCATTACTCCCTCCTCTCATTTAAGTACTTATACTCCGTTTCGTAGAGGATACCGGATTGTTACTCGATGCCGAAAATGAAATTGGTGTTTCCTATAAAGACATTTTTAACGCCTCCACAAGCGTATTTCACGCCGTGAAAGTTGAAAACCTGCTTTGAAGTAGGAGTCAAGCATATTTTCACGCGTTGTGCTTTAAAGAAAAAGTTAGCATTGCGGTAAATAGAGAAAAAAAGGAATTGGAAATTAACAACTTACATTTAATTGTTTTGTTACTTTTTTAATTGCCTTCGTATTTCTTTCTTTTTCAGATTTCTCTCTCATCTTTCATCTTTCCTTAAAAAGTCTTTTTTTTTTCTTTTTTTCTTTTCTTTTGGTCTTTGCTGCTTTCGTATTTTTTACTCTTCTAAAAACGTCTAGGATTATTGGATTAATTCCACTCCTTGAATAGAGAACCTAGCAATATCGCTGATTTTACTACTTAAGTACTTACGCATTTATATACGATATTTTACAGCCGAAACCGTTTCCTGATTAGATGCATATTCTCCCCTAGTTCTTGTTATTTCACCTGCTTTGTTGTTAGTCAACGAAGCACGCTAAATCACTATAGTGTCTTCTTCTCATATTTATGTCTGCCCTTTGCCACAAAACGCACGCCTTTTGTTTAGTACCTTTATATTTCTACACTGCAAATTCCAAGTTAACATTGTAAACACGTTTGGAGTACTTTAGCTCAGAAAAACTGTCCCGGTTGCCTGAATGAGCACTAAAATGTGTTCCGAATGTGCTCCGTTAAAAAAAAAAAAAAAAAAAAAAAGTACTGAAATGGCCTCCAAATTTGCTCAGAATGTGTCCCGCTCAAGATATTTATTACGTTTAAACTTGAAAACAGATTAAGAACACATTTGGGTGCACTTATGAAATTACCCATTTCTTTCGCACAAATATAATTTCAACAACTTTTTTTGACTACCAGTTAATAAAATCTCTCAATGTGCTACTACTAGAAATTTTGTTGCAATGAATTGCAGTCGGTTGGTGTCGCGAATACCGTCAAAAATGATGGTCTGATGGGAGACCGTCGATTGCCCAGCAGCAGTTGACTCCTGTTCCACGAGATTTCTGTAAAATTAACGGCAAGCAAAAGATATTAGTACAATAATGGAGTCTTCCATAAGTGCTGTAAAAAGTATGCTACAAAGTATACTAAAAGAAGGAACATGTGTTGGAACATTTCAAAAAATGTTTGCAAAAGTGATGAAAAATTGTAATGAATTAAATAAGTGTTTTCAGGAGTGTTATGAGAAAGGTTATGAGTGTTTTCAGGAGTGTTATGAGAAAGGTTATGAGTGTTTTCAGGAGTGTTATGAGAAGTGTACTTCAAAGTGTTATAAGGTATGGACAAGTGTCCGAACTCAGTGTTCAAAAAGAATATGAGGATTTGTAGTGCAATTACATCATGAGGAGACGGGCGGGGTTTTCCTCCTTAATTGATGCTTTACGTTTGCAGTCTCTGTAAAATATTCATTCACTAAGTTATGCCCACACATTTCTCTATAAAACTTTAGAGTGAAAAAAAAAATAGTCATATAAACAATAATTATTTCACAGTTAAAACCACGGCTGCGGAGTCGGAGTCGAAGTCAATCTCATTTTGAGGATGAAAGAGTCAGATTCGGGAACCGAAGTTATTTAATTCAAAGACTCGGTGATGGAATCGGTCATTTCCCTTAGAGTCCGCAACTCTGCCAATGTTTGTGGAGTGGGAGTCGGACTTATTTTGGGATAAACGAGTTGGAGTCGAATATCCAAGAATCGGTGTCAGTCATTTTTCCTCCATGTATAAATTTTTGCCAAAGCTACGTAGTCAGAGTTGAAGTCGGGGAGTCGGAGTCCGACTAATCGTCGGGCACAGAAGCTGGTGTCGGAGTCAGGTGCCCCAAAATTCTCGGAGTCGGAGTCGGAAGTTTGCCGTCAAGAGCAATTTCCAACAAAATTTATTTGAAGTAACGCCCCACCTTCATGTGCGGAATCTACATTGACTTTCCGTTTCCCAGTGAGCGCTAATGTTAAGGGATTTGAACTGTACAAAATTGAACGGAAAATTGTACAAATCAAAAAGATATTTTGTATGCATGTTTTTCATCAAAAGCTTTTTCCTACAAAGTTTGTTTGAAGCAAATCCGCCTCTAAGTTCGGAATTGCCTTTATTTTCCCCGTAGGCGCTAATGTTAAGTTTTTTTGAACTGTTCTTAAATGGAACGAAAAATAGTTCAAATCAAAAAGTAAAATATAGAATGAGATGTCCTCGCCGAGATCTTTCGAACAAAAAAAAAAGTTGTTCGAATCGGACTATTCACTCAAAAATTATTATGGGGGGGGGGCGGACAGAACGACATACATTTTCCCATATCTACTTTATTTCCAATACCCTACTTTTCAATTTCTATTTTTTAGATATTTATTTAATTATTTTTGACATTTTTTGTTTTTAGCGACATTTCAAGATGCATAAAGCCTTCTTGAATGCCTTTTTCATCTTTCTTTGACTTTTATTCGGCCAATTTAACCAATTTAATTTTGATTTTGACTTAGAC
The DNA here is from genome assembly GCF_026930045.1 of Uloborus diversus. NCBI lineage: Eukaryota > Metazoa > Arthropoda > Arachnida > Araneae > Uloboridae > Uloborus > Uloborus diversus. The sequence goes on along the minus strand of NC_072733.1, from coordinate 163,421,440 downwards.
TGGATTGGAAAAAATTAAAACTCAGTAGCTTTCATTTTCAAACAGTAAAATTACGTTGCAAGGAAAAGAAATCATACTTTTTTTTTTCAAAAAATAGCAATCATGTTTAAAAATCTACAATTACTATTGTTATTTCAAGTTTCAAAGGCAATCTAAAATAGAAAATGTAATTGTTAGGATACGACACACCTTACATAATATTATTGGTTGAACGACGATTTGACTTATTTCTGGTGATTGACGAAGAAAGTTCTCGGTTTTAAAACAAAAAGGCAATTATTTTCTATTTAAACTTACATGTATGTGTCAAGTAGAAAAAGAAGATGTGTGAACTGCATATATATATATATATATATATATATATATATATATATATATATATATATATATATATATATATATATATATATATATATATATATATATATATATATATATATATATATATATATATATATATATATATATATATATATATATATATATATATTAGGGTGGTCCTTATTTTTGAAGTTGTAGATATTTTATACGACGCCCCCTCAATTTGTTCCATTATACAAATAAATGATCCATGCAAAATTTTAAGTCAATCCATGAATATTAACACGTGCCCCTAGGGCCCCTTTTTTTGAGTTTTGAAGAAAAAATTGCGGATTTTCTCATTTTTATGTAAAAATATTCGTAGGTTTCATATTTAAAGTAATTTTGAACAGCAATAGATGTTGCTACTTCCAGACCAACCATTCTGTCACTTTCATTCTGTAAAATTTTACATATTACATAGGGTACAAGTACACCAATGGCCTTGGGACAGGCATACAGCTATTCGCGCTCGTTTCAAACCAAGCGGCAGGGGAACATTTCTTTCCACCAAGATGGACACAAGGGATTCTAAAGGACATTAATGAATGGCATAGGCCATTTATGAATGATTTTTGACAACAACAAATTGCCTCCTCCAGGCTTTGGGTGTGTTGATTTAGAAAATGTTCTGTGTATGTAATGGGTGTGGCAAATAGGGTCACTAGGTTTCCATGCTATAAATATAAGTAATGACAATTATATTTTAGTTCGCTGTTCTTTAGTTATAAACTTAAATGTTTATACATTCTTATAATTTAAATTTTGAAAAATCCTCGATTACCCTACCATAAAAATAAACTCGATTTTCCATATCTAAAATATACATTTAAAAAAATTCCATCATCATGCACTTGAAATCGTACTGCAGAGTGTCTTTAAAGAAGTTCTTGCTTTTCTTAGTTCTAGACTCGATATTCCATTATTTTAACGCTTCAAAATTCATAAATTACACATACCACTTAAATTCTAAAAGAAGAATTTGATGACATATTATTGTTCTCATAACGTGTAATCATATTTCTTGGTGAAGTCCTCGCTCCTACAGGGACATGTTTTCGACAACCTGGAGCTTATCTGTGAGCCAGATGGGTGGCAAAGGGAATTTATTGTTTGAATATTTATATACTTAGGAAACAATTTAAATTGACCTTACATGAAGAGATTGCCCGTAAATGCTGTTTACAGTTAAATGTTGTATGAAGGTATAGTTTTTCGCAGCAACCCTTTCTAGGCCTTTTAAATTAATATAAAGTCTAGTGTCTAAAAAACCTGCAGCGTACAAAATGATGACAAACATGCAGCAGAAGCAGTGATTGAAAAATTCATAAATCATTTATGGTACTTAGGGGATGAACTAGTAGCTTTGTCCGTATTGAATGAAGGAATTAACTTTGAAGATAGGAAAAGACTACTTCAAAAAAATGCTTGCTGAATAGGAAGACGTGTCTGATGATTGTATAAAAAAATTCAAATAACAGTAGATGATTTGGAATACTTTCTTAGTAAAGATCTTCCTCTTATAGAATCAATTACAAGTCAATAAAACTGTTTGATAAGTTACAAACACCAAAAGATGTTTCCTATTTGACCCTGATTCATGGCAAAATGAAGGAAGTTATTTAAAGGGAAGAGATGTCGTTAAAATGCTGAAAGTTGTGAATGATACAATTGAAAGAGGAGCACAATTAATCGAAGAATTTCACAATCAATTTACCAAATATGAGTCACAAAAGCAATTTAGTACTTTACAGACACTCCAAGACTATCAGAAAAAAAATGCACACGATTGAGATACATTGAGAAAAGCGTACGATTAAGGTAAATTTTATAAAGCAATATTTCATTCTTATTCAATGTAAAATCTTTAGACGATATAAAGTAATTAGAAAGATTAATTTTAGTGCTACCTCGCTGTAAAAATATATAGAACATATCAGAAACGATGTACGGGGTCTGAAGTAAAAACTCGAACATTTGTGAGAAAATTATCAAAAGTGTTAAAGTTCAACGTCCTAGGGGCACGTGTTATTATTGACCGATCGAGTTCAAATTTTGCACCGATTATTTTTTATAATAGTGTCACAAAACTAGGGGGCGTCACTTGTTGAATTCCAAAAAATTTTTTCCCCCATATAAATAAGGACCACCCTAATATATATATATATATATATATATATATATATATTATTAGGGTGGTCCGTAATTTTGAAGTTGCAGATATTTTACGCGACGCCCCTTCAGTTTGTTCCATTATACAAATATATGATCCTTGCAAAATTTTAAGTCAATCCACGAATATTAACAAGTGCCCCTAGGGCCCACTTTCTTGAGTTTCGAAGAAAAAATTGCAGATTTTAATATTTTTATGTAAAAATATTCTAACGTTTTATATTTAAAGTAATTTTGAACCTCAGTAGGTGCTGCTACTTCCAGACTGACCATTCTCTCACTATCATTCTATAAAATTTAACATGTTACAGAGGGTACATGTACACCAATGGCCTTGGGTCAAGCGTACCACTTTTCTGCGCTTGTTCCAACCAAGCAGCAGGGGAACGTTTCCTCCCACCAAAATGAACAGAAGAGATTCTATAGGCCATTAATGAATGGCCTAGGCAATTAATGAATGATCTTTGACAGCAACAAATTGCCTCCTCCAGGCTTTGGGGGTGTTGATTTACAAAATTCCCTGTGTATGTAATAGGTGTGGCAAATAGAGTCTCAAGGTTTCAATGCTATAAATGTAAGTAATTGCAATCATATTTTAATTCGCTGTTCTTTAGTTATAAACATACCTAAATGCTTATGCAATTTTTATTTTTTAAAGTATAGATTTCGGAAAATCCTCGATTACTCCTAATGTAAAAATATACTGTATTTTACATAGCTAAAATATAAATAAAAAAAATATCCTGATCGGAACAATGTAGAAATCTATAAATTAATTTTCTTCTATTTCAGTACATAGTCCTTTATTATCATCACATTCTTGTGATTTACAAGATTTAGAAACCGAAATGGGTGTCTATCCTAACCTGCTGAACTTTTGTTTTCTACAGCTGGTCTACCACAACGCAAAAAAGCTTGCCAACTATTGATATCATCTCGCCTTTCATCACTGTTAGACAAATGCCATATTAGGGATAAAGATGTTGTTCATTTATTTACAGCCTATGTAGATGCAATAAATTTAAATCCAAATGACCTAGTGATCAATCGTACATTTCTTAAGAGAGCAAGAGAAAATCTTCGAGAGATAAAATTAAATTTAGATTTTGTAGTTATTCACTGGGATACAAAGCTATACTTTCAGATGTAACTGGAAAACGAACGCCGACAGGATTACCGTGATAGCTTCAGGTCCTAATATTGAACAGCTACTCGGAATTCCTTAGATATTTTTTCAGTTGTATATGATATCTTAGATGATAGCTCTTTATTGCTAACTGCTCTAGCTGTAGTGTTTGATACAACGCCTTGCAATACCAGTCGTATAAATTGTGCATGCAATTTTTTAGAGAAAAAACTGAACGGTGATATACTACATTTGGATTGCCATTAAGGATTGTCCTTAAAGAAGTTCTTGCATTTCTTAGTTCTAGATCAGATATTCAATTATTTAAGCGCTTCAAAACTTTGTGGAAAGATCTCCATCATTCAGAACTTATAACATTTCAATCAAGTACACATACCACTTAAATTCTAAAAGACGAAGTTGATGACATATTATTGTTCGTAAAAAGCGGTATTGAGAAAGATTACAAAGAATTCTCGTAACTTGTAATAATATTTCCTGGTGAATTTCCTCCTACAGGGATATGTTTTCGGCAATCTGGAGCTTATCCCTGAGCCACATGGGTGGCAAAAGGAATTTTTGTTTGAAAATTTTTATGTTTAGGAAACAATTTAAATTGACCTTACATGAAAAGAAAGCCGTTCAAAGCTGTTTTACTATTAAATGCTGTATGAAGATATGGTTTTTCGCAGCAACCCAATCGAGGCTCCTTTGAATAATATATGTCTGAAAAACTAGCAGCGTACAAAATGATGACAAATATGCAGCAGAAGCAGTGATTTAAAATTCATAAATCACTTATGGTATATAGGGGATAAACTAGTAGCTTTGTCCGTATTGGATGAAGGAATTAACTTTGAAGATAGGAAATGAGTAGTTTAAAAAATGCTTGTGATAAGGAAGACGTGTCTGATGACTGTTTAACAAATTTCAGATAACAGTAGATGATTAGGAATACTTTTTTTAGTAAAGATCTTCCTCTTTATAGAATCAACTACGAGTCAATAAAACTGTTTGATAAGTTACAAATACTAAAATATTTTTTCCTATTTGATCCTGATTCACAGCAAAATGAAGGAAGCTATTTAAAGGGAAGATAGATTGTTAAAATACTGAAAATTGTAATGATACAATTGAAAGAGGAGCACAATTAATCGAAGAATTTCACAACTAATTTACCAAATATGAGTCACAAAAACAATTCATCTTACAGACCGTCCGAGACTATCGGAAAAAAATACACACTATCGAGATACATTGAGAAAAGCATACGATTTAGGAACGTTTCTAAAGCATTATTTCATTCTTATTCAACGTAAAATCCTTAGATGATATAAAGTAATTAAAAAGATTAATTTTAGTGCTACCTCACTGTAAAAATATTTTGCATACCTAGGAGAAACGATGTACTGGGTCTGAAGTAAAAACTCGAAGATTTGTGAGAAAATTATCGAAAGTGTTAAAGTTCAACGGCCTGGGGGCACGTGTTATTATTGACCAATCGAGTTCAAATTTTGCACACGTTATTTTTTATTATAGTGTCACAAAACTAGGGGACGTCACTTGTTGAATTCCTAAAAAAAAATTTCCCATATAAATAAGGACCACCCTAATATATATATATATATTATTTTATTTTATTTTTATTTATTTATTTATTTATTTATTTTTTTTTTTTGCTCTAGTTCTAAGAAAAACAATATTATTAAGAAACTCTATTTTCATTCATTAAAAATCAATTTTTCCATTTTTTTCCAATTTTTCCTGAAAAAAACCCGGAAAAAACCGGTTTTTTTTTCCACTACTTCAAAATTTCCGGAAATTTTACATCTCTAGTCATGACTGAATTGAATACTAGATGCTTAGTGTTCTTATTTCATGAAAAATATGTGTCTTTGAAAAATATCCTCATTGAAAGACAATTTAACTAATTGCAACAATAATGAACGCTAAGAAAAAGAAATTAGGCAGAATAATACAAATTGAAAGAAATGCAAGTTTACCCTTTTTTTTTTGCAGATTAAGTGACATGCTGTGTCATTTAAATATGCTCTTACACTGCGGTATCATTCTTTCTTTGAAAAACATTCAGCTCAATATTCTAGGGAAGGCACGATCAAAGGTGCCCTCCTCCCCCCTCGTAATCTCCTCTGTTTGCGCCACCTCAGGTAAGCATATTTCGTTTCATAAATGTTTGAAAATGGTTGTTAACGATGTGACAATCATTTATTATTTCTGTATAACTTTAAAACTTTAATGCATATTATAAACTGACAAACCGCAAAAACCACGCCATAATTTTTCACAGCCAGGGGTCGGGGGAGGGGTCGATTGCCCTTTCCTGACTGTGACCTCCCTAAATGAAGGGCCTGCCTGGGATTGATCCCCATCCCCTTTTGATCAAAAACGTTGGCCCACTTGTGAAAGACCATGGCAGGGGCAGACTGGCCCGCCGGCTCTCAAGCCTGACACCTTTTTCTGTTTTTTTAATTATTATTATCATTATTAATATTATTATTATTTTTAGTTGCTGAATTTCCCCTAGCTTTTAATTTCCCCTTTCTTTCTGTTTTTTATTTCTTTTGCACCTATTTTTTCCTTTTTGTACTTTTTCCCCCCAAGGTTGGTGATGCCCTCTCGAAGGATCCAGTTTGCCCCTGGACCAAGACATGGAATTGTGATGATAAATAACCAGAACCTGATTAAATCTAGACCAACAAGGCCGTGACCTAGGGCCCCCATTTTCTTGGGCCACCCAAATTGTTTTAGCCAATAATCTAAAGAGGCTAAAAGTGTAATGTTTGTAAAATTGTAATGCATAGGGAGGCCCGAAAAATTCCCTGTGTAGATTCTTATCGGACCATGTAACCAAACAGATTAATTCTAAGTTTATTTCATAGAGTCATGAAACAGTTTGGAAACTATTTCTTTGATACGTCGTAGCTGAGATCTGGGAGACCGAGCGTATTTCTTTCCCAACTCCACTCCAAATTCTTCGCCCATTTCTATCACCCACAACTCAGTGGCGGATCCAGCTGATTTGTTTTGGGAGGGGCCATCCGAAATTTTTGAACAAAGTCACCAGGACCGAATTTAGCTCCATATGCTGCCCCTAGGCAAATTTGAAATCTGCCGTCCCCTCCCCCCCCCCCTAAAAGAAGCAAAATATCCTTGATTAAAAAAAACGTAAAAAAGTGTTCCCCAGGTTCAAACGATCACATTTATGAAGAAATGATAGCATTTCACATTCTGAGGCGCCCCGATGAAATGATCACAGTGATCTCCAGAAAATTTTTTTATTCGGTAAATTTTGCTAAAGATTCGGCAAAAACCATGACTGAAAAACATTTGACTTTCAGAAGATGTGTGAATGTAATCATTATTAAATTACAAGAAAAAATTGTCTCTGTGGAAAATGAAAGAATGCTAATATTTTACTTTCAAGAATAACAATTTAATTCAAAAAATGTGCATTCTAATAGCAAATTTGCCGCCACTAAAAAGTTTGCCGCCCTAGGCAGCTGCCTACTCTGCCTATTGGGAGATTGGGCCCTGATAACTCCCCAGAAATTTTATTAAAATGAAGTTTTAAAAACTCAATTTTCGGGGTATCGAGACATTCGGTGAGGGAGTGGATTTAGGAATGTCCCTCGAAAATGTTTCAAAATTTAAATTTCCGAGTAATTTTTGAAAATTTGGAAACTAAAAACGCATTTTGTCTATTTTTGTTGATGTACGGAGAAAGGACAGGTTTTGGGCACTGGCCCCAAAATACTTTTTGAAAATAAAGCTTAGAAACCAAAATATTCTATCATTATACATTTAGAAGTTAGAAGAGGAAGGGTGCTCTTCTAACTCTTCAGCTATCCAGCCTTAAAATGCACCTTTAGGTAATGTTTGCTTATATTAAAAGAAGTGTGAAGGTGCTTAGAATCCTTCCCTCCCGGAAGGATTCTAAGCACCTTCATGGCCCTCCATGGCCCCCATGCCCCCCCCCCCCCCCGCTAGATCCGCCACTGCACAACTACATTTTTCTTTACTAATAATTAAGCTGAAATTCTGTGTCTCTGGATGTCTGGATGTCGGAATTTCTGTATGTCTGTTACGCACATAGCGCCGTTCGGCCGATTTCCATGAAATTTTGCACAGTTCGTAGCAGAGGGGTGAGCACTTCGAAGCGATTTTTCGAAAATTCGATTTTGTTCTTTTTCTATTCCAATTTTTAAGAACATTTTACCGATCAAATTATCATAACGTGGACGAGTAAATTACGAAGTTATTTATAACGTGGAAAAGTAACATATGCGAGCAGATTAACATAGCAAATTGGGGAGAAATTCATCACCCATAATTTGTAAATATACAGGCGAACAAAATAACTTTTTAATTTTCTTCTACGGGCAAAGCCCTGCGGGAACTGCTAGTTCTAAATAAAGAAAATACATGAAAATTACGCTATCTTTGCATCGAACTGTGTCGCCATCTATCGCTGGCGGGATATACTATAAATGCTATCTTTAAAGACTGGTAACAAGTGTGCTATAAATTTTCAGATGCAAAAATTATCTAGAAAAGACGCCATAAAATGTTGGTATTAAACTTCATGTATTTTTTGAGATTTGTACAACTGAAAGTTTGGTGCGCGTCTAGGAAATGTTCTTATTGTCATTGCTTCATTCATCATAAAGTAAGGTTTGAATTTTCAAACTGCTATGTTTTAAAATTTTCGTAAACAGTTTTAGTATGAATTCAAACTGATAATTCAATAGAAACATCCTTGTACTAATTTAATCCTTTTTTTACATTCCAACGTATTTCCTCATTTGAATAAGATTTTTTATTTATTATAATTTTTTTTATGAAGCTTAAATTATGTAAAAACAAATTACATTCGTATCGACGCTAGCAATTTGAAATTTTTCCACATGTGAAGCATAGTGTAGTATGCTGTAACACATGAAACTAAAACTTTCCAGTGAATTTTCAATTACTTTGCGAGAACTTTACAGAAGTTTTCAAGGCAATCATTCTATTTTTAGAACGACAGCGCCATATTTTCGTAATGAGATGCTCTATCGGTTAAATGCATATCTGCTCTTTGATTTTCCATCACGAAATTAATTGATTGTTAAATAAGTAAAATATAAATGTAAATAAAATAAAGTCCTATATACAAATACTTCAGTTTTAAACTCATAGATGGCGACACTAAACTTTTTTATTTAAAAAGTTTAAAAAAAAGAAATCTATTTATTATTGAAATAACGTTAGAGTTTTTCGCATGAAGCGAAGGCCTCGCATGGAGGGTCACTCATGCCAAGTGTACGAGCCAAGTTTACGTTTCCCAACTAAAAGCTGTTTTAATTGAAAGACTGTAATTTCCCGTTCGCAATCTCAAAGTGGTTAACATTTTTTAGTTTAAACTTCTGTTTACTTTGAAATTACAGTGAACCTGTGTACAACGATACTGTTTAGAACAATAAACCTGTCTATAACGATATTTTCCTTGATCCCAGCAAAAGGTCAATATAAACAACCAAACTGTCTATAACGATAACCTGTCTATAACATTTTTTTTTTGGCCCCAACAGTATCGTTGTAAACAGAGGTTTCACTGTATTTTTATCAGAATTATTGAAATTACACATTCGTTTAAAAAACTTGACACTTCTAACCATTTTTTTTTATTGAGTGTATTATTGCAATCAGAGCAAAGTTTCCTGAAGTATTCTAGTGCAACCGGCGAGCCCTTTTTGACGAAAAACATGTCAATTTGTTCGTTGTCACGTGACAGGCATTCTCAATCCTAATGTTGCTGTAATTCATTGGCGATTATTGGTTATTATTGGTGCAATTAAGTCTAACCGAGTTATACAATAAAAAATTGCCGCTCTAAGTCTAACTATATTAAAATTTGAAATAAGGCGTCAAGTGACAAATAAAAAAAATAATAATTCATGTTTGCAGCGAAATAGTAACATTAAAATTTTAATAAATATGAGAAAGCAGTTCTTGATACATCATTGTAAAGTTAACCTTATAAAACGTATAATTATACAAACTTCTTTTAAGTGTCTGCATGTATTGAACTAGCATCTATTGAGCACCACAAGTATGTTTTAAAAATCAATCAGCTACTCTCAAAACGCTCTGCTCACAATCCAAAATGCAGAAGGAAGTTCTGAATGTCGTTTTCATCTTCTACATATCATTCATTTTCGTCGTCTTTTTAAACTAATGTATATGGTATTGCTTATATTTACGTACGTCACTCAAAAACCACAGCATTTCACATAAAGCATATGTGTGCAATGCAAATTTTCCTCCATCATTTGCCACTGATTTTTTTTTCTTTTTTGTTCGACTTTCTTCAGCGAAATCCCCCCCCCCCCCTTCCCCTCCAAGGCTACGTAAAAAGAAAAAATCTAAGCAGTTTTTGTCCGAGCTTAAAGGGTAGCAGAAAACTGAACATTAAGATTCTGTTGCAAATTTAAACCAAATTGTCGGATTCTATTCAAACAAACTTAATCCAGAAATATAACAAACCATACTGCGATTTTTTTCTTTTTCTGCTTTTTTTTTTTTTTTTTTTTTTTTTTTGAGCTGTTTAAAAAAAAAATTGCCATAGATAATCAGAATTTTTTTGTTGTGACATACAGAACGGAAAATATTTCTAAGTTCTTTTGTTAAACTTTATGCAGTTTCCAACTATTTCCAACAAAATTTGCACAAATTCAATGTATTAGTTTTCAAATCAAATATTACAGATTTACATTCAGGAAGTTACCTTCAGGCCACTTATACTGAGACCTCGTGCACATCTTCTTTCATTCTAGAAAATATTCTTTAAGAATATCTACAGTAAAACTTTTTGTACACAGAAAAACACTTTCCTGTTTTAACCATAAAAGAACCAAGTAAAAGTACTATTGAAACTATTTCCAAAGCAAAACGATGAATTGTTTCTTGACCTACATTAGATATCTTTATACGCCTATACGCCTGCATCAAGTGAATTTTTCATAGTTAAAAAGCTTTGGAAAGGCGGAAACGAAAGCCCTATCTTTCACTTTCTGAAACTAGTTTTAAGATAAAGAAACCATTTAAGCTTTGAAAGAAAACTAGATATCGTACATTGTGCTGCATAGGATGATGATTTCAAGAAATTTAGAAATCTATACTGATCTAACATTCGCTTCTTTCTAATGAAGTTGGGGTAACTTGTTCCTTTAGATCATTTGGAATTTTCACTTCAATTCGTTTAGAGATAACTAAACGATCCTCTTTCAGCTGCAGAAACGATTTGGCTTATTAAATAGTACAGCGGTATGAACGGGGAATGTTATTTTGTCAAAAATGAGCGAATATCTCTGTACCTTTTTAGAGGCAGACTGACTTAAGTCCAAAAATTGCGATTTTCTGTTTATTAGTGCAGCGTTTCTTAAATTGTGTTCCGCGGTTCCCCAAGGTTTTGTTGAGACCACTCAAGGGTTCCTCGAAACTTTTTTTTTAAAACGGTCCAATTAATCACTTCAAAATTAGGTTCGAGTTAAGTGTCTAATGAGTATTTTCCACTGAGAAATTATCAATCGTGGATTAAAAAGCTAATTTATTTTCAATGTATGGCCTTCAATTATGTCAGCTCTATAAAATGACTCTTTTATTTAAATGGCAAATGATCCTTTCTTGCACCAGAAATTTAAAATAATACCATCCAGTGGAATTCTGATGCAATTTTAAAGATGAATGTCCTCAATATTCACAAATTTCTTGTGGACTTTTTTACTACTCGTAACTAAATTTATGTTTTCAACTTATCTGTCAACAAAAACTAAATATCACCACATAGTGCTGAACCTCATCTGAGAATTCCACTTTTTTCCAGAAAGCCAGATGTTAAGGATTTATCTGTCATAGTAAAAATAGGAATTACTCATATCATTTAAATAAAAACTTTAAAATTTTCTTTGAAACGAGTTGTAGATAGTATTCAGAGAAATTCGAGTTAATTTTTAATTAAGTGTTTTAAGTCGAAAACTATTTTTATGCAACAAAAAAAAAAGCACTTTTACTGAAAATAAACCATTTCAAGAATGTTGCATGCAAGCTATACTATTAAGGATAACACAGGGGTCCACGAAGAAAGTGAACGTACAAAAGGGTTCCACTTATCAAACAAATTAATAAACGCTGTATTAGTGCATGGTATATAGAATCCTATTTTCCGCATCGAGCCATATGAACGCAATTCTATTCTTTTTTTTTCTATTAGAGCGCGCATCCAATCTTTTGCATGCGCGAGACAAAAGTTTTTCCTCTCTCATCTAAAGTTGCGATTATGTGACTTACGTTGTTCTGGCTTTGAAGTACAGATTTGACACTATATTCGTTAAAACGTTTTTTCTGTCACATATTAAAAAAAAATTCTTTTTACAAACCTAATGATCACTTCCAAAACTAACTTCGGTAGGAGATAAGAAAAAATAACTTACATATAAGTTTATTTAATAAAAATTTGCATTAAATACTACATTGATTCTCAAATTATTTTTTCCGAACTACATAACTACAAATACTGCGTAGCCCTTAAAGAAAGAAAACATTAAAATTAGTTTAGTTTTTCTGGGTAATCAGTGGGAGATGAATTGAAATCATGCCGCTTTTTATTTATTCATTTATTTATTTATTTCCAGATACTTTTACCAATATTCCACTCTTGCGTCCTATGGGTATTTCCACAGAGATTGATTTACGTGAAATTAGGAAAAGCCAGTTTTTATGGTTGTTTGCTATTTCTATGATTATGATTCAATACTTAAAGACAGTATCGTACGTAACCTTAATTTGAAAAAGTAAAAGTGGAACATTTCGGGTAATTTCTAACATTGTGTATCTGAATTCTATTGAACATGCAGGCCCATTTTGTGGAAGAGACACATTTAGTTCACTGTAAATTTCTGCTTTCTGGAAAACCCGAGAAAGGATCCCAATTCTGTGAAAAATCAAACCGATTTTTGTCACTTCGATCCAACTCAGAATTGGGGTTGGGGAAAAAACAGAGAAAGGATCCTGACACCGTAAAATTTCGAGCTTACTGTTTCATTTGTTGAAGAAAAATTTTGACTCTAAGAGTATATCTTCAAATTAAAAATTTATAATCCGAACTTAAGTTAATCAGAATTCTACCGATGCATAGTAAATCCAAGACAAGAACAAAAGTTTTCTAAACAACATTTCTTTTTTCTGAACCATCACCTATTTGTGCCCAAAGATGCTTAGCATTTACCTGGTTTTTCCACTGTTTATGAACAGAGTTTCTATGTACCACGTACTTTCCCACCGTTTCTACTGTAAAAGTGAATCATTTTAACTGATTAGTTCGGCTTGGAGCAACTCTGAAGTTGCTGCGCAAAAATTTGCAATGAAAATTAGCTAGAAATGTTGTGGGGAATTATTTCTTCAGAGCGAGAAAGCGTATAGAGAAATAGCAAAGCCATGGTACAGAAACATATTACGATTATGTTAAAAATTCAATTTATGTTTGCGATTTCTCTCGCAGAACTCCAATTTGTGAAATTCCAAGCACGCATTGAAGAAGGTGTCTTTGCAACTCCAAAGCACGTGTGTGCAATTTAACTGCTCATTTGGACTCAACGGCTTTACAGCTTTCAATATATATTTGCTCATTTTAAATTATATGTATATGAGCTCCGAAGATTTGTCCGGGTAACAGCAAGAAAGCTCAATCAGTGGCTTTTCGCTGCAAGATATCTAAAACTTAATTTAGTTTGCGTAAAAGTATTTCTATTTGCATGTATCGAAATTTTAAAAGAAATCGATCACAGTAGGTTATTAGTAACTTTATTTTGATTAGAAATAAATATAGATACAAGTAGGTAAAAGAATATTAATGGCAAATTTGGGACAAAACTGCAAGACAAATCGATAATCGAAATTATTGCTCGTAATGAAAATAGTAGAAAAAAAGTATTACAAGCATGAAAAAAAAATGAACTCACATTGAAAAATTAGCTGATGAGTCATTCCATAGAATTTGGATATGAAATGTCTCCCATTTTAAGCTAAATCTCGAAATATTTATCTATTTTTCACTGTAAAAATACACTGAACAAAGTTTTCTATTATTGTCATCTCGCTTTTTTATTTTTACAGTGAAATAAATAATTCGAGACTTAGCGTTACGTACAGGAATCATTTCCCTGTTAAATACTGAAAGATGACCCTAATGTAAGAAAACTATCATTTGTCACTGAATTTTAAAATCCATACAATTATATTTTGGAGGCAACAATATCAAAAATACAGTATAAAACAACAGTTCACATAGTTTTTGGCATACCACTCGTGAAAATTACATAGTAGTCGCGTATGTCTGAACAACACTACTAGACCAAATGTATATGGACACTTTGTTATGGACAAGTGAGTTTTCCGAATTTTTAGTGAAATATCTGTCGAATTAATTTATAAATTTTATCACATAAAAAGTACGCTTCACCCCACACCATAAAAAATTCGACCAGGCATGCATTTAGGGAACCAACCACAAATTGAAGAAGCAGAAACGTTTTTTGATCATCTTAGATTGTAGGAAGCTGGAAAAAAGCTTCATTACAAATTAGTTTAGTTGCTATGCACAAAAATGATTTTCATTAAAATATCACTTACTTTCAAAGATGTAAGTAATTCTTTCAAAAATGCCAATTTCATTTGAAAGTTTTTGGCTCATAACCGGCAGTGCTTTCCTTCTAACTTGACCAGATTTTCAAAACGCTTGACAGCACACAAGGCTATCATTGAAACTTGAAATAGAAACAATGAAAACTTAACAAGATATGAGCATTTAAAGGAATTATTATTATTTTTTTTTTTTTGTTTTGTTTTTTGTTTTTGCAGTGACCGCACGGAACATAGCAACTTATAAATTTCCTAAGTTCGTAGCTAGGTGTATGTGGTAACTAATTTAAAAAATCTAGTTGAATTTTGAAAAAAAAATAGAAAGACCTTAGCAGTATAATCAGCTGTTTTTTAATGATTCTTGGATGGGCGATGCGTTGTAAGGCGTTGTTCCCAAATCAGTAATTCTTGTTCGCAATCCTTCAGTTGCTATGTGACGATTCGAGACAAAAATAGATTATTTGCAGCCTTTTACCATTCCTCAAATACCTAAGAATCATAAAAATACAGCTCAATACACTGCCAATGTTTGACCAAATCTTTTCGATATTTGAAAGAAATAAGTAGCCAAGTACACCTGGCTACGAAATTATAAGAATTATAAAATGATTTTTTTTGCTTAGTGAAAAATTACATTTTTTTAATGCTCATTATCTTCCATCAAATTTTTAACGTTTTTTTCTCCAAATGTCATTGCATTGTTTCTATTGCATGTTGTCAAGTTTTCCTAAAGTTTAAAAGTCGACTTTGCCTGTTATGAGTCAAAAACTTACAAATGAAATTAGTATTTTAGAAAAAAAAACGTTTATGTCTTTGAACATATGTGATATTTTATGAAAATGATATGGTATATTTGTACGTAACAAGCAAAGTTTCTTTGAAATTTACAGCTTATTCCTAACTCTTTAAGATCCAGAAAATAAAAAAAAACTTTCATATTTCTTCAATTTGTTGTTGGTTCCCTACATGCATGTGTGACAGAATTTTACAGAAACGTGACAGTTAAAGACTAATATGTATGACTAAAGTTACAAAACAATTCGACAATTATTTGTTCAGTATTTTGAAGAATGTAAAACTTTGAAAATGTCGATATTTTGACTGTATGGTTTGATAATTGTTAGGATGTTGCTATGACGTTGTTAGGAATAGTGCTATGTTTCACAATAGTAAAGCAATAAGAAATTGCTAACAGTGCTAAAGTGTTTCAGTTTCTGAATTTATTTTCTCCAAAACTTCTTACTTTTTGTGCAAAAATAATGATTTATTGCTATTGCAATAACAAGCACTTTAAACTATTTCATTAATAATAAAAATATCTATTAAACTCATTATTTTTTAAAATAATTTCAATGCAAATCTTTTTTCGCTTCGGTGTTACTGATGTGCATGAATATATTATTTTAAATGCCTTCCACAGTTAATAAATACCTACTATAAAGCAAAAGGCTATCATAAGTAATATTTGCCTCGAAATATGTAGAGCTTTATTTTAGATCTCGAAAATTTATACAGGGACATTGATTCCTTATCAATTGCCTTAACCACGGGTAATATTTTGCAAGATAATTTTTCAATGTAACTGACCAGGTTTGAAGTTATGTGAAATTTAGAGCATAAAGTTATTTATTAATATAGTTCAAAATATCTAACAAACTGAATGATTTTTTTTTTCTTTCTTTTTTCTCTTTGGCATAATCACATGCGTTTAGTTTAACAGAAAACTTTATCCTTCATTGTACAATACGCTTGTGTGAACTTCATGGATAGCAAGCAAATATATTTGCATTAAAATATAAAACGCTCCATACATTCAGTGAAACTATGAATTTTCATTTCGACAAATGAGACGAATTTACTATAACTGAAACTTCAGAAAACTTTTAGAATGGAATGTTCATTTATGGAAATGAATTAAATATAATATGTTTAAAAGAAACAACAACTTCGATTACGATAGACATAACGGTTAAACATAAATTCCTTTGATACAGATTCATGTCACGTATGAGAATCTATACCTTTCATGTATAACGTCTCGAAAAATGAAAGAACATTGTCAATGCCTATTACATATTCGTTTTGCAGCGTGTAGTACTTTGCGTTGCGTGAGGTTACAATTTAATGAAATTGATTAACTTTATAAGAGTTCGTTTTTGACTAAATTTGCTTTTTGTAGAATGAAATAATAAGTTTTGAATATGAATAGCGCAGACAAATATCATTTCTTTTTTCAAGCCCCCGAATAGACTAATATTCGAAATAATGTGTTTGGAATAGTTGGAGCTATCTTTGATTATTTTCCATAATCGCTGTAATGTTCAAATATGTTGGCACAAGCAAGACGACCAGCTGAAAAATCTGGTTCATTGATAATTACTGATCTTCCTATGACACTCGCAGGACCAGCTAGAGGTAACGAAGGATCTGTGAAGTAGTAACGAGCTATTTGCTGTTTGTTTCCTTGAACACCAAACGGTAGAATATCCAAGTAACCCAGTTTTCCTGAAAAGTCTCCAATTTGGCACCTTTGTGAAGCTAGACCGGAACAGTGAGCATAATAAAATCCGTCTACGCTAACATTGTAAGGATTAAAAGTAGATCCCGCTTGAAGACAGTCAATGCCACTTAAACTGAATCTCTGGCCAGTTGGAATGGCTCTATCATTAACATGCCATGGATGGTGATAGGTTTTGGTATGCGACGCACCAGAAGGGTAAGACAGCTCCAAGTATACTGACGTATCTGCTGAAGGATCATCTCTATCTTGTCGCAAAATTAGCTGTCCTTGCAAAGGATAATCAAATGTGGCAAATGCCGTGATGACACGCCTACCAGATAGCTCTATATTGGCACAAGCAAGAGGCCTTCCATCGGGAACATACACAACGATAGCTCGGCCAATAACACTGTGTACACCAAATAAGGACAACTGAGGATCGTATACCTGTTGAAAATGCTTTTCTTTATTCTGTAGTGGTCCATATTTTCCACTCAAATCTCCAACAGCATATTGATCAGCACTTCCTTTGTTAGGTTCAGGCACAGCATCTGGAGATTTTTTTTGTGGGTTGTAAATAGTAGTCTTGACATTTGGACACACCTCTGTTTTATCACCTCTGAAGATTAATGGTAATTCATCAATACCATAACTATAAGCTTTTCTGTTCAGATCTGCAAGGTTAATAGTTACTAACGTTGGATCAAATGGTGATTCTTGGCGGAAAGAGATTTCACCAGCAACCTCGGAATCAAACTTAGCAATGGCTTGTCTCGGTTCCACCGGAACGAGATGTCCACAGGCGAGAATTTCAGATGGATCAATATCAGAATAGACTACTAAGTAAAGGCTATTAGGAACTCTTTCTAATACAGGCGCAGATGCTACAGCATGATAAGTGCGGCCAGTGATCGAATTTGGTTCACGCCCAACAGCGGCATAGCCTACCTTTTCTGCTATGTAAAAGAATGGTGTTGCTTGTAAATTATGACAACGGGTAATTTCATTTTGAAATACTGACGTTGGTGTTTCTGTAGGTCCAGTGAGAGTTTGTAAAATAGCCCAACGATGTATGCTATCTCGACGAGTACCATTAACATACCATAACTGTGACAAAATTCCGGTTCCGAATCCACTCTGCCGAATGATGACTGTTCCTCCCAATGGAGTCGAAAGCTTTGCTTGATATGTCCGTATTCTGGAAGTCGGTTGAATGACAGCGCAGGATAATCGTCCGGTTTCAGGACTTCTAAGAACAAGCGTTCTCCCTAATATGGAAGCGTTCGATACCAGTTTTAAATTTGATAGAAGGATCATGTCTTGTCCAATGATAACAGGTCCATGAGTTTCAGTAAAATCAACATACCTAGAAAATGGAAATTATTCAGAAGCTACAGAAATTATGCAACAAAAACAAATTTTGGAAATACAAACTTCTAATTCATTAATATCTAACCCCATATACATTATATATTTTTATATACATATATACATACATACACAGTGTGAGTACAAATGATGGACTCGATTTCAAGAACTCATATTTTTTAAGACTATTGCACATATTACAATAAACGGCACAAGATTTTAAAGAGAAATATACCAAGCTCATTTACAAAAATGTGCAATGAGTGAGCCCATTGAACAAAATGTGTTACATTTGCGTTTGAATCGCTCATTTATCATTACAAGAATTTAGTTTGAACGAATATTGCTTGTATTTAAGACACGATTATCGATTTTTAACCGACTTTAAAAAAGGAGGTTATGATTTCGTATTGCGACTTTTTATGTGTGTTTTCGAATTATTCCAACACTACTGGACCGATTTGAATTTTTTTTTTTTTTTTGGAAGGGTACACTTCCCAGATGGTCCCATTGTAATTTGGTCTGGATCTGCTAAGGGGTCCCGGAAAAATCCAAGAAACTTTAAATTTCATACGTCATGGTCACGTGGTGTTGCTGTGATCGGTGTATTTTCACACCTAAGGTTTTGGCTTTCTCTTGAACGATATTTAATTCTCGCGGTACATGGATGATTAATTTTCTCAACGCTGTGCCGCATGGTAATTTTTTATTATAGGTGTTACTAATGTATTTATTACTGCGTAGCAAAGCAGTAAATTAAATATATTTTGCTACTTTAATAGCTGTATCAATTACCTTAATATTTTATTTACTAATAAATAACTTTATTTAGGCACTAAAATATAAAGTTCTTTATTTAATATTCCAATTTTTTAATATATTTAGTGTTCAATTGAGGAAGAAATGAATACAGAACACCCCTCCCCCACGATTTAATTAATATTCTTTAATAATATACATTATAACTGTGTATGATTTCTGAAGTTTGACCAATATTCTAGATTTACTATTTCACGATGCCGCCACTTCAATTTGAAATTAGGATTATATTAATTAGCAGGCTTATGTTCCATAAATATTCGAAGACACCTGTACCCAGGGGCGTGAACAGGGAGGGGGGAGGGACACCTGTTGACCCGGGTCCGAGCCTGGAGGGGACCCAATATTTTTGTAACTAACAGTGAAATATAGGGGTAAACAATATGGAGAGGAGCCCGGAAAAGTCATTTGTGATGGGCTTCAAAATTTCTGTGCACGCCTCTGCCTGTACCGATAAGGAAAAGTCTTTTTTTGTTTGAAACAGCATAGTTCCTCGGCGGTCTAATGTTAATCAAGTTCAGGTTTGATGAAATTGAGGGAACTCTTCAAATATCATACTCACATTTAAATCGATTTGTACTTTATTAACTGTGTATATCGTCTCACTTAGTGAACCGGATTTTATGCTTTTTTTTTGTTTAGTGGTGGTTTTGTTTAGGGATGGTCTAACTTAGGTTCCAAATCTTTGAATTACCCTATTTGTTCTTTAGGGAAAAATTAAGGGTAAAACAATAAATGTCATGCAATTTCCCTCACAAACGATTATATATAAAACCCATTGATAAACAAAGGCCATAAAACAAAGATTTATACTTTCTTTACCTATAGTTAAAGAAAGTACTAAAAATATGTATTATTAAGAGTAATGATAATGAAAATTTTGAATTAAGGATTCTCTGAAGCAAACATAAAATTCATTCTAGTGGAATTTTTAATCTTCATCTATATAGGGGCGATGTGAAGAAACATGCGAATTTTATCACGAGTTACATAACACTAATTGCGAAACATAAATTACAATTTACAACATTACAATTTTAAAATTTACAATTTTACAAATTTAAACTTAAAGCGATTTCGGGTTTTTTTTTTAGTGACTCGCGCATTTGCTTTCGGAAAGCAATTTTTGATAAAGTTGAACAAATAATGAAGGACAATTTTTTTTGTACATAGTTACGCATTTGAAAAAGCCTTTCTTCACAGTCGTCGGAAGTCTCCGAGACGCTCGTCGTGTTATTTACACCACTAAAAAGCAAAAGATAAATTACATTTAAATAAAAAAAACCGCCTTCAAAAAATACCCATTAACTAAAAGGCAAAAATAACTGATTACACTTACATTCTATTTCCTACCCAAACATAGAAATTAAATTTATTTTACAATTCCAGCACAAAAATCAACTAAACTAAACACCGAATTATAAAGTAAACACTGATTTAAATTACTATACAATGAATTATTTTAAATACCTAACTAATTATATACCATCTCTTAATTTTTAATAACCTTTTGAAGTCGAGGTCTCCTACAAACTACTACCTAACGTAAATGAGTAGGTTTAGTTTTAAAGACTAATTTCGCGTATAGTTAAATTAGTGTTTAATTCAGGATTCGGTGGGTTGTCAGTTACGTTATGTAGTTGTTTATAGGAGGCCCCGACTTCAAAAGGTTATTAAAAATTAAGAGATCGTATATAATTAGTTAGGTATTTAAAATAATTCATCGAATAGTAATTTAAATCAGTGTTTATTTTATAATTCGGTGTTTAGTTTAGTTGATTTTGTACTGGAATTGTAAAATAATTTTCATTTCTATGTTTGGGTAGGAAATAGAATGTAAGTGTAATCAGTTATTTTTTGCTTTTTAGTTCCTGGGTATTTTTTGAAGGCGGTGTTTTTTTAATTTAAAAGTAATTAATTATTGATATATTTTTCTAAAATATCCTAAAGCGAGATAAGTATTCTAGAAGAAAAATTTTCTTTATCTGCATTATTAATAATATTTCTTACAGTGATAACTAACAATTATTAAATAACCCATCTCAGTGCTTCATAACGGTAAGATATGCTTTTGGATTCAACTGTTATCGAGAAATATTTAATATGAGAATACAGCATTAATGCATGATCGTATTTTAACATTACGTATTTTAGCTAGTTAAAACATAGCGTAACAAGTCGTATTTTATTCATGTTGAGCAAGTTTGGAAGTCCACAAGTTCTGGCAGCCTTGAATGCGGTCATTTCTAAGGCGCCCAACGTTTGCTCATTTGGCAGTTTTCCATTCCAGTTTATACGAAAATGTTTGAAAAAAAACTTGTTATTAGATCTGACATTGATAATACCTTTTTAAGGTAATTCTTTGCATATAAGACAATTTAATCTCAAATTTCTAACGTAGGCATCCGACAGCTAAGACTCATTTCCTAATTTTAGCAATTTGGAAATAAAAAATACTTATAATTTTATACAATTTGGTCTTTTTCAAGAATCGGGACTCTGGATATGATATATAATATATTCTGAAAGTGGACGACTGGAATAGTATGAATGTGGAAGCCTAATGGAAAACTCAAAGGGGATGATCGGTATGTGACATCTAGTAGCAAAAAATTTGCAATTTGGCATCCTACGCATGGAAAAAAAGAATATTTATGTCTGAAATCGAGCGTGATCGTGACTTTAGACAAAAATGTCGTAATAAATCGCGAGAACATGTGGGTCTAAAATCGTCAAAATTTAAAAAAAAAGGCATAAAAAGTTCAACTTATTCTATAATTATATTCGAATTTATATAGCTCTTTTAATATATCATTAAAATTATTTACATTACTTAACAGTTTTCAATTTGCGTGCAAACCGCAATATCCATTTTCGGGCCTGCCTTGCATGAAAGTTACGGTGTTTGAGGGAAAAACAAGTAATTGTCACACAAAAGCAATTCAAACATATTGAAGCAACTTCAAACATGAGTACTTATGTTATTACACCTTATACACATTATTGATGATACGTTGAAAGGTTTCACATAAAATCTTTCATAAACAGATTTCAAAATTGTTTTCTTTTAGCTTTAAACAGACGTCAAACATTTATTAATAAGCTTAATTATTCTTTATGATCCAACACTGCCCCACGACTAAGAAATATAGTAAGGTTTTCTTTTTATTAGACTGGATGCTTAGTTTTTTCGCCTGGAATATGGCTTTCGTCGCATCGGGGGAGGAGGGGGAGCTCGCTTGCTTTGACTATTGTAAGTGCCGTGCGTGAAAACCTTTTTTCAACGAAGTATTCAGTTTCCAGTAAATAAAAACGTTTTTAGCTTTTGCTGTATTTTTTGGAAAATGTTTATCTTGAACTTTCTCATGCATCAACTAATTGGAACTTTTTTCATATCAGCCTAATTACGCTATCACGTAATTACGACGTAATTTTCAAATGAGCCTACTTAAACTATCAGGCACTGAAACATGGACGACACCGAACAACGTCCATGTTTCAGTGCCTGATAGTTTCAGTAGGCTCATTTGAAAAAAGTTCCAGTTAATAGGTTTTGTTTGTGTGCGGCATATATTTTGAAAACAGCGAGCTAATATTGTTGTAACTTCTATTTCTGTAGTGGTTTTAAAACGATACATTTTTCAGACCGAAATTGTTCTAAAAGCTTAGCTCCTTACTGATGTAAATAAGTAATTTGTAGCTTTCGTTATCTTACATAGAGCATAACTAATGATATGTGTCAAAATTGCTAATTAAAAAATACCAAATATAAATTTGAAATCATAAGTTTTGAGACGATATGACAAAAATTTAATTTATAAGTACTTTTATTAAATATATGGGATTATGTCATTCGAACACAGGATCCGCTTTCTAAATAGCTGAAGCAGAAGTATTACACGCAAAAAATGCGGGTTTAAACATCCACGCATTAGCTGTTAGATTTCAATTTATTTTCTTTCTGTACGAGCGTTATGCAAATGACTTTTGAATGTCGATCATCTTGCGCATATATGCAAAATATTATTGCTTATTCGTGTCCCCAGAAAATTATATAACATGTTTTCTTTCCAAAGTAAGTCAATATCTGACTCAAACAAGAAAACTGTTCAAAGAAGCAAGCAGTTTCTCTGCGTATATAGACTCACACTGTCCAACTTCGGTGAAAGGTACTGTCCCTTCTCGAAAGCAAAGATTACCACTCAGGATAGATTCCATTTTAAAAAGGGGCGATATGTTGAGGATGGGCAATTTCTGCTTGCGCTTGCTATCTCTGTCTTTTTCAACACTAGTTTAGAAGAACTGCTAAACACGTTACTTTGCGCCTTTTACTTCCGGGTTTCCCTCCCTGTTTTGATAAAATAAGAGTAGACTTGAGACATGCGCAAATTGGCGCTAGGTCGCGGCTAAGGAAAACAGACAGTGAACGAAATAGGTTGTTTAGATGTCGCTGGATGGTCTGCAATGGTGCCCGAAGCAAATTCTGAGCAAAAGTAGGAAGAGC
Source organism: Uloborus diversus (assembly GCF_026930045.1). Taxonomy (NCBI): domain Eukaryota; kingdom Metazoa; phylum Arthropoda; class Arachnida; order Araneae; family Uloboridae; genus Uloborus; species Uloborus diversus. The sequence continues at coordinate 163,397,893 of NC_072733.1, read as the reverse complement.
CGAATAAAAGTTGCAATCGAGCTCGAAACTTATAACAAGTAAATGTCGAAGAAAGGAATTTTGACGTGATGGATCCAAACTAATTTGTTTGGAATGATGGCTGACGCTATATTCTTTGTGAAAAAGACACAAGAATGGATCCTATGTACCAACATCCAAGAGTGAAGCATGGAAACGGATCAGAAATAGTTGGAGAAGCTTTCCATCATGCTGGCGTCGGCTCCAAATCAATGGGATTATAGATCAAAATGTTTATCAAAACATCTTAGAACATTACCGGCTGCGTTATTTATGCAAGACGATTCATGTAGATGGATGTTTCAGTGGGATATTGATCCCGAGCATTCCGTCAAAATGGTGACATATTGGTTTACAAATGAAAAATAAATAAATAAATAAAGTTACACTAGACTGACCGGGTGAATCACCTGACCTCAATCCAATTCAACACGTTTGAGAACATATCGGAGGAAAAATTGGACATTTCAGCATTATTCAATGCACTCTTTCAAGATCTTCCATTGGAGTAGAAAAAACTCTAATTCCACCTTATTACAGAGCATTATTAACTATATGTTTCGACGATTTGCTGTACCACTCAATCCGAGATGATAGGCAATGTAACATTAAATACTGATACATAACGCTTCATTAAGGTGACTGAAATCAGTAAAAGTTAAGAAAAACTGAATTTTCTAAACGATGGTTTCAATCTTTCAAATTTATAACTAATATTTTTTAAATTAACCATGTACGCACAAATTATCAATTGTGCTCCATGTACGATAACCAAAGCTACAAATTACTAATTTATATCATTCAGAAATTTAGCTTACAGAAAAAGTAAGCTCAGAAAAACAAATCGTTTAAAACCTTCTGAGCGTTACTGTATGTATTTAACTGCGAAGTTATTTTTTTTTTTTTTTTTTTTTTGTACACTACTGCACAACATTAATACAATAGCAAATTCTTACTAACGTTCTTCCAATTTTTTCATCGCTGCAGGGGTTAGAGGTTCCAGGAACTGCTGGGAATTCATGAATTTTCCATCGAAATTTTTCTCCGTATGTTCCTCCTCTCAGAAATACTCGAATTGCCGTTCCTTTAGGATCATCTAAAAATTCAACATTGCCTTGCAGTCCACCAGAATTGATGCTCGCTACTAGACCATTGCTACTGCTTGCTGATACAACTTGAGATTCTGCGGAAAAAGAATTTTTTAATATATTTTACACAGTTTTTTAAGCACAAATGGTTTGAAAACCTTTTTAACTACTAGTTTTCAATACTCACTCAGAATTAAATCTACAACTATTAATCCATATTTCTATACATTCACATTACTTGGGTCGTATAAAAACGTCACCTCTTCCTGTTTATTTTTAAGTCACTTTCATATACGAGTATATTAAAACCTTTGCATGATATTAAGCCTGATCTGATAGCACAACATTTCACGGCAAAGTAGCAGGGACGTCACTGTGGGTCACAATGGTCACAGTCACAAAGTGACACATTTATGACATCTCAAAGAAATCACGCTGTTGACACTTTTGTGGTATCCCACTGAAGTCACACTTTTGACTTCATTTGTGGCATGTTTCGTGTGACCTCATTGCGATGTAACTCCAGCAATGAACTAGCGACCAGTCACTTTGTGAAGTTGGTAAACCTTCATTACGGTGTCACCGTATTATGTACCGCTGACTGATATTCGTAAGTTGTTGCAATCAGCAGATGACGTGAAGTTTCATATTCGTTACAAGATGGGGACCTTTGTGAAACCTTCAAGCGACTTTTATTTGAGGGTGCCATTTTAGTCACATTGCTATTTGAGTACTAGTCCCTCGGATTGGACTTTAAAATATTTTTATTCTTCTAATTTACATTAATATTTCCCCTAATCTTTAATATTTTCTAAAAACTTTAGCATTTGGAAATGTAATATATTACTTCAATATTTCTTTAACTAAATGTTATCTCGATCCATGATGAGTTTTAATTAATCTCACTCCCTAGCGCAGTCAGAAAAACCTTCTTCAGGGAGTTTTTTGGTAAAAATAACTCCTGGATGTGGCTTTTTTGATCGAAAATACCTTCAGGGAAGGGGTCTTTTGATCAGAAATACCTTCTAGAGGGGGTTTCTTGATCCAAACAGTCTTTTCATACGTTTAAACTACTGTATTATTATACGCATTTATGTTAAAATCAATGCCTCTGGGCGGTGTTTTGACTCCCCCCCTTTCGCTGCGGCACTGCTCTCACTAATTGCAAAAACAGCAAATAAAACTGCTTCAAAGCATTTAGTAAATAAAAACGATTACTCTCGAGAAACACGTATTATTAATGTAATGAAAAATTTTATAAATGACACATAGCGAATATAATGATTGATTAGAGATGTATAAGTGTAAAAATTGTAGAAATATTTCATGCACAGGTTTCCGGGTCGAAATTGGTACTTCTGCTTTGCTTTCGGAAATTCAAACTTTTTCAACATCGTCAACAAGTAGTACCTTGTACTCCTAAATCAACTACATACATTATCTTTACAAGTTTGTGTTTCAGTAATGTTAGTTTTATCATTTACCAGTATTGTTTATTCAGAAGAGAACATGTTTTATTTCGAACAGAATTTACAAAAAAAAAAAATAAAATAAAATAAAATAAAAGAGCAGAATTTACGCCAAAATTCACAAAAAACAGCGAAACAACACAAGTAAGTCAACGTTAACCAAAGTCATCCACACGGCGAACGGACTTTGATACTGTTCATTAAACTCTGTAAGGTTATGCTACTTTCCAGCATATTCCAAAAATAATCCATAGAAAGAAATCCTTAAACAATAACAGAAGTAAAAAGAAACTAGAGTTTTAAACGAAGTTTGGTGCATTATGAAGGCTTTGCATGGTTTCACATCACGTTTTGCTCGTAATTTACTTTCAGCCACTTTGCGCACTGATCCTTCAGAATATTCTACTTTTCCAGTTTTTACCTTGGACTGTATATTTTACTTTTTGGATCGTTTTGCTGACGTGTGACTAATTCATCTGAAGCACTTTTATTTTTCATAATTTGCACGTATAAGTAATTCGTCACACAATTTCTTCTGCACTGATTGAAAGCAGACCAACCTGTATTAATGAAAAAATTATATTTATATGAAAAATATGAAAAGAAAATGCATTCGCAGCTTTCAGATACAAAAAATCTGATTTCTTAAAAAAAAAATTGCTTTAAAACTTACAAAGGACTGGGTATGAATTCATTTATTTTACACAATATATTTGTTACAAAAAAAAAAATGTGCAGCACGGGTTGAATATATTCTTTAAACATCAAAGCAAATTTAACGTTCATATCGATAAATTTACTTTAAAGGGCCTTGCTTATCACTGTCCTCAACAAAAATGAAAAAAAAAAAAAAAAACACAATTTTTGTTGGTACCTATATTTGATATTTATTAATATTTTTTCAGAATGATAATTTTATTATTTTTTTTAACATTTTGTTTTGTGACGAACAGTAGCGTATGTGGCTTAGTAATAGAAGGTTCAGGGCTCGTTTTTGCCATTGGAAACTCTGTGTTTTTATTTGAAAAGATGAAGGGTTTTAAAAATATGTTTTACTGTTTTTCTCCTACTCCAAATGTCTGTATACGATGTGGCTCCTCCGAAGTCATCCTTAGGATAAGCACAAAGGTTGTGATGAGCTGTGCAGTTTTCTTTCATAGCCTTTGGGATTTTAAAAGACTTTCGTGGGCAAGTGAGAAATATATAGTACTCAAGCTTTTCTGAAGTAAAAGGACTTAATAATGCATATAAAATGTTTTTTACTTGTGGCTGGTTTGAGGTAGTTGCATTCGTGCTTTTTTTCTCTTTAGAATTTTATTATTTGATACTATATCCAACAAAATTTCCCTAAATGATACATCTCGAAAAAACCCTTTCTTATAAAAATGAAAATAATAACAATGAAAACATTCGCTTTGAACCACATTCTCTTTTTCTCTAAGGGTTTAGACGAACTTATAAGAGGAAAAACGACTGTGCGCTGGCCAAAAGATAAACATTTAATCACAGCCCAATCCTATTGAATGACTTGATTCTAATTCAAAATGATTGATTTCGTTTTCTTTTTTATCAAATTATGCCTATTTATGAGTCCTTAGGTATTCCTTCTGGCAAAATCATTGCCAACATAACTGCTGACAAATAAAAGGAAGAAACAGAAAACAGTTATGTCACTAAACAAGAAAATGGTTGCAGATCATTTTTTTTTCACCAGGAAATAAGAAGAATGAGCCGCAAGGTTTCGGAACAATGAAATAAAAAAAAGTAAAATCTGTGTCGCGTTATGAGGAAGAAAATAGCAAAACCTGTGTGCCCTATATATTGATTGATAAATATTACGAATTCAAGAGAAGCAGTGTTAGCTCAATATATTAAAGTGTTACTTAAGATAATTTGGCACTTGAAGGAGCAGGCTTTTTGTCATTTTGATGACTTATTTTCATCAAATTTGCACAACAATAGCATTCTGCTTACCATAAGGATATATTTTTCGTTATTTTTATAACTTAATGGTGTTTTTCATACGAAATCTCGTAATAGCTAACTTAGAAATATGCTTGCAGCAGGAAATTCTGCACAACGTCATAGTGTACGTATAAGAGGAATACATTTGTATCTGAACTTGTTTAAGCAGATTCTTTTCCTTACATGATTTTCAAAATCACCCAGCTTTTGAACGTGAAAGGAGACCAGAAGTTTTTATAAAAATATATTTACTTCATGTTTTACATATTTATGTCTCGTTACTTCTATGATAGGAATTCCCTATTTAGCGCCCCTGAATCTATAGAATTTTCATACAAGTACATCTGGGCATTAAGGTGTTTTTATTTCAAGAATGTGAGTTAAAAAATATTAACATATGAGGTAGTGAGATGCAAAGGGATGTAAGTGGACTTTTAAAAGTTTTGAGTAAAAAGTTAAGATAATAGGTAGAATTGAATTGAATTTTTGTACCACATCTTGCTGCATAGCCGCACTTATCAAAAATACTAGTACCATCTCTTGTCCCATAACAGAGAAGTGATTCTCTTAACAGTTGCACTAGTTATCTCGAAATTTTTAGTTTTGGCACGTACACCCCTCTGCTTCTCACTGCCTCATATGACACATAAATTAAAAACTTCATCTTTGCGCTTAATGTATTTTAGTTAAGAAAATTATATATATATATATATTTTTTTTTTTTTTTGTGCTCAAATTTTCAATGAAGCGTTCATTTCTTTTAATCCTGTGACTGTCAGCACCACGATATCACGTTATGCAGAACGTTGAAAATACGTCACATGTTTGACCAAAAAACACGTTCAACACCCTGAAAATTCGCTGCGAAAACTGTCGCGTTGTTTTACTGAAAGAGAACAGAGCTTTGCGCGTTAAGTAAATGCTGTTGAACTTGATTCACTTAGCTTCTTGTTAACGCACCGAAAAAGCGATTTCTAGTAACTAAAACTTAAAAGCAAGTTTCATTGAAAATTTCTGCTTTAGCACGTTGTTTTTCTTCAACCCAATTATGAATTTTGAAAATCATAAAAAGGAACAAAAGCGCAGAAAAATGCAAGAGAAAATAACAAACACGTATATTTAGGTTTGGATGTATGCTACCTTCTTCAAGAGGACGAGCCTTACCATTGAGGCAGTGAGAAGCAAAGGGATGTAAGCGTCCAAACTAAAAATTAGGAAACCCGTACAAATGGTAGGTGAATCACTCCTCTGTTTTTGGGGGAAATATAGAACTAGTAGCCCTGGTAGGTGCTACTATACAACGTGATTTAGTTTTCAATGAAAGCTTACCAAGGACCAGAACTTTAAACGCGTTTTACTCAAAACTTGAAAATGTCCACTTACATCCCTTTGCTTCTCACTGCTTCAATTAATTATTTGTTTCCCTCACAAACCTTTATATTATAAAAATATGAACTTTACTTCTTTAGAATCTTTAATAATAAATTTTTATAAGCTTTTCAATTGGCATGCTTTTAACATTTTCAAAACAGTTTGGCAAAGCATATCTTTACACTTCAAAGCTAAGATCGCAAAAATATCAGTTATTGCTTGCTATTGTTAACTTGATGTCATTTCTTCTTCTTCTTTTTTTTTCTTTTTTTACCGAATTTTTATAAAACCTGGGATGAACCCTGGATGAGCGAAAGAATATTGATTTGCTCACTGCGGCTGACAGTTAAAAAAAGCTACTTAAGTTGAATAATTTTTTCTCCAAAGCAAGTCTTAAAATTATTTGAGCATAATGATTGTATTATAAAGCGTCTATATGCATGTTTGATGAGGAAATTACTCCAGCCTAAAACAGGATGGTAAAACCAACGGCCAAAATAAATATAAAAAAGTTCTGCACCACAAAATTATTTAAAACGAGTATTAATTTTAATTACTTCATTATTTTCTAACAACCATCATCAAAAACTTGATTTACAATAACGAAATGTGATGAAATAGAATACTTCCTCAAAACTGGGTTTTAAAAAATACTTAAAGCAAAAAAAAATTTTTTTCTCTTGGTAATTTTTAGTTGACGGCAACAGAAATTCTTGACTCAAGATTAAGTGCTATGGAATTGCATAATTTTTAGGAGATAAAAAAAAATTAAGAGTAAGGAAAATACTTGATCAATAAAGAACAAATTTATGCCTCGCAATAGCAATAAAACGTTGCCACATCTATCTCTGTTACTTCGTGACTTTTGTGTCAAAACAGATGTAACCTGCTTTTGCTGCTGCATTCCTCTCCTTCCGACCTGCCCTTTGCACACCTTTTCCCTTCCCCTTTTAAAAGGAAGACGATTTGACTTAATCTTCAAAATCAAGGAAATTTCGAAAAGTTCAGCAATGCGTAATCTCGATAAAGGCCTCTCAAACTTGCTACAGACACGTGTGAACTTTTGCTAGGAGGAAAATATCTTCAAATGCTATACCGGTCAAAATTAGAGTGGTTTGAGTTATATCTTAGTATGAGGTAATAAGAAGAAGGGCTTGAGAGAAGGGGGGGGGGATTCCCCAATGTTTTCGGGTTTTTAATAGAGATCGCAAGTTCTTGGGATTTTGTTTAAAAATTTCGTGTTCTGGGTTTATTCAAAACGATATATTTATTAAATATTTTACCCATAAAATATAATATTTTCACCACAATACAAAAAAAAAGGTACAAAAAAAAACTTCTTCGTTCAAATCCTGACTATTATTTCACTCTTTATGCTGTACAATATTACTGCAAATCTTGTACCAAATGCATAATTCCATCAAGTCAAGATATTAACAAAACTTGTTTTGTTTTTTTGGCGTAAACAATTTATACGCCATGTTGAAATGCGTTGAAGACATTGTTCCAAATAAATAACTAAGCAGTGGTCAATTTTAGTTTAACTGTCACAACTCTTCACTTTATAAGTTTTAAGATTAATAATTGACCAACGACAATTGCAGGAATTACAAAAAAAGGGAAAAGAATTTTTTTACATGATGTTGGGTTTTCTTCTTCAATTCTGAGAATTTCATTTTCATCATCTTGGATTTTGCAAAAAATTCCAGTGGCGGGCCTAATGAGAAGCGAAAGGGTTTAAGTAGTACTTCAAGTTTGGTCTAAAACGTGTGAAAAAGTTGTTGTTTGAATAAGAACTATGTTTGATTGCTAATATTTTAGTTGGTAACAACAAAAGTAGTGCCCTTGGTTTTACAGGGCTAAATTTTCACTATGATTAGGGCCGACAGCAACTTAGAAAGAAGTTATGAAACTTATCACATTTATAAATGAATGGATAGCCAGCATATCGCTCGCAGGTGACAGTTGTAACCGCAGAAGAAAAAACAATATTACAAAAAAAAAGATATCAAGGTTTAAAATTTTGCAACTTTTGACTGATTCATACTGAAATACTACAATATACTTCAAAATTAAAAGGAGAGGAATATGCAGCAAAGTGAAATAGCAGGAAAAAGTGAAAGGATTAAATATTAACCCTGTTTTCATCGTCAACGATCCGATGTTATATTAACTATGTAGTAATATAAGTATAGTATATTCCAGTTAGGAAAAAGTTATCTCCAAAGATCCAATTTATTCATTTTGAAGAACATAAGTTATCGTAACTATTTCTTTTTGTCTCACAATCCCCTGTGTCGGGTTTGCTGGTCTGGTTATGTATTGTAGAGGAAGTTAAAATTTAAAACTTGCAAATTTTCCTTTCAAATAGGAAAGTTTAAAAGTTGTGAATCTAGTTTGTACTGAGAAATAAATAGATACCTTTGTGCTGAGAAAAAACAGAAAATATCCAATTTTGTTTAGCAAAAATAAACAAATTACTGAATACACTTGTTTCAGGGCTTCCAAGAACCCATTTTTCAATTCAAAGTTGTAAGTTTTTTGTAAAGACAACCGTTAAAAGCAAAGAAAATGAACAGCACACAGCTTAAATAGCAAAACAAATAAATAAATAAAAAACAAGGCAAAATAGAACTCAGAGTGAAAATATATTCAGTAATCTGTTTATTATACTGCTTATACATCACCGCCACCAACCAGAAATGTAAACAACTTTGCAAGAGTTTCGACTAGAAAAAGCATTAAATTCAGATTTTAAATCAGTAATTATCATGTTTTTTTTTAATTTTTAATTTAAATGGGCTCATATTGTCACCGATAACTGATATATTTATATGCATCTTACAAATTTCTCTCAGTTGCCAAATATGAACAGAAATAGGAAAAAATAACTCACATAATTATAGATTATGAAGGTTAACATCTTATCTTATTATGTTGGCTTGAATCCAAACGGATGATGAAGCAATTATTCGCATCAATTTTATAATAATATGTATTAATTCTTTTTTTCTTAGTTCTATTACTAATAATTCTCAACTCTCATCCCCCCCCCCCGGTAACCTTTTCTTGACTAAATTCTCGCGAAATAGCGCTCGATGCACCTTGTTTGTGTTGCAATATTACCTTCCTGGTTCTTCTAGTTTTCGGCGTAATAAAGTATGCAACACAAACGGAATATTTATACGACTTTTCCTTTAACTTAACCTTCAATATTTTGAAGAGCTTAGTGCGTTAATACGTAGTGTAGACTTGATTGTACAGTACTGTGCAAATTAATTGGGACAAGCTCAAAAAAATTCACAATTGTTGTTCAATGGGTATAGGCTAATTTACATGCACGGTGAAGCAATCTAATACTCCTCTAGCTTGAATGAGATCCTGTCCACAGTTTGGCATGGATTTCACTAAATTAGAGCATTAATTTTTGATCTCGTCCTCACCAAACGAAACTTTTATAAGTTTCTCAATCATTTTTCTCTTGGTCGAGCAGTCTACTTTACTCACACGTTCCTTTAGCATGCTCCACAAATTTTCTTTAGTGTTTACTTCAGGGGAAATATCATTGCAACCCAAAACTGTTGATTTCTGTTCTTGAAAAAGTAACTTTGGAAGATCTTGGTGAGAGATACCACCATTTCCAGCAAACGTTTGTATCATACGCACAATTTTATCCTTTTATTATTAGAAATGTTTTTATTAGATTTCCTCATTCCTTCAACTAGTACTAAGCTGCCAGGTCCTCCAGAAGTAAAATAATTCCAAACATCTCTTTCTGTGACAAATCTTGGTCGAAACCCTTACACAATAAAATGCATTTCGTCACGAAATACAACCTTCTTCTAGTCTTGTTCAGTCCAAGATTGATATTTCCTGGTCCAATCAAAAAGTTTTCTCTCTGTTGCAGGTGTTAATAAAAATCTCCCCACATTCAATAAGCCTTCGTCGAACTGTCGATGAACCCATGCTCACACTAGTAGTGAATAATTCTCTCTGAAGATCGGTACTTGTTTTTATGGATGCATTTTACTAACTCGTACAAGAAATTAGTCTGTTAGGGGTGTGGTCTTGCGTTGTGGTTCACATTTACTCTTCTGTTTTGGGGACACTGTCCTGTAATTCTTTTGCTGATTAGTAATCCTAGAAATACTGGATTTTCCAAATAAAACTGCTGCATCAACATCCCTCCGTCACATGCTAAGATTAACAATTTTAGTCCTTTTCCTTGGAGTGATATTCATTCTTAAGATAAACATCAGAAGCAGACAATTCATACAATCGACCACTTCTCACAGCAACCTGAAGGGAAATTTTTTGACATGTCATGATCAGATAAAGAAATCGATTTAGATTTGTCTAGGGCAGTCTCGAGTTCTGAGAAAATGCAGTTGAAACTTGTTTGAGGCGGAAAATCCCCCGAGAAAGGAATAATGTTCTTTAAAAATATGTTTGTCCTAATTAATTTGCACAGTATTGTAGAATGCAGATAATGTATCGTAATATCGAGGATTGCATATTCTGGTATTTTCTCCCTCTTCGCAGGAAAATTACAAGTAAATAAATGTAAATGAAATAAAACTTTCTTCTTCACGACGTGCTTTCATTATAGTACAGTAAAAATAGGGATCAGACCCAAACATCCAAAAAAAAAAAAAGCTAAACCTGGTGCAAATTGTTTATTACCCTCCCAATAAGTACGGGTAAAAAGTCCCACCCCATTGTGCGTCGGGTTTTGGAATGGGGGGGCATCTAAAAATTGCCGTTTTGGGTATTTTTCCAGAATTTTTAGAGTAAATTTAAAGCGAGAATATTATATCATACTAAATTCTAAAGCATGAAATTAAAGGCGTTTGATCCCCAAGAGGGATGATATAACTCGCCAGTGCTACAGAGCCCCCCTATCCCCGTAAAACGAAGCATTACCCCCAGAACCCCCTCCATAAATTTCATATGGAAACATTATTTTATGCTAAGTTAAAGTTAGAAATCGAGTGTGTCCATCCTCCAAGATCGATGGTGCACCTCCTCTCAAAGCTACAGCATCCCCAATCCGCCAAATAAAATAAATCCTCACCCCTCCCCCTTTTATTTCAAGTAGAAGTATTATTTCATGCAAATCTAAAATGCATTAAATCAGGACTGTCCACCCCATAAGAACAGTAGCTCACCTCCCAAAACGAAATTATATACTAAAACATTATCCTTCCCCCCCCACCCCCTCTGATGGTGCACATTTGATTAAATGGCCAGAAAAATTACGCTGAACTGTGTTTTGCTTTCAAGTGATTTCTTCTAAGCTTGTAACAAAGTCTTCGTTATCAAGATGTTTTTAGGAATCTAGATCCTCAGCAAAATCGTTATTGTTGCAGATATGTCTAACACAGTTTGTGCATATAATTGAGCACTTCAGTCCACTTTCAGACTTTTCAAATATTCACTATATCCAATGAACCCCTCAGAGCAAGCACAAGATTTGAGTCGCAGAAAGTCTTCTAGAGCAGAAGGCTTGGCTGTTGTAAGAGGACGCACACTATATTTCTGTGGTGCTTTCTTTGCACCCATCAAAAATGATACTAGCTTTCCCATACTTACAAGTTACCTAACCCTGCATTGCTGGCATATTTCCTTGAAGCTTACAAATCATTACCAAAAATATGATCAAGCAGGTATCTTCCATCTATTACATATAAGGCAGTGAGAAGCAAAGGGATGAAAGTGGCAAAATTAAAAATTTGGAGATAACCAGTACAAATGGTTGGTGAACCTCTCCTCTATCTTGGGGCAAGAGATGGTACTAGTAGACCTGGTAGTTGCTTCTATACAGCATGATTTAGAAAAGAAAATCAATGAAAGCCTACCTGGGATTTTATCTTTAAACGCGTTTTATTCAAAACTTGAAAATGTACATTTACATCCCTTTGCTTCTCACTGCCTCATATATGACACCAGCTGTTCGTTCTGTGATGGTGGATGAACCTTTTGTTTCAGATAATAGCACTTTAACGATACAAGATTTCTTTCCTTCAGAAACCAGATTCATCGGAAACTGATGGAGGATCAACGCATAACTCGCACCAGAAGTTTTTAACAATTTGTTATTCCATCTTTACTGTTCATACCATTCGGTGTAAAAGATGGTTTGGGCTTACACATCTTTACAGATAGTAACTACTATCGTAACAGATGCTAATGACATAACTGCTTACCTCCTTTGCAAAGAAATGCCACAAAATTGTTTGCCTTCAATATCCTTTAATGTTATACTACCCGAACGTTAAAGTTCTCATCGCAACTCACCTTATCATCAGCGAGCAATACCACTATTGTCCGTTTCTCACTAGTTGAGACTTGGCCACGCCCCCAACACGTGGTATCGGAAGATTCTATATGCGTCTTTTGGGGATGAGGCTTCAGACCAACACTGAGAAAGGTTGCAATTGGCCATCGTTATCGCGCTGTAAGAAGACGAGTGTTCTATAATTTTCTAAGAAATTACCTCCCAGCTTCTTTCCCGAAAAAAAGGTGTGCTACTAAGACAATTGTTCGACTTAAAAGTATTTTAAGATTTGCTGTGTATTTCTATACGTTTTGGGTTAATTTATCATTGATTTTGCGAAGGAAATCCTAAACTTTCTGTCTTTCACGCTAAGTAAACATTTTCTGAAAACACGGTGAACAGTTGCAGGTGAAATTGGAAGGAAAATTTTTCCTTCTATTCTGCTAAAACTTTCACAGCTCTCAAAAGTGGGTTTTTCACAGGTATTCTAATTATAAACCTCTAATCGCATATTGTTAACTTGCTGGTCAACCATTTCTCACCTTATTTTCGATCCGATTTTCTTCTTTAAAGCGTTTATTAAATATTACACAGTGCTTAGGGATAAATGAACTACTTTTGCAATATTTCGAACTGTTTTACTTCGAATATAATGAAGAATTAATGCGTTTACGAATTGTGTTTGTTGTTACTTTGCGAATGCGAGTCATTTTTAAAATAATACGTAGATTTGTAAAGTGAACAAGCAAAAATTAACGCCAAAAGATTTTTTAACTATCACCGCATTGAAAAAATAACAAAAAAAGAAAGAAAGAAAACGACAGACGATAACTTTAATTTCGAATTTTTCTGAAAATATTTCTCTGTCACCTCATTTTTGGCCCATTTCAAACAGTCAATATTTTGTAAAAAAAAATGTTGAATTGATGTAATCAGGTAGAGACAGTATGAAAAAGTATTGAACTACTATTTCGATTCCTAGGCACTTCATTTTTAACCATACACATTTAAAGCCTATGAGCAATTTTGGAAGCCTCAGTAGGTAAGTTGCACTCTGTGTGACACATTTCAATACTTTAGTACTATTTTTTTTTTTTTTCCAATATGGCTTTTATTCTTCAGAAATGAAAAAAGGAACAAAACAAAAATTAAAGCTTTTCACATGTCAATATGGTTATCTACAGAATAATTGAATAAGTGCATGAAACAACGTTTTATGTTACTGTTTTAACCTATTTATTTTTGTAAATACGAAAAAATATACATGCTTTTTTTATTCAAGCTTTTCGATTACTCTAAAAGTAATTCAGTTCTTCCAGTACTTTTACGGAACAGCGTTACGTGTGGGGATCATAAAATAGGCAAAAGTTTGTTGCCCGTATTCTAATACAGATCCGAACAAGGACGGACACAAGGGAGGGGCAATGGGGCGACCGCCCCTTCCTTGAGTCGAGATGCAGAACTCTTCCACGGCATGTCTTTGATACTGAAGTTGAAAATTGTTTTAGCCTATCTTCAATAGTTTGACGAAGCTCTTGCTGTCTAGAAAATGAAAGTGTAGCACATATCTTATTCTTAACACATTACAGAGATCAGAACTTTGTATAGGAAGTATTTCAAAGTTCCAAAAACTCAATTTTAGAAGACTTTAGATGACATTAAATAGGGTTATAGGTTCAAGGGCTCTTCTCAGGAAAGTTTGGAAAATTGAAGTCTCCCCACCCCCCCCCCCCCCAAAAAAAAAGAGGAACTTTAATGGGACACCTTTGATGGCGTTAAGGTAAGGGATGGGGTTTGGTACACTCCTCCGCAATTTTGTAGAAAGGGAAGTCCCTCCCCTTCCCAAAATAACTGAAATGAGACGATATTTCATGGTGTTTGGAAAGGGGGGGGGCGGAGGTTTGCGAATTTATAAAAGAGTAAGGGTGTGAAATCAATCGCCCCCTCCTTGAATAGTTTCTGGATCCGTCCTTGGCTCTGAATGTAAAATGCGTTATTTTTATCAAGAAACGTTGCTATAGTCAACCTATTCAGTTGTTCAACATATCCCACACTGGCAAGGAAACTGACTCAACCACAAGAAAAAAAAACAGCAATGAAGAAAATCAAGGTTTGACGCAATAGTAATTTTAAATGATTTAGTCTCAAACATTACAATATACGCAGTCAACTTATTATGTGATGTTTATTAATTAGTTTTTGAAGTATAGATACATAATGCATACTTTAAGCTCGAAAAATATTCTTCCAAATTATGAAATTTTAATGATGTGTCATTATTGATGAAATCGTTTCTACGCCCCCCCCCCCCGCACCATTTAGGTGAGCTAACTTTGCGGTTTTTGTGTCGAGAAAAAGCACTAAATTTAGATTTTAAATCAATAGCCGGTACGGTTTTCTCAGATTTTGAATTGTGTCACTTTCCTTGCCGGATGGGGGGGGGGGAGCCGATCTTTTCCCTTAAAACAATTGTTACTGCGATTTTGGTGACTTAGAGCAAACCTAAGGAGTCGTTTACAAATGATGTCACGCTTGAAAGGGGTAGGGAGAGAGGGTTCGGGGTTCATGAACTTCGGACAGTTAGTCTCAAGGGGGAAGGAGGGGATTATAAGAAATATGACTTCACATATTTTGGTCCAAATAAAAGCGTTCGTTATAGCAATATATTCATCGAACATTGCGTGAGATATGACGAGGGGATAAGCTAAGGTGAAGTGTAACGTCCTTTATGGACAATCCGTGTTTACGTTAGGCTACTGTGTACTGAAGTGTTATAACTAACTTCGTTTCTGCCCCCCCCCCAGAAACGAAGTTGGTTACCTTCCCCCCCCCCCCCCCCGCCTTGAAAATACTCGCCCTGGGGGTAGTCGTCATCTCTTAAGCCGGCCCAACCGATGAACCTATAATTTTAAAACAGTATTCAAACCAAAGACACTTTTTATAACGCATCGCAAATTATTACATATTTCTAAACATTAATATTCATGCAGTGCTTAGAGAAATAGCCTTGATTTTAATAGTCAATTGCTTTAAATATTTCAGATTGATTTTTTATTGTTTTCTCATTTACTTTTATTTCTCACATGTAAATCCCTTCCGGAACAATTGCCCAGTCCCCGCCTTTAGTTCAACCAAGTTTTTTTTGGGGGGGAGAGGGGGGGCAACTTTTGTTCGAATAATGTTTTCATCATTTTTCAAAAATAACTGCTACTGTAGATCTACTGACTGTATATCCGCTCTATATGATCTGAAATTTTGTACAATCCATACAGATGCATCAAAAAGACCCAACCCGTAAGAGCTACTGAGTCACCTCCCCCCCCCCTCAAGAAAAGGGAGAGGGAGACGGAGAGAGATATTAAGTCTTCAAAACGAACGCAACCCTTAAGCATTTCAATGCCACAGTCTGTGTGGCAACGAAGTTTTCCTGTCCCCCCCCCTTTTTTTTTCATCAGCGCACTTGCAATTTCGAATATAGGACGTTAGTGTTTAAAAGGATATCGTTCAAAATTCAGAAAGCCTATCCTTAATAGAAATGTTTCATTCGGAAAACAAAATACCTTACTTTTTTTTGTAAATACAATATTTTTGTTCTGAAATTTTCAGTTTAAAAAGTATAGATTCCCCGTAGACGACAATTACGCGAAGCTAGAAACGAAAGGAAAAAACACAAAGACATTTTTACAAATTTAAATGCCCCCGCCAAATTTAGGGTTGTCTCAATTGAAAGCTGTAGCGATCACCCCCGCGCTAAACTTAGCTTTGCTTTCGGGAAGGCGTTCCGAAGTCTCTTCTCCTCATGAACGCACAATACCAACTTGAGAGATAGGAAACTTCTGGGGCTTTAGAAACGGATTGTGATTTCCAAACTGGGAGACAAAAAGGTGTAAATATTTAGCATTCTATTGTTGTATTACTGATTGCTCTCATCAAGACTTGTTCTATCGTTGAATCACTACAGGTTCTAGACCACCTGAATTTGTCACTGCGTTACATCGTTGGATAGCTGAGGTTTTAGCTGATATTGATATGATCAAATTTTTTTTATTGCATAATGTACTCAAAAGTTTGAGATAGTGTTGCAAGTATATGTCTGCATATTTAGCATAATTCACATAACTACCTGCGCAAAAGAGAGGCAGCTCGATGTTTGCAAATGATAACCCCCACCAACTTAGAGGATGCAGAATTGCAGCATTGCCCGTCTCACTGTTGGCAATTTCGGTTTGTCCCCCCTTACGATGATGGCAAAAGATTTTAGAAAAGTTGAAGTAAGTTAATCAAGAAGAAGTAGGGAAACTTTGGTCAGTTTGGACTTTTTTTATGCTGCACAGGAGTTTTGTTTTCCAGCGCTCTAAACAGTTTAATTACTCCAGTCACAAATAGTTTGGTTACTAAGCTCGCTTAGATCTTTTATAATTATCATTCTGACATTATCATATCATTGAGTGGCATTTTGTACTTCGGAAAAGTTTAAATCAGGGAAATTTTTTCGTGAACTTCACTGCAATAGTTTATTTTAGAATGTAAATTCAGGGACCCCCCCCCCAAAAAAAAAGAGATGGCGCACCCCTTAAGTGTGACGGAGCATCCATTCAGAATAAAAGCCCTCAAAAAAGAAAGAAATACCCCTTGAAAAAACTGTGTTAAAAATTCCAATGACGCAAAGCTGCTCCATGACCCCCCCATTCTCCCCCCCGCCTGTGCACCCCTGTTAATTGGAATTTTTTTTCTGTGAGAGTTTATCATTTTACTATCATAGAGTGGTTTCTGCGAGGTTTGAGAATTTTTTTTAAGTAATAGAAATTATTTTTTATTTAAATAGAGGATTATTTCGTCCCCCCCCTTCCCCCCAAAACCCGACACGCAAAGTACTGGGACTTTTTACCCCTTCTTGCTGGAAGGGTAAGTAATTTGCAACATGTTTTACCTTTTTTTTTTGGATGTTTGGGTTTGGCCATTTTTTGGCCTAATTTTACTGTAGTTATTTTTCTTTCGAATTTTCTCATTTTACTATAGGTTTGATCTTCCATACAATCATCATAGTTCGTCTCAACCCATTGCGCTCTCATTATCGTTGTTCTTTTCTCCTGATTTTTCTTCTATACATTGTTT
Organism: Uloborus diversus; assembly: GCF_026930045.1. Classification (NCBI taxonomy): domain Eukaryota; kingdom Metazoa; phylum Arthropoda; class Arachnida; order Araneae; family Uloboridae; genus Uloborus; species Uloborus diversus. The sequence continues at coordinate 163,380,590 of NC_072733.1, read as the reverse complement.
ATTTCATTATTTTTTCCGGTAACGAAAACTGAATCTTAGAAGGAAAGATGCATTTCCTTGCATTTGCTCATCAACAGGCGAAAACCAAAAAAACGCCTGTCAAAAGACAATGGCTACAAGCATTTTGGGCTTATCCTTAATAGCCGATACGTTGTGTTAGCTACTATAAAGCTTATCAGAAATCTCCTTTGCTCTAAAGATCATAGATTCTCGGCCCCTAAAACTTACCAAGAAGCCAAGCACTCAGACATGTTTCGCCGAGTGAAATTATTTTGCATGTAAAAGAACGCCATTGTAACTCATTCGTGTTAAAATTTGTTAACTCTTACTAGACCCGTAAAAATTACAATTAGGCACGAGAACCGTGGCATAACTATGGATGTCTAGCACCCCTGGTGAACTAAAGAAATTGCCCCCCCCCCATGGTCGCCCTTATAGGAAGTCACCGTTGTGACCTCCCCCTCCCCCCCCCCCCTTTTTTTTGTGGAATATTTTGATTTATTGATTCGACAAATAGAAGGCAGCATTATATTTTTTTTCTTATTTTATTTTTATAATTGCTTTCAATGATGCCCAATGTGTGTGTTCCTTCTCAGTATATTATATATACATTTTCTTGCTCACTCTTTTTCTTGCGAGTTTTTTTTTAATTTAAAGCATTTTTCAAATTCTATAATTTAAAAAAAAAAACTCTTAAAAAATTTAGTCGAAATGCCGCTCCCCTGGCGAGAGCCACTCCTGCCAACCCTAGTTACGCTACTGTACGGGAAAACTCTTGAATCATAGTCAAAATCAGAGCAGACGCTTATTTCGCCTCAAAGTTCTAGGCATTAGCAGACAACCTTGAAATGTAGAGCTCCTATCCTAAACCCAACTGGAAAACATGCTGAATATTCTCTGAGACTAGAAGTGACAAGAAAGAAAGATTTATTTTATTCCATCAAGTAAAAGAATTGGTTATAAAAATTAAAATGAATACTGAAAAATTAAATCAAATGAAGGTATTAATAAGCAAAAAAAAAAAGTTCGTGTCACGAAGAAGTATTTTAGCAATAATGGGAGAGCCGAAGTACGCAATAACAATAACTCTAACTCAGAAGTATAAATGTCATCTGCACCTTGAAAACAGAGGCAAAGCAGATAAAACTTGGTGAAACTGAAAAATGTAGGTAAGTTATTTTTTGAAAATTCAACCACGGCACCTTTTAGTGGGATTATTCTCTTGAAAAATACAAATGCAGTTTGTGCGCCATGTACTCAAGCAGAAAGTCCGAACTTGTTTTTACAGAAATTTATTTTACAAGTTCTTGTTGTATGTATTAAGACCGCTGAATACGATTGTTACGGTCTAAATTTTCACAACTTCCCCGTATTCAAGACATACGAGATTAAAAGTTAGCATTTAATGCTAGTTAAGTCTCGTGATCAAACAGAAACCGGAAAATGTCAAATATTAATTTATTCTCGTAAACATTGAATGGCTAATTGACAATAAGACGCATACGTGCAAGCGTGAAGTTGCTGTAGCTGTGCAATTGTATTTTTCACCAAAATCTTTTGCGTAACCCCTTCCTTACAAGTTTCATTTGGAAAACAATTTTTTAAGAAAGTATTAAAATTCCTCATCTATGTCTCGTTAAATTTGACTGAGTTAAATTTACAGCTTACTAAGTCGTATTTACCAAAATATGTTGTTTAATGCTTCTTTTAAAATAGTGTATGTTGTTCCTTGGCCGTGTGAAATTAGCACACGAAAACCAGTACCGAGGCGTATGACTTAATGTTTCTTTTCTTACGCTCTTTTTTTTTTTTTCAATTAATTTCTTCCCTATAATATCAAACAGTAATTCTGAGCTGATTAAAAAAAATAACCAAAGTCTTTTATCAAGAAAGAGACTATCTAAATATATTTTGACAGCTAAACAGTCTTTAAAAGAGGATGATGTAGGTGAACTACTAACGTAACGCTTCTGCATTTGGTAATGAATTAGTAACTGCGTGGGACTTATAACTGTTCGGTAGCCGATCTCTCTTAAATACTTTATTAGTTTTCAGTTGCAACACAGATTTGGAGTCTATGCATAATAGAGTGCCAATCTTGTTCCCAAATTTTTATTTAAAAAATAATACCATGATTTTTTAGCGATTTTTGTTGGATACAACGAGACTCACGTATTATAATATGCTAATTTGCAATCATCAATATCTCGTTGTGGAGGGAGTAAAATAATAGGGGAAGACAAATAAACAAATTACTGAATACACGTGTTTCAGGGCTTTGAAGAACCCCCATATCAATTCAAAGTTGTTAGCTTTTTTTTTGTGAAGACATTCGGTAAAAGAAAAGAAAATGGGCAGCACACAGCTTCAGTAGCGAAATAGCAATTAACAAAAAAAAGCAAAAAAAAAAAAGACCCTGCGGAAAGTTAGACTCCCCACCCCCTCCACCCTCCGTCGGATTCCGAGTTCTCAAATTATGTAACAACCATGTTTCAATTTTATTTTTTTAAACAAGTCCGTACCGTTCCTTTGTAATTACAATAAAATATATTCATAATGTTAATTTCGGCGGAATTGCCAATTTGATTATTGTCACACCATAGTAGCGATGTACCTCTTTTTTTAACGAACGAAATTCACTCTTCTCTATATAATCAGTTGAAACATATGATACTGCTGGTAGAAGGAGAAGAAAAGCACTGCAGAATACGAAAAAATCTGTTTGCATACTTTTTTTTGAGTAAGAGCTTGGATTAGTTCAACGAAAATGGTATCTGGATGCGTGATGTGAATGGCAGCTACTGAAATTTACTATTGACGTTGACTCATTTCAATTTGTAGCAGCAAGCATTAAAAGATACTTCCTCTTATTTTGTAATCCAGATTTATTGAATTGGGCAACTGATTGAAGTTTGCTATTGTTGAATGTTATTAATGAACAAAGAAGCATTAACACAGCACATTTGTTTGAAAAGTGGTATTCTGATCATTAAATTTATTCATTCCCATTGCATATTTTGAAATTACCGTTATCGATTACGAAAGCTTCACGCGGACCAGCTAAGTGATTATATTTAGTTTAATCATGTCATTTATAATCTATGATCCGGCTGCAAAATTTTGAACCCATCGAGTATAAAGTCAAAATCAAATTTTTATATTACATAATAAAAGGGGCAATGTGTTTTGGCTAGGTTGTCTAGCAAGAAGTGCCCGCAAGTATTTTTTTATCAAATTAATATTGTTTGACATTTTGGGGTAAAAATGACGCATTTGTTATTAAAATAAACTATACTCTACTTCAAAGAAAGATACCTAAAGAACTTGAAAAGTTATGGTTGCCGTTGCGCAACTGGCCGTAACCTATTCGCAGCCAAATGTAAACGGGTACTATTGGTACACATTTATGCACTCATAAAGTATAGTCGTCATTTATATATCAAATTAAAGCTATTTTTTTCTGAACGTGATAAACTAAGGTTGCTCATGCAAAAATGGCCGCAAGTGGGGGTTGCCATCTGTTTAAGATTGCTTAGAATGAAAGAGTTAGTGCTTTACAATATTTGTTTGACAGGGAAGGCGATAGCCAGCTAGCTCCACGCATGGGCGTATCCAGAGGGGGCAAAGTTGGGCGACTCCCCCCCCCCCCAGCTTCAAAAATAAAAAATATTTAGAATTTTAAAAACAATTAAATTGACGGTTGTTTCAATTTCTAAATTTATCAAAGAGTTCATATGTAGTAACTTGTTTCTGAGTTTGAAAGTGTGTTATACATCTTCTTTGGGAGCTCATTGAAAAGGGAAAGTAATTGGTGTTTAGTTGGGTTAATACCGCACTCATTTTGGAATTTCATTGCTTCCAAAATCTTGAAGTAAAAAAGGTAGGGGGAGGGGGGGGCTAAAAACCAGTCTTCTAACCTCCCAAATGATGGGATTTTTCAGGTGCGCTCCGAACTTAAAATATTACCAGGATGGAAACTCTCAATAGGCCGAATGGTACTCCAGATTTCCCCGAATGATGATAATTCGCCTAATGGAACTCCGAATTTTGCCGAAGGATATTTTTATCATATCGTCATGCAAAACTTTCCGAATGATGATATTTTTGACCTATCGTCAAATAAAATTTCCCGAATTAGCCCATCAGGGCTTTCCTACGGCTGCCCCCCCCCCCCCCTTTCCTTTCATGGTTGAGCTGGATACGTTCTTGGTTGTTCGAATTTTTAAAGTCCTCGCGAATGTGTCAATTGTTAGTGTTCTCAACCCTCTTCTCAAGTCCCTGGAGGAAAGTTAAAACCGGGATATGTTGACTAGATTGAAAACTGAATAGTTCATTTTACTGTTTTGAAATACGTATTGTGTTCTTAAATGAATTTGCCCACAGTTCTGTCACTTGTTTGTGAAAATACACATACTCTAGTTTGAAATGCAGAAATCCAATTCTACACTAATCCTCAGTGCACTGAGATAAAGGCTCATGAAAACTGCACTTTTTAGCATTTTTCGATACAAAAACTGTCATTTTTTGGCAGCGCAGAGGGTGAGCTATGCAACTAACGAGGGTAAAGAATAATTTATATATATTCTTACACAAATTAAGCACAAAATCCATGGTTGAGCCTGAATGCAGGAAACCAAAGGGCCTGAAACATGGCACTTTTTCATTTTTTTTTTCGACAAAGTGTGGTTACCCCTGAAAGGCTGTGCTGAAGGTCAGTCACAAAGTTTACGATGTATTTCAATTTAGGTACTAAATGTGATATTGTCAACACAAGAATTTTTTTGGCTGATGCTTAATGCACAGAAATAAGCGCATTTTAAAAAACGCCGATTTGGAAAACCTCTACCTCTGGCTCCACTTTACGAATTTTTACAGGTCCCCAAAAAATGTTTTGGAGGAAAAGTAAAAATACGTGTCTTCTAAAATCGTTGAAAGAATCCACCATAAAAATTTGAGCAAAATCAAAAATGGTGTATATCCGAACACCCCATTTCTGTTCGGTTCTTATAAAAACTGGCTCTTAATATGTTTGTATTTTCATGTATAGTTAACGTAATAAAACTGTATTAACAATAATATGAAAATGTGCTGCAAGAAATTGAACGAAAGTTTGAAACATTATTTTAAGAAAAACGGTAATGGAGAAATTGTACCATTAAAAATTTCCATGGTCATTAATCGGTCCTTCCGATTAATCGGTAATCGGTAATAAGCCAATTTGCTTATCGGCACATCCCTAATGTCAACTGAAGCTTCACAACACATATCTCATCCAAAAAAAGATAAATAATATTCTAATTAAACTGAAATTCAGCTAGAATGTAATATAATGAGAAAATCAAACAAAAACTTATTTTACGATGGAGGCCGAACTTGCAACCTGACACTATATTAGGTAGCAACATAATGAAACCAACCGACACATATTTCTCGTTGTTTTGATAACCAACTAAAAATAATGTCACCCCTCAGTTTTTTCCTCATATTTAACCATTTCCGTAAACACCACTAAATGCTGCACATATTTAAACCACAATATTAGTCTAACATTGAAAAAAAAAAAATTCAGTGATACAGAATATTAATCACGAATGGCAGCGTTTGACCATTAAATAATATGAGGATATGCGAGATGAAAGTCTGAAAAACTGATTTCTCCCTCAATACTAAGAGTTAAAAAATCTCTTTCTTCAAGACAAAAGAAGTAGAAAGTTAAAAACTTAAAACTTTCGCGTTGTATTCAATTGTTTGTCTTTTCACTGTCTTGGAATTTATTAAATGACTACTTCCTGCTTTTTAATCTTCTTTTCCTTCTGACCTCTTTGTTTAATGCTTCTTCTATTTTAATGCAGCTTTGTTTGTCATTTTTTATGCTTCATCACGTTTTCTTTAAAAGAAATATGAGTTTTGTCATCAGTTGATGGTAAGAATGCATTTCTTTGCGTAAGCTCGCCAAAAATTTATCACTTTATAAATCATAAATGATAATCTGTCAGATTAAGATATTGTTGTTTAAGCATTGAAACATACTGGACTTAAAGCAATGTTTAACTAGCTTATCACTTGTTGGGATAATGTGCAATTAGCATATATTAAGCTAATACATAAGCATTTGTTAAGCTAATTAGGAATTTAAAAACAATGTATTGAGAAAAAATGATTAATTTTAGTCATCTTATGAAAATTAAGAAACATAATTTTGTGAAAACGTAATAGTTTTCTCTATATTAAGACAAAATATTTCAGAAACTTTACTAAAAAGCAAAAGTATTAAGTAACTTTTACTTCTGAGAAAATTTGAGTCAAATTTAAATTAGGAGCAAAAAATTGCGTAACAAGTATGAACGCTACACACGTTTTTAAAATCTACCGCCAAATGAATGGATGGGGATAAATTATTCTATAAACTACACCAATTAACTATTACAGGAAGAAAATTACCATTTAAAAGTGAAGTTTTTGAAATAAAAATATACTTAAGAATCATCAAAATTTTTATTTTTGCCAACATTAGTATTTCAGTAATGAAAGCACATCTAGAGGCACAAATTTCTTAAATTCTAATAATAGATAGAGAAGCAACAGCACCAACTTAAATTATTTTAATGAGGCGAGAACACCAGTTTCGTAAGTTAGTAACCAGAAAATTAACCATGCCGTTCATCATAAATTTAGTAGCTTTGCAGTTAGAACTAATTTAAATATTTACGTCAAGAAAGCAAGAAAAAAATTTTTGAAGCAGTGTTTTTAAGAATAATGTAACTAGAGAATATTTTTGTAGGATCAAGATAACCTTTTTACAGGTAACACTAGCCGGCGGTGAAATTGTTGCCTTCGAAGTTCGAATGTTTTTGGGGTAATTTCCATTGATAAAATGGAAATGATAAAGAAGAAGCTACGAAACAGTATTTCCCAAAACGGTTGAGCACGGAACCCCACTTCAGGGGGAACGGAACTTTTTAAGAACTTAAAACCGAAATTGATGGGGAAAATTTTTTTATTCATAGTTATTGAAACCTTATAGCTTGCCATTTAAGAAACATTAATAGAATTTCCTTATTTTTTAAATTACGTCCTTTAGAGGGCGTCCTCCTGTACGAATAATTTCTTGAAATCTGCTTCTACTGTTGAGATTCCTCATTGACCAGAGCAATATCTCAGCTGGGATACTGTGAATTCCATCCTGAATTCTCTGTTTTATGAAAAAATAACCCTATGGATGGGGTACAACAGAAAATTCAGGCTGAAATTCACAATATCCTAGCTGACATTTCGCACCGGTCGATGAGGAATCTTATCAGCAAAAGCAAATTTCAAAAATTTATTCGTACACAAGGACGCCATCAAAAGGACGTAATTAAAATGCTTCTCAACTGACAAGTTTTAAGGTTTCAATTAATATTAATGGAACATTCTTCTTCCATCATTCTTCGTTTTATTGGATTGTTAAAAAGGTTTCGTTTTTTGTGTCACCCTGTATAGCTGACTATAAGAGGGCAACCACGTGTTAGAAGTGAGTCATGGCCAAAAAAAGAGCAACTGCATCACACGCTTTGACATTTGTAGTTTAAAAAAAATAGTATCAAAATGTATTATTTTCAGAAATATAGTTGCTTCGTCATTCCATGATGCAAAACTTTTATACACTATCCAAAGCGTGAAAACGCAAGACCAAATTTTTTAGATGTATTTCCCATTTTGTTTAATGCGTGAAATATACTTGTAGAAGCATAAAAAATACCTATAAAAATACCTATAACAGAATTCTCTCTAGATGTAGAACTTTCACTACAGATTTTCTTTTACAAAACAGAAAAAGAGATTTATAACAATTTAGTTGAAGCAAATAGTTCCTTCTGCTATTCTGCCTACTTCTTAATGACATCAACTGAATTTTTGAAAAAAAAAAAAAAAAAAAAAAACGTGCTAAATTTTAGGGGCTATTTAATTATGTTAAGATAATACATCAACAAGAAGGAATAGTTTAAATATTGTAAATATAATCCAGGGATGCACAATGGTTGATCACGAGAGATCAGTGTGAGCTCTCCAAAATTTCTTTATTCGGAATATTTTGTTTGACGATTCGGCAAAATCATCACCATCAGGCAAAAATATCGTCATTCGGCGAAATTTGGAATTCCATTTGACAAAGTGATAATTTCTGCCCTCCCAAAAATTTAAGTTCGGGGTGCCCCTGATGCAATCATAAAATTTCAATGCGAGATAAGTCATCCAAATTGATAATTTCATTGTTTCGCTCATTAACCTAAAAAGAAATGCTAAGTCGGAAAAGTAAACAAATTCATAATTCATATAAAGGTCCTGTCGTACAAACTATCTCAAGAGTAAGAGTAACCAAAGTATTTTCTTCGAAAAACTTAAATTAAGCAGAAAATTTAAATATATATATATATATATATATATATATCATGTATTACGTAAATTACTTCATTGTAATTACGTAAATAATTGTTTCAAATTTCAAAAGGACATTCCGTCATTTGTGGAATTGTCGTTAGAGAAAGCATTATTTTAACACTGACTTACTATCTATAAAGCAAAGAAAATATAATAAAAAAATCCTCACACAGCAGCTTTAAAGACGTCATTTTTCTTACATCAGAATGCTGTCACATTTGGCGTGGAAGAGCAAAGCGAGATTTGCCAAGAGTTATTAATATATTCTGTGCTATTTTTTGCAACTGGATTTTCTTTTTTTTGTCGTCCATCAGCTTTTAAATTTAAGGTAAGATGTTTTTAACGCACAGAAGGAGAGTGCTAGTTTAAAACTTATTTATTAAGTTACGTATTTCCCTTGATTTTAATTCTAAGAACTCTTATTCACGAAAAATTGAATTTTGTAGTCTTCTGTTCTGTTTTTTGGTTCTTCAACTATTAGCGAATGAGTATCATTTTGACACAATATTTATCTTAATTTATTTAACTTTTTTCATACATAAATAAGTAACTATTGCCGTCTTGTAGGAAGAAAGATTATTTTTGTATATACTAACTTAAATAATCTAATTTTAGTTTCTGGACAGTTTTTACCGCTCCTTGAAACATCTAAAATTAGAAATCTGGTATTAAGTGTTTTCAACATCTCGGATGAACGTAATTTTGACCACTTCTCTTACTGTGAAAGTAAAAACCTAAAGTTTCAAATCCTTTGATTTTGAGTGTAAAAAGAAGAGTTTGATGACTCAAAAAAAAAAAAAAAAAATACTTGGATTCAAGAGCCTCAAATCATTTTGGATATCTAATAAAACAATAAAAGAAGTTCTCACTGAACAATGAATAAAATAAAACTGAAAACTACTGGAAAATGACGCTTGTGTAGAAAATTGAAATTTACTGATTTTTTTTTTTTTTTGTATCAAGTCATGTTTTTTCGTTTGAAATAATTTTTAAGTAAAATAAAAATAAATAAATAAAATAAAAAACAGTATCTTAAGACGAGAATAATATTTCTTTCAGTCAAAAAACGAAATTTATTGGGACAAAACTCGAAACTTAGAGTTGGAACTTTTATTTTTGATTCATATTTTTATTGTTTGTAATTGACCTTGAAACACAAAGTAACTAAAGGTCACAATGGCATCATTAGTTAATCGCATGACTTTGAATGGTCTTATCCTAGTAATATTTTACTCTGCTCTCATATATATATATATATATATATATATATATATATATATATATATATATATATATATATATGTTAAAAAATGTAAATAATTGCAGTTTAAATTATTTTCCCGTCCTGATCAAAATGTAAATATATCATTCAAAGATTAGGTAGATTGTTTACCAAATTTCAGGTGCCACTTTTGAAGGAAACGATCGTTTTAAATGTAAACACTCATTGGGAGCAGAAATAAAATCAAAACACAACCCAAAAGTCGCCGAACGACTAATTCCAATCCGTCGCTTCTGGTATTGATGATATGCAGCTCGAACCGATAAGGCGTGTAATCGGATAAAGAATTAATCCCTGAAAATCTGCTATTGATAGCATCATCAGAGTTACGGTCTCTTGCGTAAGAATGAACAAGCGGCAGAGACACACATTTTGATTGATTATCCTTCCATCAGCCCGCCAGACTATGAGCATACCACCCAAATGGTTAAGACAAAAATCACATCAGCGGACTGGCAAGCTGAAAAGCTCGAAAATGAGGAGATGCAGGGAGATTAGGAAGTATAGAAAGTCCTATTTATTTTGGGAGAAATTGGAACGATGAACCTTGCGATCACTGCTACAAGGTACGATGTAGGTTAAGTGTGTGAATACTGCTTTCAAGCTGTGTTGTGTCTAAGATTTCCTATTTACTTTCAGGAATCTGCAATGCCCTTTGACAGAAGTCGAGACATCTTCAGCCAAGGGTCCGCCTCTAACTCTTTAAGCTCAGATTAAATGCTCTCTGTTCATGAACTACTTTTACATCAGCTTTGATGTTTCAGTCTTCAGGCCTTTCTTGCTACCTCAGCAATGAAGGTGTAATTTAACATCTGAATTTACAATTAATAAGGACTTAAAATTTTTAGGGCTTAAATGCATTTATGCACATTTGTTTGAAGTATAAAACGTTTTTTCAGAAGAGTTATTAACACTTATTTACAGAATTTTTTAAGTGCACTGTATCATCAAAATTATCATTTAATTTAAACTAAGGGTTTTTGTTATCATATACGTCTACGTGCTTCAAACGGAAAATATTATTTTTCTCTTATTTTTTTAAAACCATCTTATATTTAAACATTTAAACATATATGTCTACGTGCTTCAGATGGAAAATATTCTTTTTCTCATTTTTAAAGCACCCCATTATTTAAACATTAAAACAGTATTATTTATTCTCATGACTGCTTGTTTAGTTTTATTATATAAGTAAGTAATTATTTTTTTATTTACTTTATAGTAAAAAAATATAAAGGTGTTGAAAAACAAGTCCCGAAGCGTAATTCGTTCCACTAATAAATGCAGCTTTTGCATTTGTTTTAAAATCTCCTTAACTTAAACAACCGAGTTAATCCTTTAGTGAGTAATTGCTTTCAGTGCAAAATTTGCATTCCTTTATCGCTGTTGGTGATGATTTATGATTATATTCGCATACTTAAGTATTTTTATTAAATATTTCAGGCATTAGTGTTACATTATTTGCATGAAAGTTTCATATTATAGGACATTTCTGATTTTCTCGTTTTCAAATCAATACCTACATCCAGATTTAAATTTAAATTTCAAGGGTATCACAACAGTTTTCTTTTCTAGTAAGATTTTTTTCCCAATAATGAATAATATATATATATATATATATATATATATATGTGTGTGTGTGTGTGTGTGTGTATATATATATATACTGATCTTTCTTTAACTTTAACAAGTACTGAGCTTTCTACACTTTTTTATTCAAGATGTACACATGCATAACATATGGTTTTAAGGAATTTAAATCTGTTTTAACTCAGTTTATCGCTTGTATTGTTAATGCTGCTAACGTAGGATTACTAACAAAAATGCTATACCATGAAGACCTTGTCCTTAATATGAGCCGTTGAGATCTAAAGTGTAGTGCAATTCATTTTTTTTTCTTATAATATGTAATCACACCTTCAGAAATTAGTTTTAACATCAATCCAATTCATGCGAATGTGGTGTAAAATTGAGTGTGTTGCTTGGCTGCTTCTGTAGTATGAAGCAAATTTGTTAAATATTCGATTTTGAGCTGCATTCCTTCTAAACCACTGGGGAAAATTACTGAAAATCTTGTTCACTCAAAATCTTGTTGTTGAACTTGAAATCCCTCAACGGCTTGCATAACGGAAAAGTATCAGCTTTGAAAATAACATCGCTTATACTTCAACGCCTGTTAATCCATGGAAGTTATCGCTGACAAAAACAATATAGGTTTTGAAACAAACTGTTATATTAGTGGAAGATAAACTGTTTCGGATTTGTGTACAAAGGATAATCATTTCTGAGCTAGAACATACATTACACTATTATTGGTACATTTATTTCATTAATATCAATTGCTCCTATACGAGATTTCTTAGCGTAAAAATACTGCATATCTTTTCATGTTAAATATATTGAGAATATTTTATTTTATTAATTGTCAATTAAGCTAATAAAAAAATGTTACGTAATACCTTTTGTAATAAAAATGCGTTGCGCAAATCAATTGGCCTAGCCGCTTGATCCTTGTTTTGAAATGAACGTTGTTTTCATTCTGCATCCTTGATGAAGCTTGTTGTGAAGCATGTTAATCTAATTAAATATTAGAATAAGTCCCTGCCTCTAGTTGGAAAAGCTTACAAACAAAAGCAAAGAATTAAATTGAAAGCCTGCTGCAGATGACAAGAATATATTATATTTAATGAATAAGAAAATAAAACCTTCTTGACTCAGCAGAAAACTGCACTGGTGTGCAAAATTTAAAGAGAGAACTGCATTTTTTCCACTTAGCTGTGTCATTTCGAAATGAGGCATTTAAGAGGACAACAAAAGATTTAATTCGGTAAATAGAGGGTTAATAGAGGGTTAGCAAGCCTCAGATCGTATGAAGGAATTTAATCTGCTTGCCCTAATTTGTGTGATACGCTTATGTGTATTGTGTATGCGCTTTATACACGTACAACAGGCAGTTTATTTGTAACAAAATGGGCCGACTTTCCCAGACACTATCAACAACTTTTGAGAAATAGTTATGCTTACCTCTAAGCTATTTTAATAGTTTTTACAATCACGGTCGTCCGAAGAGGTGGCGGCACCCGGGACGAAAGTTTCCTGGCGCCCCCCCCCCCCATACACACAAAAAAATCAAGTTAGTCGTAACATCAATGCATAATATATACTTATTTATTTTTACATTTTTACATATTAATGAACAGAACATTCAGAGGACTATGCATAATACAAATTAAACTTAAGCAATGAATCTGTTTCAAATATTTGTAAAACATTAATGCCAGAAAAACTTTTCGAAAATGGAAATGTTGAAAATCCAAATATTTATCTATTAAAATGTTATCGCACTAGATAAAAAACAAACACTTAAAAGTAACACTTAACACTGAAACCGCCGCAAGGTGCCCTTAATGTTATGCAATCGGGGCATTTTATACGATGAGGGGCGCCGCAAGGCGCCCCTCCTGAAAATGTCGTTTTCGTGTGAATGCTGTCGTGTTCCGTGAAAACGAGAGGCACCTTGCGGCGCCCCCTCATTTCGTGGTGCCCAGGGCGATTGCCCTGCTTGCCCCCCCCCCCCCCCCCCCATTGGGACGGCCCTGCTTACAATCGGTTAAGCAGTTAATTCAGAGCAAATGCAGTTCTCTCAGGGTTAACAAGACAACTTTATAATATTTAATATGTTTTTCATCAAAAAAGGTACATACCTAAAAAAAAAGCAGGATATGTCGTAAAGATACACGATAGAATTGAAACTTTTGTATTACAGGGAAACATTTTAATTAATTATCAATAACTTTTGAATAGCATAGATCCATCTTCCATTTTCTTAAAAAGATAAATTATCATCTTCGTACACATACTTATATTGCCTCACAGCGCAATTTGACTGACAATCACAGTGTTTTAATCGGTAGAGCGCTAAGCCTCAAACTCATTTAACCCCGGAACGAGTTTTGGCCAAGAGGGTTCAGGCATATTCACAACAAACTTGCGTATAGTTTGTGGAAGAAAAAATATTATAAACAACGAGAACACTGAACGATACTTGCAGAGCAGAACACGCAACCACAGACAACGAGAAAGAAAGAAAGCGAGAATGACTTTTCGTTACACAAAAACCAATTACATCACTTACGTCACACAAGAGTTATGCGGTCCCATTCTGAAAATGTTGGATGCATAATGTCATATTTATTTCAAAATTTCTATGGAACACTATCTCAGAAAGCCTTAAAATTTTAAGTTGTTAATATTCTGTAAAACAAATATATGTGTTATACGTCATATTATTAAGTTACATATCAAATTACAGTGCATGTAACTCTCTTTAAAATGAGCTATTATAAAAATTAGTAGATTCCACAAAACTTGAATTATAACATTTTAAAGAAAAAAAAGTGACAATTTTCCCACAGTATTTGCTGCAACTAGTGATCCATTCATTGTCCCACTCTGAAAGTTGTGGAATGTAATCATAAGCATATCATAGGAAATAGATTTTTTCATACTTTTTGAAGGACGCAGTCTTTTAGAATTTTGAAAATTTTAATTTTTGTGAAAAAAACATTTCGAAAATTATTCAAGTTATATATGAAACTGAAATGCATATACGCGCGCGCGTTCTGAAAATGAGTTACAGTGTTTTTGGTGTATTTTAAAATTATTTTTCCCGCATGAATACAGGCTAAAAAAAGGGTTGGAAAATGAGTGAGAGAAAAAAAAATTGTTTATAGCCGTGAGAGGCAGACGAACACCAAGATTTGCCCTCAAAATGTGAACAAGCAGCTTTCATGAAAACTATCTCCTAAACCGTCCTCCCAAAGTCAGTACCGTTACACCTAGATCATTTGCGACGCACTTTATGCTGTTATGATATGAGACATAGGGATAAGACACATTAGCAATAGATCTGATTTTACAGTACATGGACGAATTTGGATTTTAACCGATTTGATGAAAACCGATAATCAAATTTTAACTCTCAGTACGATTTTAAAATATTATTTGGGTAATCCTGGTGTTCCCGTGCACAATAGCATTATTGTTGCTGGCAGAACCGAACTTCATACTTTTCTAGGAACTGTGATTGGAGCAGGCTGTCGCCAACAAGTAATTTTTTTGGAAAATATTTGTTCCGAAGTGGATGACGATTTCCTTTCTGTGAATGATGATGAAAAATCACATCGACCACATGTTGAGGATAAAATGATGGAAAGTGTGGATACAGCGTGAATAAATTGATCTGCGTGCTCTGAGTTTAATTCCATTAAACTTTCTTTTCAACTATATCACCAGCCAGCACTAAAAAGGTAGATTTGAAGCTGAACGAGAAATAGCCGTACTTTAACTACGAACTGCTCGTTCTGTTCACACTGTCTGAGTCATCAACCTCTGATAACCGTTGTTTTTATTAAAAATCTTGCGCAGAGAGACTTATGTTTAGCACTGTTCCTGCCTGTTTCTCCTTTCTTCAATATTTATTGACTAATTACCGTATTTATATATTTATAAGTCGCATAAGATGTTATTTTATTCTCAGCCACATAAGATTGGCGCAGTGAAAACTGAACTCTCAGAAGATGTTTTCCTGCAAAGTTAGGCTAGATACGACCGGTTATCGACATTGCCCATAGTTAGACAAATGATCATTAATTTTCAAATGCTTATTTATGCAAGGATACGTTAGTAAAAAAAGCATTTCCGTTTCTCTATAGTCTTCAGAACTATTTCCCATATCTAAATAACTTGAATTTCGTCCGGTATGTGAAAATTTGCGCAAATGAAGTACAGGAGAGAAGCTCCCATGAGCTATCATAAAAATTATGGAATCTTTGGATTTTAAAAAATCTTATAAGAGTAGGGAAAGACCGCTTATATTGAACCACTGCTTAAATTGGACCGGGGGCTTAAAATCTAGCGTAGAGTTCTGTGCTACACTCTGCCGGTGTAAATACAAAGATTTGTGTCTGAAGCCTTTGAGGATGAAGTTTCATCTCATTTCGATTTGCATAGCTTGAGTTATGATGTGATTTGTGTTGAAAACGTGTTCGATCTTATTTTGAGAACTTGTATTTAGTAGAATAATACTAAAATTTGTGAACTGAGGAAATTGTATTTATAGTATTACAAACAGTATTTAATGGGGATGCTATGAATGTGTTTAATGCTATGTGTTTAAATGCCCGATTGGGAAACTTGTTGACAAGGAATAAATAAAAGAATAAAAAATGGCGTGTTTTCCTTTATTGGGCCGAAAACATTTTCCTATATTGGACCGGTGGTCCAATTTAAGAATACATAATTAAGCAAGCGTTTTACTTATCACGTTATAAAATAAGTGATTAGTGTAACTTAATAACGTAGTTAGGATTATTTTTAACATATTTTAGCACAGATTAAGGAAATTCTCTTTGACTTTTTTTTTTTATAAGCACAATTTCTAGAAGCTGCGATCCATAAAACTAGGTGTTTATCCAGTAAAATTCAATTTCAGTTTTGTTAAATATAGTTTTTCAATTTGACTGAAATTTGTGCTCGTTCACGTTATTTGTTGACTGGTTATTATATTAATTACAAGGACCGGTAGTCCAGTTTAAGAGCATGAAATTCAAACAAACATTTAATTTTTTTTTAATATAGAAAATAATTTAGTGAAAACATTTAAATGGGCTACTAAATTTTAGGATTACTTAAAATATAAATAAAGGCTTATTAAAGCATTCACACTGGTTTTTATTTAGTAAGTTGCATAGAAGCAACCTCATAAAATCGATTTTTTTTCTTCTTTTCTTTTCTAGCCAGAGAAGCTTCAATTTCAGTTTTGTTAGATAAAATTCCTTTTTTTTAAATTTGATTGAAATTTGTGCTCTTTAACATTTTTTAAGCTAATTTCTTTATTAATTACAAGCTACGTTAATTTTCCATCATTCTTGGTTTTAGAAGTTGTTTAAAAGGGGAAATGTGGTCCATAGGCGGGAAAAATAATGGAAAGAGCCTTAGCTGTTTGTAGGAATGATGATATGGGGCTATGCTATAAACTTGGCTAGCGACAACGGTGTAATAATGCTTCCTCTTCCATCACACACTAAGCATTGTTTACAGCCCTTTGACGTGGACTTGTTCAAGCCCCTGTCCAGGGCCTGATTAACGCACGGTCCGGCGGGTCCTCGGACCTGGGCACCACAAATTTAGCGGCACCAAAATAGCCTAGCCTAAATTCACTTACTTACTTCCTTTTTTTTAAAAAAAAAAAGCTCATTTTATTTTTCTCAACTTTAAGGGAGCGGGGGCTCAAAATTTTTTAAAAATCAGCTCAAAAACTCATAAAGTTAAAAAAATTTCGCGTAAAGAAGTCGTTGTCCCTTAGCTCTGGAATTCCAAAAAAATTACTCGGATGACATAGATGAACATTTTCCAGAAGAATTAACACTTTCAAATGTTTGCAAAAGGTAACCCTTCTGCTGGAGAATGTTTTAAAAGGATAAGATCACTAAACATTACACATACATTTCCGAATAAGAATTCACCCCTGCAGCTTCTTCTTACTTTGCCTATCCGCAGCTGTTCCAGTGAACATTACTTTTCATTTTTGAAAAGAATCAAGAATCATTTGAGAAGCTGCGTTTCTCATTATAATTTCTAGGTGTTTTCCTTATTGACCATTGAAAATGCTGTGACATCAAACATAGGTTTTGATTATTTGACAGACACATTTGCCTCTGTTAAAGCCAGAAAGAAGCCTTTTTAAAACTTGATGTCAGAATTAGTAAGATTTTTTTTTCAGTTTTAAATTGTTTTTTAACTCTTTTTCGCCTTAAGAGGCAATTTTAACTGTGATTAGTTTGGTGACTATCAAGTGTTTGGTATTCAAATCCCAGGTTTCCTTTTAAATCTAGTATTGTTCCTTTAAAATGTAGTTTCTAGTACATTAGGCTTCTAGTATAAAACATTGACTTTAAAATTGTAAGAATTTTTTCATGGGGGGGGGGGGGAGGGGCACCAAATTCTACTCAGGACCTGGGCACCAGTTTGGCTTGATCGGGCCCTGCCTCTGTCCACCTATTTCAATCGAATCTGAGATACGTGGATACGGGAACATCCAATGAAGTTCCAATATAAAATAAGAGAACAGTGATTCTTATGTCTTATGAACAAACTGCAAGTGTGGCCAATATTTTGTGAATGGAATCTCTATAACAGGAGATGAGACTACCAAAGTAAACATGCTACATGTTCGGTGTCAGCTGTTCAAGAAGCATAAGAACAATGTACTGATAAAATTAACACAAGTTCGAAGAATCAGTGGTTAGTTCTCATCAAGTTTATGATCGTCGGTTCTATTGATGATTTTGTTAAGGTGGCACACATATTACCTTTGCATAAAAAATGGAAGGAAGAAAAAGATACCTACTTCGGCAAACGTTATAACGTCATTGCCGCAGAAAAAGGACACAGAACAAAAAGGCCGCAAAAGAAGGAGCAAAAGAGCGCACAAAACAACTGGACTTGCAATATTTGCCATAGAGATGAAGTGCAAAGAAAAATTTAGTGTATGAAATACCATCAGTGGATTCATTAACACTGCGCCAAGTTAGCCCAAAGCAAAGGGAATTCCATTGAAAATCCTGTAAAAAGACTGTACAGTTCAAATGCAAGTTATTATACCATTTACTCCAATTTAGGTCCAATTTAGGAAGCGCATGGTTCAATATAGGCGCATATATTCCTAAATTGGACTTTTGCAACTTTGTCAAAAATATTTTTTTTAAAAATTATCATCATATTTAAAAAAAAAATGTAAGTACCTATGGCGGTTGCGGTTTCTAATTAAATTTGGCTTCAGATGCTCTATTTTTTACTTTTGTTTTGCTTCACATTTAGCGACACGGGCCTCTTGTTCTTAGGGGGTTCAATGTAGGCGGTCTTCCATTAATTATATTATAAAAATATTAAAATAATGAATCTTATTCTGTGATTTTTGTGAGTATCTGGATATTAACATAAAGTGGTTCTGTGAATAGTGTGTCCAATCGGGATTTTTTTTTCTAAATGAAAGCGATTTACATTATTTTATGAAGGAAATAACACCAAATTCGAGCTCCGCTAAATGAATTACTCGTAAACTATTAAAAAAAATTCTAATAAGGAGGAAAATTAAATTTGCATTTACTGGAAATGTATCTTTCAATCTTGGTTTTTAAATTTGAAGATGTGAAAATATTTCCGGCGAGGAAAAAATTTTGGTAACCGTACAACTCTACAAATACCAATGGTATTTAAACAAATTATAACTGTATCGAAAGCTGTTTGAGTTCGCGTATTGAATTACTTATATTTTGTTTATTCTACATTGAAAACAACAAATCAGAACATCGCCTTTGTTCGTGCATTGGGTCTCTGTAGCGTATGCTCCTGAAAAATGAGTCGCAGCGTTTAAAAGTTTTGAAATCCCTGCCACAATTTTATGCAATCTCTTGAGTTTTTTTTTTTTTTAAAGCATAAAATAACCATCATTCACAAATAGTTTGATTTTTTAGAGAAAAAAAAACTTTTATGCATTTTTTAAAAAAGTATTCTATAACCATCATTCACAAATAGTTTCAATCATTTTTAAGGGGGAAAAATGCTTCTAGGTTTAATTCATGTCACGTTTTAACTTATCTTTTAAAGCATCAGTGAACTACTCTCATTTCTCTGTGTTTAATAAATAACCAACCAAGGAAAGAAAATGTTTCATACCTCACCGATTTGCATACTGTAAACGGATGATGCTTCACGGGTTTAAGCTAACTTCAAAAGAAAGGCAATTTGTCTCTTTCAATTCTTTTCCATTTTTTTTATTATGTGAATCCAGACTTCAGCTGACCTTGAACTATTTCATTAGAAGCAGATGAACATTAAAACTCAGTTTTTATACACCACTCAATTATTTCAAATGATTTATAGCTGGTATTTAAGAAACGATTTTAATGGCTGTAACACCGTTAAAGATACTGAATAAAAACACCCAACCGTTTAATCTACATGATCATGTTTAAATGATAAATTTAATAGTCTTAATGAATAGAGTAGTGATCTATTAATCCTCATAATCTTCACAATCACGTTTAAGTATTAAATTCTTAATTGATATAAAATGTAGATCAATAACTATTTAGCCGCAAAAAGGACAATAATCACACAACCGATCAAAGTATTTTTTCAGACACTTCATCGAGCTCTTGCTAATACGCAGTTTTTCTCGTGTAAAGTAAGTTTTCCTGTTCAAAAAATACTTAAAATATATGTTAAAACAAACTAACGACCTCTTTGAGCTTATAATATTTGCTTCAAAAACAGTTCAGCGTGCTCACGCCGTGAAGAATGGTTGACATAGCAAAGCGACAGACACTGGTGATTTGTCACATAATGAAGACTGCAACACATAAGTGTTATAAAATTTATAAATAAATAAAACTTCAACACTTTTCGCTAAAGGTTAATCATGCAAAATCCTCTATTTATTCGATCCTTAAAAAACAGTTTTTACTAAAATCAACCTCAACCTGTTCAGAAATTTCTTAGTAACGCTGACTAATTTGGTGAAGGAACTTAGTGGGACATTTGTGTCTCACTCGTCTAACGAATTGTTGCAAACTTTTCGCTATTAAATTTATCACTAAATTCGGCACAAGGGTGAAATATGAAAAACGTAAAAGTGGTCAATGTCAATTTTTGTTGATTTTTTGAGGAGCACTTTTTGTCTAAATGCATTTTACAAAACATCCTCAAGATACGCATAAAAAGTAAATGTTTTTGGAAAACGTATTTATATTTTCTATTTCTATGATTTTTTTTTCTTTTTTTTCGAAATTATAATGTGAGATTTAGGCTCTAGTTGCAACCCCCCCCCCCCCCATTCTTTCGCTACATCCATGTCACTTTTCCTGAAAGTACTTGCATACTACGCTGCTGTATTGGCATTTGAAGTCGGACTTAGCGCACATTTTGTGACAGCTTTGTTCGCACCAAATTTGACATCAACTGCTCTAAAATTGCGTAAACATAGTGTTTTAAACGGTATTTTTAAAAATTCATAAAAATATAAGGAATGCAAAAAATAAGAAAGAAAATTAGTCCGTTTCCAAAACTTTCTTTCCAATCATGCTCAAAATAAAACCTTCTCCTGTCGGGTGAAAAAACATTTCTGTGGCTAACTAGTTTGAGGATTTGTGAGGAAAAAATTATTCAAAGTCACCTAAAACACGAAACATTTTTTTAACATTAATTTATTAAAACTTCGAAAGTATGGGGGGGGGGGGAGGGAGAGAGGCGCTCAACTTTGACAGAAGCAACACCTGTTTGCTAAATTGAGGCTAACTGTTTTCCCAGCACGTAGACCATAAAGGGGAAAAAATATAATATTCAGTCATCTATGTAGTCTGCGAAAATGTATATTTTAAAGTGTTTTGAAAAAAATTATTTAGCAATAAGGTTCACACGCTTTCTTGTTAGAAAATTCCTTTATTTTATCAGACAAAATTTTGCTTTTATTATTCGTACAATGTAATTTGCTATAGAATGTAAATGTCCTTCAGCTATCGTTTACGAATTATATAAATGCATTTGGTGTATATCTTTTTAAATACACTTGTATGTATGTGCACTTCTTCAAAAGGAAAAAAAAAAGATATGTTTCTCCCCTAACATGGGAAGTAAAATTCTCGAAGCGGGAATTTTAAAAATACATGAGAGAGAAAAAAAAAAAAAACTATGGGTTCTTCTTATTTTATTCTCTTGGAAAAAATAATGGATTTTTTTGAATCTTAAGAAATAAAAATTGTAATACTAGTAAGAAAAAGACGACAGAATAAGGGAAACTTCTAATAAAACTAGACGACTCGTGCGGAACTCCGCACTGTGCTTCAAATCATTTCATGTGGCATTTCGCTCTTGAAATATTTCAAAGACAGAACATTATGAAGAAGAATCGAAAACAGTAAACGGATTAAAGTAAACGAGAAAAAAATAAATGCACAAAAGAAGGCATGTAATTTAAAGACATCAGAAACAAAAACTCGTTAAATACAACGTTGTGATAATGTGATCATCGCTAACCTTTTAGCTGTACGTATTTTCAATGCAAACATAAATATCATTAAAAGTGTGACAGAGTGACTCGTGAAAAAGCAGTAATTGTGCATGTAAAAAAGCGGGTTGTGGTAATATGTGAGTATCTGACAGAAAAAAAGAACAATTAAAGAGATATTTATAATAACAGATTCGAACTGGAGCCATTCTGATTAACAGCACGACACTCCAAACAACCGAGTAGTTGCGCCTCCGTTTTCGAATGCTATTCATTGAAGCAATGTGTAATAAAAAACAACAGAAAAGCTTTTTGCCAAAAAAAGAAAAAAAGACCATGTTTTATGTTTTGTCATTAGCCAGCATGATACGCTTTAAAATTATTCCCAAAACATGGAATTATGGAATTTGATTAATGAATGAGGAAGAGCTCGCGTAGCATTTGAAACAAACAGTCTAGAGAAATAATAAATTAGATTAAAAATAAGTGTTTTTATTTTTGAAAATTGATACAATATTGCGTAGCAGCCCGTTACGGCTTGACTGACAGCACATGATTTTCTTTTAATCGAACATTTAAAATTACAAACCAAAACCAGTTGAACTGAGTCCGTTTTCAAAGTGTAATTTTTTCGAGCTTAGACAAAATCATTTTTTTTCCCACCGAAAGCAGAGGAGTAGGATTACTAATGAAGTTGATAACAATTTAATGTTTTAAATCGTACTCGAATAAATAGTTAAAGGTTTACTGAGTGCAGCTAGTAATTTCAATTTGGCGTAGTATTTTTTCCTTTATACAAAAGGTCGAACACTGCTATTAGAAAAATCTACATTTCAGCATACAATGAAAGAGGTTTTCTGCACAAAAAGGATTCCCTTGAGGCCTGAATTTTTAAATCTAGTACATTTTTATGCTTACATTATGCTTAGTGATCTGAATGGAATCAAAGCTTTAAAAAAAAGAAAGAACACCCTTCGATTAGTCAACTTATCTGAATAATAACTGTAGCCTGCATAAAGGTGTCAAAACGCCAAGTAGCATTCCCGTCGCATTTATTTTATTGCCTTACGTGTGTTATCTGCGGTATGTTATGAGTACATGCTATGCGTAATATTAATCTAAATTAACTGTAATGTCGGACATCCCATGCAGGGCCCTAACTGTAGTTTAGCTAGTTTATAACCGCATGCTGTTCCGAAAAAAAGCTTATAAATTTAACCGAACAACTAAGTCTAGTGCTTATAAGCTTTATAAAAAATAAAAAAAAGCAGATTAATTGTAATTTTTTTTTTCGCCGAAAACGAAGCAAAAATTTGGAAAAATTTATTAGAATTTCGCTTTAAAAAATCAGCATAAGAACTTCAGGCTGCATCAAGGTTTTGCAACAGCAAGGGGCGTTTCCGAAAAATTGATTTTTAGACCGTAAGTCTATTTTCCGTCATTAGCCGGCCCGGAAAGCTTTAAAATGAAGGGGGAAATTCTTCAAGAAATAAAAAAATACTTGCATACCGACAGAAAAATAATCCACAGAAATAATATGTAAGATAAGATATTGCAGTGTTTTTATTTTTGAAATTTATACAATTTGTTAGCGCAGGCTGCTTGAACCGTTATGGCTTAGATGGCAGCACGTGTTCATCATTAAACCGAACGGTTAAAATACAAAATCAGTTGAACTAAGTTCGTTTTTTAAGAGTAGCTTTTCAAATGTAGTAAACATATAACTGTCTAGTTGTTTTTTGCCGAAAGAAGAAAAAAAAATGATATTTACCCATCAAGTTCTAAGTAATTTTAATGTTTTACTTCGTATTCTAATAAATATTCATACTTTAACTAAATGAAAAGCGTAATTTCAATTTGGGGTAGTATTTTTTTTATTTGTACAAAGGGTCAAAAACTTTCATAGAAGAATCTATATTTCAGTATACGATTTTTTTTCTGAACAAAAAATTAGTCCATTGTAGCCTGAAATCTTATATCTGATACTTATATGTTTGCTTACATTATGCTTTAGTTTTCTGACCTGGAGTCAGAGTTTTAAAAAACAACCGATTTTTATTGTATTATTACTATTTTTCTAATCGCTTATTAAAATTTAGATTTACAGTATTCTAGTAGAAAACAATTACGTATTAAGGCAACTTGCATGACTCTTGTTCCGTATTCATCATGAGTTGCTCTCTGCAGGTGGTTCTTCTATTCATAACATTTAGATTCTTTTTTCTTTATTGAAGGAATGATTCCTGGTATCTTTGAAACACGTGCACAATATTCGCTACAAAATTGAATCTTACGATTGCTTATTCTCTCTGCTTTCAGTTTAAGCAAAGACATACGTTTTCAACTTTAAATATCACTGCTCAAATTGCTAAAAAACGCATACTAGTATTCTTATTGATATAAAGCTGAATTTTCCGAGATCTAAACCTTCGAGCATAGCCAAGAAACAAACCTAAATTCTCTGACGTGTGAAACGTCACGAGACCAGAAAAGCGCATCTATTTCAAATGAAGAAAAAAATTTGTGCAAAGGGCAGTAAGAAAATAGCATGGTAAGGATCTGCGGTTGAGTTGGTTGACATCTTTTTTTAGAGGATTACTGACCTAGAAAATGTGTGCTGTAAGAAGTTTTGACTGATGATGAACAGCCGATGAGCGTTGAAATGCTAAGTGTTATGCCAGCAATCCAAACAAGATTAAAGGAATTTCCGCAAATTTACCATTTAAGAGACAGAATTTTTAGCATTTTTCAAAGCACACGTTTATAATTTAAGAAAATATTTCATAATCTTTGACAAATTATATTTTTAAAAAACATGTAGTACAAAAATAAAGGAATATGTTATAAGCGAAATTTTATTCCTCGCGAGCATTTTGCATATTTATTCCATTAATTACCTCATTTTTTTTTCTCAAAATTGTATTGATAACGTAAAATCTAAATAACACGGTTTTAACGAAAATGCAGAAAAGGCGAAAGATTTTCTTTTTCTCAAAATTTATGAATTCATTTCTTCGATACATTTTATTCAAATATTTACCAGTGTTCGTAGGCGGAAGGAAATGGTTTAAGATTTCGTAGGTGATAGAGATATCGTGGTTTTGTGACTTTTCGCAGATCCTCAAGATTAGTTGATCTGCATGACTCATATTTTTTTCACTGTTTTTGTATTGACATTATTTTGGGTTTTCGTATATTCTTTCGTTTTCATTATTTTGTTTTATTCATTTAATTTTTAATCATCTACTAATTTGCTTACCAGCACAAATGTTGTACCGAAAGGTAGACCACAAACTTGCTGAAAATTACTAATTTATGATACTTCTTTCTTTCTTTCAAATAAAATGTATAAATTTTTTAAGTCAAACTACTTAAGTCTACAGATCAACATCTTTGTACAAATAGTCAATAAAAAAGCACAAATAATTTTATGAAGAAAGATTGGAAAAAAGTCTGCTGAAGTTAACATTCCTAAAAATTACAGTTTATCGTTTAGAGGAAATGCAGAAAATTATATTTTTCTAGCTGCGCCGCCCGGCTGCCTCAAAAATTGGAGAGATTTCAAGTTGATATTTTTGTAACAATTTGACATCAGTTTCTAACATGTTAAGAATTAAATAAATGCGTGTAATGCAGGGTTTGCAAAGCACCAGTAAAATATATTTTTGGCAAAAATCTCATTAACGTTAATAATAGTTGTTAATCATACAATTTATGAGTATTTTCAATTAGATCAGAAGATGAAAATGTATGCATTATCAACTATAGCCTGTGCTCACGTCAAACTGAGTTACACATGGTAGACTATATCCAAAGTATTTATGTAAAATAACAATAAACTTTTTACATAAAATCACACATGTTGCTTGGCTGATTACACGAAATTAAACATCAGGACGCATAAAGTACCAATAATAGTTGCAATCCTTTAATATCGAGTAATCAGCTTCCAACTAAAACGTAGACGATAAATAAAGGTTATAATCATATAGAGCAACCGGTTAACCCGATTGACCTTTTTGATGACTTCAGTCCTACTGAGACAATTATTAAAATGATTTTTGTTAACACTTATGTAAAATAGCAAACAGAAAGAAATAAAAATCATTACTTAGAATAAAAGAGAAAATAAGCTAATTTGAAACAGAATTATAAAAGAAAAAATTGTTTTAAAAAGCAGTTTATGAATTTATGCATCAGAATAAAAGAGAAATGAAGCTAATTTAAAACAAAATTCTAGATAGAAAAGTTGTTTCAAGATTTGGATAACAGCCAAAAACTCCGCTTTTAAAACAATTATTAGAAATTTATTTACTAACCCATATGCAAAATGCAACAGGAATAAATAAAAATTCTTGAACACGTGATGCTAATTGACGTTTTAATTAATATATCCGTTAATTAAAGTCTTACAAGTACGAGATTGGCCTTTTTGTTTCCTTTGGAAATTTTCGAATCGATCGGTACCCCGTTCGACTCTCGACTCGCAGCGATTCTCGAGAAAACCTAGCTTCAGATGGACAGACAACAGACAGACAGACGGACGCGAACAAATTTAAAATAGTATAGATTGACTTCAAAAATACAGAGCTGTTTCAAAAAATACTGTTTTATGTGATTTTGTGTGTAAGACTTAATTATTTAATTCCAGAAGTAGATTAACTGTTTTCTGACTGAGCTTGCCTTAGTGAATGCAGTTAATGAAGAAAACGGTACTTACGTCCTATAACAGACATGCCAATGAATTTTAAATTTAAAATTAAAACGTTATTTGCTTGAAACAGGGAATTAGGTATTTTGACACATATGCAAAATTTCAGTACTCACATTAAAGGCATTCCAGTGGCTAAAATTCCTTACTTTAAAAAATTTGCTAATATTTCCAGTTTCGTTTTTAGTACGTTTTTTAAAGCTTTAATAAATAATTTCAGCTATGAGATTATGAGAGAAATCTAATTTTTAAATAATCAACAACCTATTTTTCTTTTGCTAAGTGTTGAAAATCAATACTGTTCCATTTAAAATCGGACATTGATATGAACACATTCGATGTGACTAATGATTCAAACATATCAACATGGGTTAAAAAATGCGCAAATTAATTAAATTGGTCGCAAAAGATAACTGTAAGCTTTTAACACTTAAGTTGTGTATGATATAACATAAAAGAGTATAAATTTAAAATGAATTTTATGCATGGAGTTTATTTATAGTTAAGGAAATGCTGCAAAGTTGGGACGGGAAGGAAAACTCGGCATGGTGCATTTTTTTATTAAAAAAAAAAAAAAAAAAACATTTTTTCTGAGGTTTTTGATCTTATGAAGCGAATTTCATTTAGATGGCTTTCTTCATCATTATTATTATTGTCGCTGTTGTTATAATGGTAAAAAGTCTTACTTGCTTGAATATTTTTCAATAAAAAACCTTCTTCGGGGTGGGGGGGAGGGAGAATAAGAACGAAGAAGGCCCTTTAGATCGCTACAACTAATCATTTAGAAAAACCAAAGGCAATTTTCTTTTCATGAAAGAACAAATATATACTGCTCATTTTTTTAGTTCATTGTTGCTGGTTTAAAACATTGTAATCTGCTTGTATATCTATCTGTTTTTCCTTTAATAACTTTTGAGGGAATAGTTCGACAAGTCCAACAGAATAGTCGAACAAATTATTTCTGATTCGAAGATCTCGGCCAGGAAATTTCATACCGACAATTCATTTTTAGATTTAAAAAATTTTTCGTCCAATTTTGAGCAATTAATAAAAAGAGAAACTCAATATTTAATTTTGCGGGGAAATTTAAGACACATATACATTTATGAACTATAAAAAGCGAATTTTCTTCAAAATTTCTTAGTTGAATGAAGGACTTGACAAAGAACATGTACGAGATGATTTTTGAATGTTAAAAAATACTTTACGAGTATTTTTTTAAAAATTAAAAATTTTTAACATTAAAGCATAAGGGGGAAATTCAAATTTGTTAAGGAAAACACAAATTATTATTATTATTAATATTATCAATATTATTATCATTATCATCATCATCATTGTTATTATTATTGTTGTTGTTGTTGTTATTATATTATTATTATTGTTGTTGTTGTTGTTGTTGTTATTATTATTATATTATTATTATTATTATTATTATTATTAAATAAGTATTTTCCTTTTTTCATGAAGGAAAAATCCAAGTGCAGTTTCTCGTAATCTTTATAATGGCAAAAGCTGGAAAATTGATTGTTCAAAGTGAGCTCATAGCACGAGAACTCTACAAACGATTTAATTTTTGGTAGGAATATTAACTGATGTTAAAACATCTTGATTTTCCCGATAATTTTTACAATTACTATTAAAATTATTTTCGTTTTCGGAAACGACCATAAAGTTAAAGTAAAAGTTTATCTGGACTATTTTAATCCATACTTATTTATTTATGTTAAAGCTGAAGGGGGAAAAATATTTTTTGATATATGAATAAAATTGTATCTTTGCAAAGTACTGTACAGAAATTGCTTACTTAATTTGATTAAAAAATATTCCTTTTGTACATTTTTTTTCTTTCTTTCTTTTTTTTTCTTTTTGAAAATCAATTATAATTTAAAATTTTATTTTACACTATGAATAACCCAAAAAAATTGTTATTCATAGTTTTTTTCCACCTATTTATATCCGCTTACGCATTGAAAAAAAAAATTGAATTTACAATACTCATGTTTAAATGTAATAGTTATAAATATAATAATTATAAATATAATAATAATAATGGTTGAAAGTCAGATACATGCTGTCTAAGTCTGACTGGGTGAAAGAATGAATTGTATGTCCTTTTTTTTTTAATTGACTTACTTGCTTTTTTCCACAGAAGTTGGAAACTTTAGCAATATATTTCTTGCTTTTTAGTGCATTGTGCATTTTTTTATTAAATGTTTTATTCATTTCATTTATTAAAGTACTTATTTGTTTAGAATACTCTAAAATTTAAACAGTGTTCTCTTTCAATTTTAGCCATTTATAATTCAGTTAAAGGTATTATAAAATGTATTATACTTAAGTATAATACTATTGTAATTGGCCATAGTAAAATTTATGAAAAATTAAAATTAATTATTAAATGTTTCCTTTTATGCAGAGTAATTCTATTTATAGGTAAAATATCTATTAAATCATTAAGATAAGCCTTGTGACATGTAAAACTTAGTATTATTATATGAAAAGATTATACAATGTTTTGTTTAAATTGAGAAAGTAACAGTGCTATTTTAAGGTAAATTATCTGCAACTAACTTAAAATGAAAAGGTTTGCGAAGTCATATTAGTAATAATATTTCAATGAATGCAAAGTTTTTGATAGTTCCACGCTGTGAAACTGAAAAAGTTCTAACAAACTGTTAAATAGAGTTTCAGATGTTATACTATTTAAAGTAAGGCAAGTGCGCTTTTTAGGTATAAAACTATTTTTCAAAGTACTTGTAAGAAGAATATTATGTGATAAAAAAAATATTAAGTTGCATTCAGAAGGAAAAATTGTGGGTTTAGAGTAACGAAATACTTAAAGAACTAAACACACTTTCATTATAAGTGTAAACATTCATCGTATGATTTGAATGCCATTCAAAACTTTACGGAGTTTAAAAGCTTCATAGCATAACATTTTTGCATCAAGCGGAGTTCAAAGTTAGAATTTTGAGCATACTATGTTCAAAGTGGAATACTTTTGTATTGAAATGGTAAATCACTTGACAGGAGTCACAAAGAGAGAAAGAGAAAATAACAGCCCCCTCCCCTCCCCCCGTCCACTTCCGCTACGCTTTCTGGAAATCTTTTACCTTTTATTTTGTACGGGCCTGTAACAAAACTTTTCGTATTACCTACTTTAGATTCTCAATATGTATTAGCGAGAAAAAATAGTCTTTATTTTTTTTTAAATAACTCAATATTATTTTTTTAATATTTTTTGTAAACGAATATATTTTACCCTCTTCCACTCCCAAAAGGAAGGAAACTATGAAAAAAAGTTACAGAGCAAAAAATTAAGATTTCTTTTTAAACTTTCAAATTTTTAGTTCTAGAGAGAAAACGGTGTGTTAACGGTTAAGCAATATCAACTTAAATATTGTTTCTATAGATTAAGATCCTCAGCCTCTGCCATCCTTTAAAAAGGATACAGTGCGAATAAAAATATGTCGGTGATTTTTTTTTTTTTTACTTTCAAGTTTATAGTCCGTAATTAACAATCCAATAAATGTTTCTAAATTCAATCACTATCTTCTGAGTAACACCACTTTCTAAACGAGGTTGAATTTGAAAAATATGTATTTCTTTATAACTTTCTATAAAAATAATTCTATTGAATTTAATACAAAATAACGAGAAAAGACTGTTTTTAATTTTTAACACTGCCCAGGATACAATATCTAGTTAAATTCGCAGTGATTAATTAAAAGTACAGGGTAGGTGAAAAAGAGTTCATAATGGATTAAAAAATGGTATTATATCTCAATCAGAGAACCAACTGAAGAGCACACTACAAAGATTAATTTATCAACTTAAGGCTAAAGATCATTTCTCGTGACATTTGTTTAATTTTCTTGATTGCTCAGCCATTTACTAGCGGAGATTCTCTGGAGTGTTTCGAAAACAACGGAGCAATACCAAAATTTAAATTTAATGACTGCTGATTTTAACCCAATTTTAGTGACTTTCCAGGGAAGAAGTCCTCAAAGCCTTTGAAACTAAAAGCTAAACAGTTAAGCATATTATCTCTGACGGTACTGTATTTTGAAAAAAAAACTAACTTCATTAGCATGACAGGTTTAATGACAAAGGAGTAATTAAACAAAACTACAATCCAAAAGAGAAATACTATCCCTTGAATGATGGGGAAAAATCTATGATAAAAATTAATAAAAACCTAATAATGTTTATGTAATATTTATAACTTATTTTATAAAAAATAATTGTGTTGTTTCTTTACTTATCATTCAAGTATGAAATGAAAAAAAAAAATCGAGCATTGACTTTTAAACATGCACAAAAATTCGAAGGTACAAAGGTAACTTTTCTGCATTACTACCAATTGAATTTTTGGGGGAAAAGACAAAAAAAAATCTTTTTTCATTCAACAAAAAAGTTTCTTTCCTTTTTTGGGATCTCAGAAAGGAGAATTAAAATAGAGCACTAAAAGTTCAAAAATAAATGCAAAAATGTGTGAAAATGTGTGGAAAATGCAAAAATATGTAAACGTTTTTTTACCCAATTACAAATTCAATTTCGAAAAAGATTTCTGGCCGAGTAACTCATATATGTCTCTTAAAACTTCTTGCTTCATTACATTAAGAAAACCCTTTGTCAAGAATAAGATGAACTAAAAATTTATCGCATAATTTATTGCTTGGCGAGTATTTCCTTTGATGAAAAAGTCTTTTCATTTACATCATACGGTAATCTAATTCTTATGAAATAAAGGAAATAAACTAGATAAGTTTGAAAAATTAATTTGTTTCTTTTTTCCTACCGGAAAAGAAGTTATAATTAATTATTTTAAACTATGATTAAAGTTTGGTAAAGAAAACGAAGTTAGAAAATATAACACTGAGTCGATGTTTTACAGGGAAGTAGCTTCGATTAATTCTCTCGGGGTATATATTATTTAGTTAATCCAATAAAAGAGTTGGACGTAGCTTACAAAGTTAACTTTAAAAAAGAGCAAAGGAATAAAAATCAAAGTAATAGTAAAACACAGTATAAATACATAAATAATAATTCAACAAAATAGCAGAAAGTTGATAAAGCTCATTCAAATAAAAACCATTTGGGTTAATAAAAATATTTTTGCACGTTTGAGGAAAACTCAAACATTTCAATAATTAAAAAACAAATTTCAGTCAACTTTTATGTATTTTGCACAGAACTTCAATAAATAAATCTTGTTTCTATAATGAGAAATTGATTAATAAATTTCCATATCCAATACTTCGCATTCTCCAATGCAAAGTAGAGAAAATTATTTTTACATTAACTGTTTAAATTTTAAATGAAATAATAAGTGTCTTGATCAAAGAAAATGACGTTCCATCGTTCGGGCTCGATGAAAATCGATCCTATGAAAACAATTGGTAACAACCAAAAACAACTAGTATTTACAAAGTGTAAAATAGTTCACTTGATTAATGAAGTATGTCAACAACTTCATGAATTGTTTAACTACATCTAGTGCCCTATCAAAGGTCAGAATTTAATTGCCTGAATGCTAAAGAGTTGCATTTGGAAAGGAAGTCGTTATTCAAATTAAGGTCATGAAGCTTTTTCAAACCTTGATGCCCTTGAAACATTTACAGACGTCTCTATCTTGATCAGTCGCAAAAAATATCCCTACTGTAAGATCTAGAATTTTACCAAATTTTGTTTTGCATGAATCATTATTTACGGTTTTGCTTTAGAAAATTAAAAGAAAAGAAAATGCAATTTTCATATTAATCGTGCATCAGTTTTTTGAGCAACGTAAGAGAAAAAAAAAATCACTAAGACAGTAGAACTCGTACTGTGAACAAAATTATGTTCTTCACCTTGACCTATTCAAACTTTGATATCTTAGTTCGATGAAGGTGGACTTGTGGTGCTAAAATTAATCCCTTGTGTAGCGGAATAAGCTTCACAATGGAAAGCTTTTTATACGCTTTTTTTTCCTTTTATTATAGCGAACAAGTTGGAGTTCTAGCATAATGAACTACGAGCTTAAAGAAAACCTTTTTCTGGGGATTTCCAATCGTTTAATGAAGCAAAATAGTAGTGGTGGTGCTGGCAGCTCAAGTTACCATGGATTAATGGTTAAGGCAGAAACATAGACGTTGTAAAAAAAAGGTTGCAAGAAAAATCGAGAATATTTGTGCTATTAAAAACCAACTAATATCATATTAACGATTGTTAAGTTAACAAAAGTAATATTTACAGACTGTTAATGGATGTATTTCTGTTCAAAGTTTTATATCCTCCTTTTTCTTAGCTTAAAGTTTATAGACGCGTGACTGTTTTCTGAAAGAAGCGGACATAGTTTTATCTTGTTAGTAAAAAATAAAGAAAAAGGAAATTGTTTAAACTAAGTGACGAGTATAATTATTCATTCTAGTGGCATTAATTTTGCTGATATTTGAGTTTGGAGTTGGCGGAAGTTGTTCGTTGTATGTTATGTAACTATTTAGCAGTCATGTATTCAATATTCTTCTGTGAATTAAATCTATAAGTTTCTTTTGATCACGTGAAATTCAAAGTTACTAATGCGTGAACATATTTAAAAGTAAAATTGCGCATATTTTGTTTATTTGCGTCTTCATTAGTTGATTTTAAAAAAATTTCATGTGCTCAACGTTTTCTTCTTTTTTTTCAGGATTGAACGCCATTAATTTTACTGAAACTGTATTACGATTTTTTATGGCAATATTTAACAACGAGTCACTAGTCCTTTCAGCTCAAAAAATTTCAGTACATCGTACTGAAAGTGGAAACCCAGAACTACGACTACTTAGCTTTCCAAAAGCTACAACCATCGATTTCTTCCTTTGGGCGGCATGAAGGATATCGTGTATAAGAAAAACGTAATAAACACGTTTACACTACAGTAAAAAAGCGCAAAAATGAAATTTCTTTTTGGTTCCTCGGATATTATGCAACATATTTGTAAAAAACTGAAATATGCTCTTAACTTTATTTCTGCTCACAGATCACCTGCGATCTATTTATTTCCAAAATAATTTTGAGTTATATATATATATTGAAATTAAGTTATTACGTATTGTAATTAATTATGTATTGTAATTAATTTAATTACGTATTGTAATTAATACGTAATTTTTATTTCATACATTTAGTCGTTTACAATGAAGTTTGACAGTTCAATTTTAACATCGTGAATTTTTATTTGGAAATATAAAATCCATAATACTCCCCATATTACACCAGCTCTCTCCCTTTTTGCTCAAATAAAAAGGCTAAGAAAATTGCCCTTTGAACATCTGAAAAATAACAATGATAGCTCACCCGATTATTATACGAAACTTATAAAGGTGAGGAACACCCTAAAACATCCTGATCATGTAACCTAGATATTTTTACAAGCATATTTTAATTGAAAAGAAAGAGTTGGGCTTTCTCAGCTTCTTTAAAAGATTAACCTTTGAGTATTCGCTAATTGCATTCAATCTCAATCCACGATTTCCCTTTGGAAGATCATGAGTAGAATGCGAAAGTAGTTCCAGTCTAGGAGTAGGTCACCAGGCAAAAGGAAGAAAGTCTACTAACTGCTGACCTCTAAAAAACTTGCTGAACCTGAAGCATGTTTTTTAGTTTGGGCTTGCGGTTTGGTTACTTTCTCCACCCACTGGTTCCAGATCGTGATGTCATCCTCCCTGTCACCCTTAAAGACCTCCCTTCCCTTTAGCACCTGATTCATCCGGAGAAAATCTATTACTAAGACATAATGCCCTTATTTTGCCAGAGGTTAACAATGAAAGTTTTTCCTTTTTCGTAAGAAGGCATCATCAATTTTAAATATCATCATTCTGCGAGTTTCGTGTTTGGTGCAAAGAAAAAGAGGGCTGTGATTCAATGCAACAATTACCGCTATTCTTATGAAATTACAAGAAATGTCTCACAATGAACTCAACCTTTTTTTTTTCTTTGCAATAAATAAGAGATAAAAATTTTTATATATTTAATTTCATACCTGCATTAAAATTGAAGCTAAATTTTTCAGAAACATAAAAACTGAATACTACCAAAAAAAATCTGTTTGAAACACATTTCATACCTATTATTGCATATTTCAAGGATATATATTTCAAGGGGATTTATACTCAAGGATATATATTTCCCATATTTCAAGATTTTAAAGATAAAATACTAGATAAAGATAGCATAAAAACAAAAAACAAAGTATAAGATATCAAAATGCTTACACTAAATTTTCCTTCTCTTTCTAACCCCTGCATTTTGATCACTCCTCCATTGAATTTTTTTATTGGCAGCATTCACTATAGCTCCATCAAGAACATACCATTCGCAGCCCAAATCTTCGCTTGTAAATTCATTTATGTTTCAGCTTTTCATAGGCACGAATACACTTCAGATACCCAGCACACTTTGGGAACACGCTTGGAAAACTTTAATTCAGAAGGTTGTTCCTGTTACCTGAATGTGCGCTAAAATGTGTTCTGTGTGTGCTCCGTTAAAAAAAAAAAAAAAAAAAAAGTGCACTGAAATGTGCTTCAAATCTGTTCCGAATGTGTCTTGCGCAAGATATTTGCTAAATTTAAACTTGGGACTACTTTTCATAACAGATTGGGGACACATTTGAGAACAGATTGGAAACTTAGTTAGGCACCTTTGAGTAATTATTACTCTTTCATTCGTACAGATATAATTTCAACAACTTTCTTTAACTACCAGTACATAACTTCTCTCAATATAATGTATGAAATTTGAGAAAATCCTTCTTTTCTCAATGACATTAGACTTTTTTTACAATACACGGATTGTTGACGAAATGCGCACGAAATTGCATTTTACTTTTTATATTGAAATTGACAAAACATTCGTTTCGTTAAGCGATTCAGTTAAATTTAAAGAATGTATGCAATCATTTTTAGCTGATATGCCACTCAAAATAGTTTTCAGAAAGAAAAACGTTAAATATTCAAGAATTTCCTTCGAAAAGTACTTAATGAAATACATTCTCGACTTAAGCATTCAAGTTCAATTATTTGCGTAATTAAAATTATATTACTATTAAAACTGCTTTCAATAGGAAAAAAAATTGTCTAGGAACGCAGCTTAGATACAGTTATAAAAAAATTCTAAAATTTTTTTAAAGACTTTGTTAGAACACATTTTTTCATAGCTATCAAACAATAATAATAATAATTGCAAAAATAATAATGATAATACATTATAAATATTTTTGAACAATTAGCAAAAGTTTATCTCTCAATTAGAAGTTTTCGCAGACTCAAAACGATTACACGTACAGTATAAATAGCACATATGGCACTTGACACATACGGTGTGCAGCAATTTTTCATTATGTTACACATTGCGCAATCATGCATTCAAATGTACCTAAAATACAATGTGCTTAGTTATTTAATTGATAATTTGTTTATTTATTAGCTTAGTTTTTTTATTTGTATAAACCGGTTTTACAATACCGGGCAAAAAATAAATGACTTTGTTTGACTATGACGGATATTTCGTAAGCTTTCTTATTTTGGAATATCTGGGGGTCAGAATATCATCAATCAGATTATGATATGAATTCAATTCATTTCAATTTAATTCATTTCAATCGAGGGAATATTTTTTCAAAAAACGTCATTTCACGTATGAAACAAAAGAAAATAAATAACAATTATCAGAATATTTTTTCTCTGTCTGTTTGAAAACCTCTGATTGCGTAGATGGGTGTTCATAACGAACACCAAAGCAAATGCAGTATTAAAACAGGATTAAACTTTTCTTTTTTCAATTTATCAATTATGTTTTCTCATTATAACTTAGATTGATTAGTATGGTTTTAAAGTTTCGTCAGCACATTGTATTTGAGTATAATGTGTAATTAATGCAAACATTAAAATTTATCCAAAAAAAAAAACCGACTGGTAAACTTCGGAATTCTCGTCAGAAATTTATTAAATTTATTTCGTTAAAGTACTTTTAACATTTTGCAGAACCACACGCATAAGTATGGTATTTGGTATCGATTCTAAAAAGTTTGTCCATTAAAAGTTTCTTGTTGTGAGAAAGTTTCAGGAAGATCTTTACTTCTTTAATGATCATTCGTAAAAGAGCTCATGAGCGTTTAGATCTAAGCGTTGTAAGTTAACCAATTATTCTCATCATTATTATTGAGGAAAAAAATAAGTTACTGACGGCAGTAAATACTAACGTAATTTTCAAAAATCGTCAACACTTTAGTTGTTTTGGTAGTTACACTTTGTGAAGTTCTTATAAAAATGAAAAATATCCGCTTTCATCCGTTATTCTTGGTTTCAGCCCCATCATCAGCAAAACAAGTAACGGGTATTTCAAAACCAAGATTTTTTTCCCTCCAGGCAATGTTTTACTATTTGGAGGATTGAAATTTATGGAACTTTTCATGTAAGACAAAAAATCCGGAATGAAAATTCTGGGTGCTAATATATGATTCCTTAGCTTTTTTTTAAATTATTATTATTACTATTAGGGCTGTCTTAAGTGCTGAGATAATTTTCTCTTTCCAATGAATCATAGCCCACTAAGATATATTTTTACTGCAAAGCTTATCAATGTATTGCAATAACATAATGCACAATATTAACCAAAATTATGCTTGTGATAGCTAAACGTCAAATTAATATGATCAGCAGAAACCGGAATAATGTGTCGTAATGCAGAAAATTAGACATTTTGTCATGCCCGTGACATCTCAATACTTTATTTCAATAGCTGTAATAAAGAAAACGGTTTTGCCTCAATAATCAAGCAAGTCAAGCGATTTCAAATTCAAAAAACTTTTGTTTATGGCATTTTTTTTAATATTTATTTTGAAATAAAATATAGAGATACTACGTTCCGGAAAAAATGCCTGATTTTGTGCGGAATGACCAATTATTTAATTGCAAAAAAATAACTAAAAAGAAAGCGAAGTATATACATTTTTAAAAGAAG
The DNA here is from genome assembly GCF_026930045.1 of Uloborus diversus. Classification (NCBI taxonomy): domain Eukaryota; kingdom Metazoa; phylum Arthropoda; class Arachnida; order Araneae; family Uloboridae; genus Uloborus; species Uloborus diversus. The sequence continues at coordinate 163,343,123 of NC_072733.1, read as the reverse complement.
TCAAAATTAAATTGGCAACATTTTCTGAAGTTGAAAAGTCTAAATTTGATGCACAAAAGAGTGTCCTGCAAGCGACTAGCAAACTTCATTTTAAAAATAGCAATTTAAAAAATAGCAATTTAAAAAGACGCTAGGAAACTTTTTTTTACTTAACAAATCATGTAAAAAAAAAGGTGCTGTCACTCAGTCAGCAAATAAGTTTAATGACCGGAAAATTTAGTCCAATTTGCCTCACACGCAAGTTCGCCATTTAGGGGGTCAATTGCCTGCCCCATCTTTTTGAAAATATAAATATTTTTAAATCTAAGTAGACGTGGTTTCTGTCATTTTCCGAATAAACATGCATCGAGCTTGCACCCTTCGCCCCCCCCTCCAGCCTCCCAGGAAAAATTCGAAATGATGGGCTTGCTCATACGTGACGGAGGAATCACCCTAATGTAGTATTTCATATCAATACGAAAATCAAATCCTTTAAACCAGCGTACATACCGTAAACATCTTCTTCTCATCATTTATGCTTGTATGACAAGCGGGATTGGCTGACAGTGTTTGTTCCATGCCAGTGAGGTTTACCAGCGGAACGTAAGTTACGTGCACGGTGTAATATCCGTAATGGTTACTTTCTTTGTCAGCTCTTGAAATGCTTCATCGCCTTCGCGTGTTCTTCCGTTTGTCACGTGCACGTTATTTCAGTTTAAAGCGTGCTTGTCAAGCGAAATAGATCTTCGTTAATAACTGTATTTTATTCTTAAAACGCTTGTGAAACGTTTGTTAGTTCAACAAAAATTGCCGTAATACATTCAAGTTTATTTTTTTCTTCGTAAAATTTACTTTTAATGTTGTTTCGAAATTTAATCACTTTAGAAATGTATCTTGTTTCAATTCAATAAAACTGTAATCGAAACTTCGAATTTTTTATAGCTAGAACATATTATCCATTATGGTATTTTTTGTTTATCAATTAATTGTACTTAAACTGTCAAAAAGTTCAGCTGATCCAAAACTGCTCAAAGAAATAACTTCACTGCTCTGTCAGAATGGAAGAGAAAAACTTTTTTTGTTACCTTTATACAGACGAAATTGCAAAATGTGCATTAGGTAATACAATTATTTGGTTCCGTTCATTTTTTGGCAATAGTTTAGCAAAATCAAGCAAAAAATATTCTTCTCTTCCATGTTTAAAACTGATATCTAATGTGAATGCTGATTATTGAATTAGCCAGAACAAAAACGTAAACTGATTCAGTTCATAATATTTTCAATTTTCATAATACCAAGTAAATACATACTGTAGGTAACAGAAATAGTTATAACTAGTAAATATCTTTAAAGAGAGAAACAATAATTCTTCGCACGAAAAAAACATTTTGGTATCTTGTTGGGAATATTTGATCATTTTACGTCTATTGTGACGAGAATAATTTTTAAAAATGACACCTTCTTCATCATTCTTGCAAGCCTTTTTTACTGTATAAATGCAATGATTGTCCTTTTTGATTTTTTTTGTTCAATACTACATCGTTATAATCATTCGTATTATACGATAAACATATTACGTTAACGTTAGATCTATTGATTTACTTCGATTAACATATGCTAAGACTTGATTTGCTTTTTGCATAATTTCATCTTTATAGTTTCTTACATGCTTTCAACTTTGTGATTGGATTTTTTTTTTCTTTTTTTTTTTCAGAATTCGCTAAGCATTTTCAGAAATTATTGTCTGAATTTGTTCACTACATATAAACTATTTCCTGTTAGGACTATGACTTACTCTTTGAACAGATAGAAACTTGCACATCATTTATTCATTTTTTTACAATTCATTTTAAATGCATTTTTAAAAAATGCATATGAATTTGCTTAATGTAACATCATTAAGTTCAGTACTAGTTTCAATTTTACACATCATATTACGCTCTCACAATATAACAAAGTGTTTTGTAAATTCTCAACCCTCTTTAACACGACATAAGCTTTTTTAAAACCATTATAAATTTTTAAAAGCATTTCTGTAATTGCTGCGCACTTTTGCGCACCTGCACCTCTTCACTTCGGAATGATTTTTCTGCGTGTGCTTTTGACTTAATCCTACTTAAATTAAATAATAGTTGAAGTAAAACTCGTGAGGCGTAAAATAATTGCATCGTCTTAGATAAAAGGCAATACAAACAGCATTAAAACTAAATATAAGAAGGGAAAATTAATAGTTAGGCTAGACGTTTTGAGCATAAGAACAAAATATGTTATGTAGTAACAGTAAACAATTAATTTCAATAAATAGACAACGTATTCTCCAGTATTCCTAATTTAGTATTTGTAGAAACAAAGTATTAAACTTTATCTTAAAAGTCTCGAATAGATATTATGAGCGTTGAAAATTATAGCTTGCACTAAAATCAATTAATTCATAAATAGTTTATGTGTATTTATTAAACTCAAAGGCAACAAAAAAATAAATACTTTTCCTTTAGTTTTTGATTTGTATAGTGAAGTAATAAGAATTAATTTACACACATGCAGTTGATGTCAAAATTTTAACAAAAATTAAACTCTGATAACTTGTTATTTTTTATATACAGGAATATAGTTTAAAACATGCGATAAATGAAAATAAAACTTTGAAAACACATCGAAAAATCAAGTAAATAAGTTAAGTTATTTAAGAATTTAAAGTTAAGGCACAAATTATTATGTATACTTTCTTAACAAAAAGAAAGGATAAAAAAAAAACATAGATCAACTAGCTCAAAATTAGATTTTCTTTTTACCCCAGTTTTATATAATTTATAAGAGTTATGAAAATTAAATTATTCTTATTGGACTTAAAACACAAAGAAAAAAATGTGTAAATGAGCAATTAAGATTAATACAGGGGTTGAGCAATATAGGGAATTTTTGTCTATGTGTATTGATTATTTCAACAAATGAAAATCGAAATTCACATTCAGGTCTTACACAAATGAAAAACATGTGTAGTACTTCGATCAAGCTCTAAAGAAAACTATTTTATTAAATAAACTTTTCTATGTTATTGTAAAAACGAAACGCTCTGTAATTAGGAAGGAATATAAATGTTTAAAACTCAAAATATTGCAGTTATTTTAATGATCACTAAATGATCAAAAGAAAGTGTGCTTTGCATTTTAAACATAACATTTAATGGCGCAAATTTGACACATAGAATCGTCATCAAATGAACACCGTAATATGAAAAATATATTCACTAACTACTGGTGCTCCTAGTGAGCATTTTTTTTCTATAATTTTTCGAATTGCTGAAAGCATAACAAAGACCTTCAGAAAATGAATTTGAACTCTTTAACTATAGTGTCGTTATTTCTGCACTTAAAGAGATGTATGCTTAATATGCAATTTCTTTTACAAAACCATTGCAAACATCGAAGGGCATCGGTTACAGTTATGAATGGGTTATGAAGCGCAAGTTAAAATGGATGTTATGAGTTTTTAATTTGAGCTGTGAAAGTAATATTGAAATATGTTTGAATAAACTATTAGTACATCTCCTTCGTACAAAAAAATGCATGTTTTAAGTACATCAAATACTTTTTTTCTTTTGGAACATTGCGTACATCAAACAACAGTGAACGCATAAATGCTTGAATAATGAGCAAACTTGTCCAACAGACATTTAAAATATTGGATTGGAAAATGTGTTAAGACATACTTAGTTGAAGAGAATATTTTTTTTAAAGTAACTGTTGATTCTTTTGAGCTTGAAGAAATACATGCACAAACAAGAAGCATCCTCCAGACGTTCTACTTTAAACTTTTCTTTTTCTTTTAGAACATTAACTTTTTTCTCTCCTATCGACCTACTGCTTATGTTTCTGATTAACATCATTTTCCGATAAATGGGAGATTTCATACTCGCCTCCTGAAAGCATTTAAATACTAATGTTTTATCTTTTCGTGTGAGGGTAGTAGTGCCGGATAATGAGATAAATTCTTTATTTCAGTAAATAGCACTTATAAGTTGCATTTTTAATTCGATTTTTTAAACTTAACAACAAATAGTTGACTTAATTGTAGTGAAAGTTTTCTTTTCTTTTTTTTTCTAAATATCGCATTGGACTTCTTTGACACCACAGCTGGCACAAAGGTACTTAATTATAACTAATAATTTACAAACCTTTTTTGTTTTGATGTACTAACAAGTAGCAAACCAAAATGGCATTAGTTCAGAAGGATCTCTATTTAAACAGAACGCACTTAACTTTCATAATCCTAATAAGCATTTTTTTTTTTTTTTTTTTTTTTTTCAGTTTTGCAATTGCATGCTCAAACTTACAAATATGTGTCTTACAGCATTGGATTTCTGTAATTATAACATCTTAAGCAGCAATCAGCTGTTTTAGAGAAAACTAATGAAAGCCATGTTTTGGAGAAAAATATTTATCAAAACAACGCATTGATTTTGCCATTTACACGATTAAGAATGTTTTAATTGATAAGCAAGCCAACGAACAGATGCATTCATCAACTAAAATCTAACATTAAAGTCTTTTTTTTTCTTCTCCATAGCACAAGAAATTAGTTACCTGTAACATCCCAGAGCAGTTGCAGAGCAAGCAGAACCGTCAAAGCTATCCTTGAACGATCCATCGCGATAGGAATAAGAAGTCTGAAAGATACAACTTTGGCACATTAAGAATCGGGGTCTTGGAGCTACCGACGTTCGCAACTCGAACCTGTCGGACCAGAATCGAGTTCTCCGCAGATTCGTTTCCACTCTCGCTGCTTCGTTCTGTTAAGTATTCAGAGCTTTATCGAGATTGGCTGTTTGTTTTATTCTTATTGTGTAGGCAAGCAGGGAAGAATGTTGTTTCGATGTTTATTACTATTTTTAGTTTGTTTTTTAAAATTACTTTTTAACTTTCTCACTATTGTTATGGTATCTGAGACTTTGACTGATCTGGCGATTAGCGAGTATAACGGTATTGCCTCAGAATGTACTGTGAGATCATTGAACGGCTTGGAGAAGCGTATCAGGAGCAGGGGCGTGCACAGAAATTTTGGGGCTTGTCACAAATTACTTTTACGCCCCCTCCCATACTGTTTACCCCTACGTTTTTACATATCCTTCACCCTCATTTTGAAAATCTCGGGCCCCCTTCAAGCTCGCGCCCAGGCCAGCAGGTGTCCCTTCTCCTTTCCCCCGTGCACCCCCTGATCAGGAGTGGTGAAAATGAAATACCTTCGGTGTTTTTGCAAAAGCCATTAAGGGTATCATTCAACTCAATTTTGTTCGATTCGATCGAAGTCGATCTACCAGTAGCGTAAGGAGAAATTTTCTTTTGGGTGGAGCAAAGAAAATTCCTGGCTGAACAATTGATAGACGTAATTGATCGAATTCGATTCGATCGAATTCTGTTAAAGTTGAATGCACACAAAGCAAAATGAAGAATCTCTGCAATGAATGACTTTGCAGTTACTAGTTTCATCGTGTAAACCAATGACAGAATTGAGGCAGTGACAAGCAAAGGGATATAAGTGGCAAAATTAAAAATTTGGAAATAACCAGTACAAATATAGGGGAATCTCTACTCTGTTTTGAGGAAAGAGATACCCCTGCTGTACAGCATGATTTAGGAAAAAAAAATCAATGAAAGCCTACCTAGGACCTTATCTTTAAGCGCGTTTTGCTCAAAACTTTAAAATATCCAATTACATCCTTTTTCTTTTCACCGCCTCAATTTAAAAGTTACATGGATAAGTATACAGTAATAGTTTGTGGTCTATAAGATATTTTTTCCTATTTTTTGCAGAGGTTTGAAAGTTTAAATTGACACTGTCTTAGACTAAGTGACTTTTGCCTGAACGCCGAAGATATGCTCATGCTCATCAGTCGAAAGTATCTCGTTACTTTGGTGTAAGCTTGTAAGATTGAGTGATTGGTTAGCAGGTGATATACAGGGTGTTCCGTTTTAACCTGCAAGACCTTTATTTCCGCAACCGTTAATCCTAGATGTATACTTCCAATTGCAAAAATGTTCAAAATCAGATGCAGAGTGAAGACATTAAAAGTTTGAAATAAAAATAAAAATAAATCAAAAATACAAAATTTAACTTTTTATACGGGCCCCAGGTCCCTTAACGTATAGTTTGGGAAGTTATCTCCGTTGAAAAATAATTCCAACATAAAAAGTTTGAAACTAGTACGACCAATATTCACCGAGATGTGAAACGCAGCGTTTTGTGACTTACACCATTTTTCACTCGCTGTCAATAACACTTTTTGGGGGAAAATATAGACGTTAATAAGTGTTAAAAATTATATATGTGCATAGAGTGGGTTTTCAAGTTCTTCGAGGTTTTGTAATGTTTTTTTGCGTATCACGGCATAGCATTTGTATTTATCTTTGAATAGCAATGAAAAATATAAATACCTTGTTTTTCTTACTTTGACGACCTGTCATTCTTCTGAAAGGGCGATAAGTTCCAATCTCATCTTCAGTATGTCCCTTAAAACTTTGAACTGGAATATCTCCTTGAGTTTTGGTCACACAAATGTCAAGTTTTTTGTGTCAGTAATTGTTCTTAATGGAGATTATTTCTCTAAAAAAAAAGTTTGGGGGATCTAGGACCCGTATAAAAAATTAAAGTTTGTTTTATTTGACCAGTTTTTATTTTTGCTTCAAACTTTCAATATTTTAACTCTGCATCTGATTTTGAACATTTTTTTCAATGGGAAGTATTATACATTTAGGACTAACGGTTGCGAAAATAAAGGTCTTGCAGGTTAAAACGGAACACCCTGTAGACAGAAATGCAATAAAAATGTGATGATGCAGTTGAACCTTTGTTGAGTTACTGACATTCATGGACAGCATGATGTCAAAATCTACTTCAAAACTTTTTTTTCTTTTTTTTTTTACTTTAATAATTACTTTATTAATTTTAACATCGATCCTTAATATCTACATCAAGACCAGTTAGAGTCATTTTTGCGAGTATGATCTTTCGTTCATAGCCCTGAGTTTTTTATTCACGGATACGAAGAATGCGAGAATTCTGAAAGTCTTACTGTAAATTCAAAAAAAAAAAAAAAACAGACAAACACCTTTTTCCGTTAAAAAAAAAAACTGAATGAAGAACAATTCAGATGAAGAGTACTTGTGCACATTTTTCTCATTCATCTTTCACAGGTCAGGGTGAGTTATTAAGAGTTCAAAATCAATCCTTTTGTTTTAAAATTAGTCACTATTAGTGACATTTTTTGAAAAAAGAGTTAAAATGTCAATTTTTTAATTTGTTACGAATCAAATTCCGCTTTAAATTATTTACTTCAGATTTCAAATGCAGATGTATTGAATATAAATGAGTTGCTTGTTTAATATAATCTTCATAATCGTGTACTAAATAGATTACTGCAATCGTATTTGTGCCTTGAACAATGTTTCTAAAAGTCACATGTTTCTTCCAATTCGTCATTGTAGGTAGTTACGTAGTAAAATAAATGCTAAGTATCACTTATAATTTAAATTTCCTTTAACTTATACCTGATCATTTACAGTGATGTACGTTTTCTTTATATAAGACAATGGGGTCTTGAACATTGCGCTTTACTGGAAACTGCATTAGAAAAGTTTATTTGAGAAAATAAATGAAAACAAACAACGCTCTCTTACAGATGCATAGTTGTTTTTTTTTTTACTTAATTAAAAGATAATGCGTAAAATGAAATGTCAGTTAGACATGATTTCGTGTTTTCAGAAACAACAATGAGAAATTCATTGGTTTAGCGCATGCCACGCATGCGCAAAACCAATGTGACCACGTGCATGTTACATCACTTTTTTATCAAAATCTACCAAAACGATGAAAAATTGTGTGTGTGTGTGTTTTTTTTTTTTTTAAGAGAACCATTTCTTAAAAAACTACTTTCAAATATCAGCCAAAACCAAATATCCGAGTTTGAATTTACCGAGCAGCTCTATTACACGATTAATTACTAGTTTTTTTTTTTTTTTTTTTTCAGACAAAAACATTTAATTGACATCCTTCGTTTTTTAATGTTTTTTTTTCGTTTTTTTTTTTTTTTTTTTTTTTTTTTTTTTTAACTTAAATCAAAAAAATAAAAGCACAACTAAAAATATTTAAAATTTACTTAGTGCATCTTACTTGATGTGTTAATCTTAACATAGACATTTGACAAAAATATTAGTTCCGTAAAACGGGGTGACATTGCCCAATTTTCGAGTTTAGAGTCAATATTTTCGTACTTGCTGCATGAACATTGGAATAATGAACATTTTGTGGTTTGGGGGAAGGCAAAAGGAATCGAGATCACTAGTGCATTTAATTTTTGATTCATTTGATGTATATTTAAAAAATGAAAAACTACGTGGGTGAAGTCAACCTGCTAAAAGGAGTGAGGAAAACGCCTCCAAATATTTTGTTGGACGAAGTCAACTTTATCAGGGGTAAATAAAACCATACTGTCTATTAATTAAAAATATTTATTGAACAAAGAAGTGCAGGTAATGAATATAAACATTGAAAAGTACTGGAAAATCGGGAAAAAAAGAAAATCATTACAAAGCAAGGTACCACCAGCAATAGTAGCTAAGTACGATCAGCAATAACATTAGCAAATATTAGGAGATACTACCTTTGGAGATATTCATACTGCTTTCAGGATCCACTCTACGTCCAAATATCATTAATTTGGAACCCGGTTCATCAGAAAGATCAATTTCATCGTAGCTCAGGTTGTTTTCGGGTGGAACGGTACGCAATTATTAATACTGATGATTGAAATAAGAAGATATAGATTATAAGGGCCTCCACTCGGCTCTTGATCGGGATAGATTTTGACATTTACTTTGTGACAGCTCTTTTTTTTAAGACGATTCAGAAATGACTTAAACCAATCTTCCCATGGATGATTATTCTTGAACTTCACACACTCTATCAGCTGGACACAAGTAATCTTTAGCAATGAGCCGTATATCCATTGATAGCAGAGGCATTTCCTAATCAGCGCACACCAAAATGTGTTTGATCAGTTCGCTTTCCTCGGCACTGATATACATGTTTTCCCCTAGGTTGTTTACTGTCTTTACCTTAAGAGCCCGCAAAAGATATTCGGTGAATCCCTTGCTTTCCAGCCAATTACACAACCTTGCCAAATCGACAAACACAGCTCAACAACATCTCAAATTGCCTTGTCAAGCGCAGCATTTGTGTATATGACATATTGGCGGTGTCTCAAGTTTCCTTTATATGTGAGTGGCATTTCGCTAAAATTGTTTGAAACAAATAATAATACTGAAATATATTAATAATAATCATTATTCATTCATATATTTTTATGTAAGGATCCATTTTTTGTACAGATCATGTGGGCAAAGTGACCCCAAATTTCTTGTAAAAGCCAGGGTGAAATTGCCTACAAGGATTATAACTACTGGGTATGGTTTTGAAAAAAAATTAAAAAGCTACTTCTTCCTTATTATAAGAGCAACAGGGAAATATAACAGACAGTACTCACTGACTCAACACGTGGACATCACAGATGTAATTTGGAGCACACTAAAATTCCTTGTATAGCCTTACAGACAACAAAACAACCTGTTTGACTGATAACTTATCAGGAATGATTCTGCCTATTCCTGGTGCATTATATACAAAGCAGAGATCGTATTAGACAGTCTTAGAGTCTCAAAGCGGAATTTTAAAGCACTACTTTTATGAGGAGAAAACTTAGAATTAAAATCGGGCAAAGTCACCCCGGTGGGCAAAGCCATCCTGTTTTACGGTTTTACAACATTTGAGGCAGTGAGAAGCAAAGGGATGTAAGTGGGTATTTTCAACGCGTTGAAAATTAAGGTCCTAGGTATGCTTTCATTGAAAAGAGTTTCTAAATCAAGCTGGATAGCAGCACCTATCAGAGCTACTAGTACTATCTCTTGCTCCAAGACAGAGGAGAGGTTTCACCATCATTTATACTGGTTATCTCCAAATTTTTTATTTTTCCCTTACATCCATTTGCTTTTCACTGCCTCGATTGGTAAATTTAAAATTTGACTGGAATGACAAAAGGTATTTTTGTGTGACTGAAACACAAACTTGGATATTTCACATAAGAGCTTCAAATATATCTTTTATTATCTGTGTAATTATTCGGTTTATAAATCTTGCATCAATCACTGTTCGATATATAAAAATGGCGATTTTTTTTAAAAATCACGAAGAAAACCGTGCTTTAAAGATCAGTGCTTTCAAACACTGTTTACTTCTAGAGTTTATGAACTGAATTCAAGTTTACTGAACGATCTAAGTTTCTGAACAATTTTTAAAAATTCTTTTTAAAGCTTCAGATACCATACTCACATTTCCCTCTTCTTTATTTATTTATTCATTATTTTTACAGCAATTTTTCATCTTTTGAATTTAGTTATTTATTTATTGTGAGGGAGCCGGATTTTTTACAATCATACCCAGTGGCGTAGCTACAGTGTTTGCCGCCCGGGGCGGTTCCTTAATTTTTCGCCCTTTTGTTGTGAATAGCTAACACTTGAAATTGTCAAGAGTGTTGAAATTAAAACTAGAAATTTAATTAAAGAAAAAAAAGGCGTAATTATTTTCTACATACAGTAAAACCTGTCTACAACGATACTGTAGGGATCTAAAAAAAAATATTGTTATAGACAGGTTATCACTATAGAAAGGTTGATTATTTATGCACATTATTATTAACATTTTGCTGGGACCATGGAAAATATCGTTATAGACAAGTTTATTGTTATAGACAGTATTGTTATAGACAGGTTTCACTCTACTTACAAAAAAAAAAAAGATGGGGGAAGGGGGCCACACTTGGAGAAAATTGTTAAATTTGCGCAAAAAATTTCGAATATTGAGGCAGTTTTTGGGAAAGTGTAGTGAAAGGGCAAGTTGGGTTTGCTTTCGATTTTTTTTCAAAACTGAAGTCTCTTTAGTGTTTTTTTGTTGACGTTAGGGGATCGGTGGGCACCGCAAGGAAATGTTCCGAAATCAATGTTTTAAAATGCAGCTTAGGCTACTTTGTGGAAAGGTTAAGAAAATCGGGAATGATCGCATACACAATTCGAAAACTTTCAGCTCTGAAATATGCAATTTTACGCTTTCTTTGGCAACGCAATTGCATGGTGTATTTATTCTAAGACAGTTGTAAGCGTTAGTGAGAGGCGCTGAGGCTCCTTACTGAAATATTTTTTTTAATTGAAGTCAATTTTAACGGCATCTTTGGTGATTTACTGGATTAAGGAAGGTTCGGCTTCTTTCTTTGAAATTTGTTCAGCACCAAAGTCTCAAAAACGCAATTCTAGGTTACATTTCGTGACGTTAAAGGGTTGCCTAATATATAATGGCATAAAAATGTTGTGAAACCAGGTGGCTCTCTAATGGAAACTTTTCATAATTGACGCCAAACTTTAGACTTTGTTTGATATTGATAATGTTAGGAGCAAAAGGAGGCAAAGAGAAGCGTCCCTCCCAAAAACTTTCTTCGTACTGAAGTTCATTTTAGGCTATCTTTGAAAAGGAAGAATTAGCGAGCTCTCTCACCCACGCACATTTTTATGAGCGAAATTTTAGGCTATCTTTGGGGACGTTAGTAAAAGTTCTGAGGAGTTCGGCTTTCCTTCCTCGGAAAATTTTCAAAATTGAAGTTTCCAAAACGCAGTTTTAATCTTTGGAGATGTTAGACAAGGGGGGGAGGAGGGCTGAATAAGGCATCTTTCTCGGAAAAATTTCGAAACTGAAGTCCTAAAAACGTATTTAAAGCTATTATTGATCACGTTAGGAGAAAAAGCATAGTCAAGGTTCAAATGCTGTTTTCAAAAATTGATATTGAAGGATCAAAGTTTTAAAAACGTAATTTTAGGCTATATGTTGAGACCTTAGAAGAGAGAGAGAGGAGTTTTCTCCAGGAAAATTTTCAGAATTAAAGTCCTAAACATGCACCTTTTGGTTGTGTTTGCTACGTTAGAGGAAAAGACAGGATTCGTGCACTGTTAAAAAAACCTGAAAGTTCAGGTAGTTTTCTGACTGATTTTAACAGAATATTTCCGTAATGCTTCAAAACGTATTTTTTCCTTCCAAAAACAGAAATATCACGAAAGGAAGTAACGAAAACAGAATTTTTCCATTTCTAGGGTTGCCGCTGTGCTGTACTTTGTTAGTATCCTGATTAGCCTTCAAGTTATGATAAACATCGCTTTTTGATAGTGCTTATTAAATCGCACTGTTACATTTTTTAATTAAAAGCTTATTTAGAATAACAACTCAGATGTCGAAGACAAAATAGATAGCTTGCTATTTCATGTCTGGAAAGTAATATACTCGTATGTCGAAATTGTTTTTACGCCTTTGGACTTTGTAAGTTTGGAAAAATGTTTGCGCCATTTTCAGACAGGCAGCTGTGTTTTGATCGCCCTGGTGATTTGATGTGAGATTTACTGAGTCAGTATTAGAATATTATTGCGGTGTATTAGTTTGATCAATACTTCGAACAAATCTGTTCGTTAGTCATATTGTGTATTCTAGCGGTGAGAATAGTTTTAGGATCTCGTGTTATCCATTTAAGATAAAAGCTATTGGATTACTTGTATCCAGATGCAATGGAGACACTTAAATTTAGCACCGCTGGTCACATGTAAGTATTGTAGAATATCTTTGTACATGTTAATATACAAATGTATTTTTCTTGTTAATATGCATTTGATAGAATTCCGATGATAGATGATTTAGAATTTATAGAACTATTATAAAGTTACTGTTTTTGCTCTAACGGGTTGTATTCTTGAAAGTCATTAAAACGTTAAATGCCAACATTTCGTATCAACCGGAGATTATCGTGGTGTGCGAGCAAGACAGGAAAAAGTCACTCAGTTTTTTTTTTTTTTTTGTTTTTTTTTGACAGATTGAAAGTAAACATTTTGAATCTCTAAATAAAAGTATGTCTTGCTGTTATATTTTTTGCAAAAAGGCATAGCAGATTGTTAATCTTTGAAAATACAATTACAATTTTGACAAGAATAAGTTTTCTTGACTACTTAGAAATCTGGAAACATTCATTACTCTTTTCGAGATAATCATTTATAATTAATGTTTCATTTATAATATAAAAAATATAAATTATTTAAGTTATTTCCTTAGGATCTCATCCAACAACTCATTTGAGATTATTGCAAGTTTCTTGTTAAAACATTTCGGGTAAAACGAACTGATTGATATGTTTAGCCTAAGTATAATGCTTATGCACTAAAAATCTATGTTGCTATTCCAATGAGTGAAAAATGCTGAAACCGGGGGGGGGGGGGGGGAGGGGGTATACGTCATCTGAGCAAAAAATTCTTCACGTGTATGTCAATGATTCTGCTTTTAAACACAGTAAATTGGTATGCGGTACCCTCCATCAGGTATATTATTCCAAGATAAAGTCAACCGGTTTTTAATGGTATTTTATTTGACTCATTCTGCAAATAAAAATATTCTATTTTTCATGTATGCTTTTCCATGCCATGCCAGAATATGTACGAGGAGATGTGGAAGGAAATATCGAGCAGTATCAGCATCAAAAATTGGTGTTATATTCAAATCCACTAATTTCCTTGCTGGTACTTTTCTATTATTATTATTCATCTGAAGGTGCAAATTTCAAGATAGATGCTTGAAAGGTAAGTTATCAAGCAAAAATTTCACTTAAAATATATTTAAGTAATAAATACAAATTCAAAAAATAATAGTTTTTGAATGGTTAACTATTTTTATAATATATATTATTTTAAACATAGGATAGAAAAACGAGAATGAAACTTCAGTAAAATATGTAAAAATGAGAAACGAAAAAATAGCGCAACGAAAAATCAAGATCCGAAAGTTCTGTAAAGATACAGAAAATTTAAAAACGGAAAAATAGATCAACGGAAAGAAGAGAAATGAAATTTTCGTTAAATCACGGAAAATTTATAAATGGAAGAACAGAACTAAACGGAGAAATGAGAAATGGAACTTCTGTTAAGTCACAGAAAATAATTTAACGGAAACGTAATATTTACGGCAACTTTGCTGCCGGTACTTTATCCGTTATTTTCAGGAAAATTTTTTAACAGTGTGGTTCAACCCCAGAAATTTTTAAACGTTGAGGTCGAAAACTGTATTTCTAAGCAGTTTTTGGTGACATCAGGAAAAGAGATGAAAGATTAAAGAGCTCTCCCGCCTAAAAACATTTTGAAGCTATCTTTCAAGTAGTTAGACTACAGAGTGGAGCTAGGAGAGGTTTCCAACCGGAATTATTTGAAACTGAATACGCTAAAAAACAATTTTAGACTATGCTTGGCCAAGTTGAGGGACCAAACCAAATGTTAAAAAATGAAATTCGCTCACCTTCCATAAGAAACAGACTATATGTGATTCAAATTTGTCGGATAGATTTTCTACTCTCAAAAGCGAAAAACAGAAATCCCTTTTACTTCTTTCGAAATAGAGAACTCTTATAATGAATGAGAAATCTAAATAAACCCTGCAACATATAAAGCCACCCGTGTGATAAGCAATAAATTGTTTCGTGTACCATTTTTCATTCCCCCCCTTTCATACTCTTGACACCATTTTCTTAAAGTTAAAAAAAAGGTTACGTTCCACTAGGATGTTTTCAAAAATCTCTCTTAAAACTCAGTGTTAATTTTTTCTTACAGTGAAAAGTGAAAAACTTCATTGTTTTCTTCCTCCTCGAGTTAACTTCTACAGTCTAAAGAAACATTGGTCCCATGACTGTCCACTGCCGCCCCCTCAGAAACAAAACGAGGAATTGTACTGATACGTTATCAAGGGAGACTTTTGAAAGTCTTTTTAAAGAAATCAGAATATAATTTTAATCTGGTAGTGACACAAAAGACTTACAATTTGAAGATTTTCTTTTTGCCTGCAGTAACAGATTAAAACTATTAATTTATTTATTTGAAAAATACGTTCTTTTCCACATCAAAGGGGTTAATTTGCCGCCCCTCGAAATGTGCCGCCCGGGGCGGATTGCCCCCTCCGCCCCTCCCTAGCTACGCCACTGATCATACCATCAATGATCTGTTCCAACAATGACTCAATCCTCTCACACCCGGCAAAAGAGCTGACGCTGTCCACCGAAGTTAAATCATGATCCGTATCCGTATCCGTATTTTTTACAAAAGTATTAAAATAAAGCATTATAAAACCCATTTACATACTCTTGTCATTTTCTTAAAATGTCTAACATTAAATTTGCAGATCTCAAATATTAACTTGACTGTAAATTGATTTTTTTTTTTTTTTTTTTTTGTACCACTCAAAAACATTTCTTTTTTTTTCTTTTTGATAAATTCATCTATTGGTTATAATTACCTTTTACATCGCCCGTCCCATTATTCAAACTTTTGAATTTTCAAACATCAAATCTGAACTGTGGAATTTTTCTTTCTGTCATCTTTTTCCCTCAGTATCATCCAAAATGGTTCGATGTATTTGAAAATCATCTTTGAGGGAAACTAACGAATTAGTAGAAACTAAGATACTCTTCATTTAAATTGAGATCAAATATTTGTAGATATGCATGTTTTTCTAGCAGATAAAACATCTAAGAGAGGAAATTGAAAAACATACATTGTAAAATACATTGTGAAAAAAAAAAAAAAAAAAAAAAAAAAAAAACAAGTGTTGAAGCGAATGAAAACGCTTTTCAATCAGTGCGAAGTATTAAAACTGGTAATTGGTATCAAATAAAGGTACTCAAATGATTTACGCTACTATATGAACTGAAATTGTAGATATCAAAAATAGGAGTTAAAAATACAAGTATAATGCTAAAACATAAAATTATTTCTTTTATTCTTAATTTAGTTTTTAATAAGTGTTTTCTTACGTTTTTATGCTTATCTATACATTTTTTTTCTTTTTAGGGTAAACCAAGGGGTTAGGGTAAAACAAGTGTTATGACACATGAAAAAACTCTTACTCAACATGAAATACTAAACATGAATAATTGGTTCTATAAAATAGAGGGACTAAATTAATTGATGTTAATATATGAACTCAAATTATCGGTTTCAAGAACAGGAGCTGAAATTCTGAGACAAATGTAAAAAAAGAGACATTTTTTTTCTTTTTTTATTTTCAACTAAGCAGTTTGTAATTATTCTTTTCACATAATTTTAATAATATATATATTTTTTTCTTTTGAAGCTCTGATCTCCTAGAAAAGTTTGAGAAACTCGAATTCGACGTACAATAAAAAAATTTTTTTAAAAATCCTTAGATATTTAAATTAAACTGAAATTGAAAATGTCACCACATTCATGAAAAATCAGTTCGATGTGAAAGAAGTAGAAACGTCATTTTGGCACTGCATAAATAATTTAAATACTGTATTCAAAATTCTACCCTTTAGCAATTACGGATTTTCCAGCGTGCAATAATGCGAAAAATATCAAACCTTTCTTCACGCTCAAAGTGTTCTACCTTTTAATCACACATTCCAATCTGCTGAAGTCAATGCAATAAATATGACCGGATTTTGAGCAATTTGTATCATGTTCTTAGAGGATGAGGGGAAACACGATTTACCAGTCCGTTATATCTTCTATGTGTAGGAGGTATGTGAAAGTAGATTTAAAAAACTGAAATAGAGCAGGTCTCTTGGAAAATTTTACTCGCGCTTTTACCAGTTCAATAGGGTTGAGTTTTTTCTGTCTTTGGAAAACTTCATATACATAGGGTGAAGATAAAAGAAAACAGAATCTTGCTTGGAAGGAATTCTTCCGCCTGTTTTCTATGTTTCGTTCATTTATTTATTCACTTTGAGAAATTGTTGCTAATAATGGAGGTATTTTTTAATTTAACTTGGAAATGCATGCTGCATGTCAGTACATGTTTTGTACTGTTTCATAACCTAAGGTTCGAAATACTTGTGTATATCATGAGTATTGTGAGTATCATGAGATACCGATGTTACTCGGTATCGAGTGTTGTTTCTCGTCTTTGATTCGACAGCTAATGTTCAAAGGGGAGACAGTTTACCAAAGAGTTTTAGAAGTTCTTACCTCGGGAGCATTGATTCACAGTTCGAGCTTAGTGAGTCGATGAGTAAAGAGAAAATACACATCAACACTCAATATCATTTAACTGGAAATTCTTAAGCAAAAACAAAACGTAATATGAGGAATCAAAGCTGGTTTAGTTTAAATTATTAATCAGGAGCAAATTGTCGTTGGCAATATCAAACCAAAAGCAAAAGGTCTTATTTACAAATTGATTAATTACTTCACTAAAATTAAAATCTTTCTTTTGGTAATCTTATAAGAATACTAAGTGGTTCTTCAGTGTCATAGTTTTGAAGGACAATTCTGCAGTGGGCAGGTAAACGGCAGTATCTGCAGAAATGAGTTTTCGAGATACTTGAAGAAACGCGTATTGGATTCCTTACTAACAATAGGAAAATGTTTTAATTAGACGTCTTTTACGCTGTTTTTCCAGCTGCAACCAAAAGGTAGGATTTTTCAAACATTATTTGTATCGTTATATTTGAAACTAGCCGCCTGCGGCGACCAGCCGGTCCGCTTTCTTACGCCATTCGCCTTTCTATGCAGGCAGCCACCTACGGCGGCTGTTTGGCTAACTTGTCATTTAAATTTTTACTTGAAGTTTGCCGACTTCGGCGGCTGTTTAAATAAATTTGGCAGCGGTATTAATCAATATATCTCTATCTTTTGTTGTGCCATTCACATTTTTACGCCAAGATTGCCGCCTTCGGCGGCTATCTACCTTTACTATCTATCTCTAAATTTTCTTATCCATCTCTATTTATTTTAACCTCCCCGCCCATTTCCTGATAAAAATAAAGATCACTCAAAAAAAAAAACACCTTTTTTTTTTATTTAAGTAGAGCAAAAAAAAAAAAGAAGTTATGTTCAAAATTCCCCATAGTGTGCAAAAAGTAGCGTTTGACAAAGAAAAAAAAAATCTCTGTTATTATTGAATTAAATGTGCATAACTATGAAATGTAACGTAATATAGATGCAGCAAAACGTTGCAGCTTAGGGGGGGAGGGGGAACGGAAAAAGAAATAAATGCAATCCCTAAATAAAACAAAAAAAGGAAAGAAAAAAACAAGCTCTGCCGGAAAAACACGCGGTCATCATGTCATAAAATGTAGAAGTAAGCTGCATAGTAAAAACAAAAGATAAACATTGTTTGCGATTAAGATTCCATCGTAAATACCGAATCGAAATCCAAGTAGTGACATCAAAGGCATAGAAGATTGAAGAACGGTTTTTTCGACCGATGCGTGGAAAGAGATAATGTGTTCAGCATTAAAAAATTGTTTAAAAAAAAAAACTAATGCGTATTTTTAAGAACTTTTTTCTTCTGAAGAGGGCGAAATGGTTTTACTATTACCAACTTAAATTTTAGAAATGGGGCTTTGATACTTCTCGCAGGATGATATTTAAAAAAAAAAAAAAAAACCCAGGAAAAATGTAAATTAAAGGTTTTTTGAAAAATTCATTAAAAATACAAAAATTGCTCCATCTTCAATTTTTTTTCATTCATCATATTTAAAATTAAATCTCCTACCTTATAGTGCAAAAAATATTTGTGTGGTGCGATTGGTTCGGGGTCTGTGAGGTAAAAAGTGCAAAAAAACACATAAAACATTAAATAACTTTTTTTCTAATTAAAATATCAAAAATCGAAGCCTGAGGTGCACATCTTCAGCAAAAACTGCACCTGTATACCAAATTTCATCTTTCTAGGCCTTACCGTTTTCTCGGGATGCGCGCCACACACACACACACACACAAACATCTTATTTTATTATATGTATAGAAGACTCCACCGTTTTCCTGGAATAGAAGACCACAATCATGGCAAAATAAAGGGGATACTGGTACAATACAGGGAATATTTTTGGAATCTTTCCTCGTTTCTAAACGATTTGACTTTAAAGAGGTGACAAAATTTTTAATTTTAAACGTTAGTGAACCAGATTTCATTTCCTGGATTCTCAATACCAAAGAAAAAAAATGAATATGTAACTCAAAGTAAAATCGGTCAAATTACTGAGCTCTTGGTATCAGATTTCGGAGAACGCATCATACTTGCCTGCAAATGTCGATGCCCCCCCCCCCTTAGAAAGAAATATATTTGTGCTTAATATTATTGCAACGTATTAACCTCAATTTTCATGGTAGATTCGTTTTCTAAATTCATAATGTTGGGGAAAAAATATTAAATGCGATTCGTTTATAGCATTTAACTTTTAAACAAATGTGTACTACTTCTGCTTAAAAGATTGTCGAATATTTCTTGTTCCAATGTTTCCTGAAACACAGAAAATCTTGATTTTCAGTATTTTAAAACAATTTAGGGAGACAAATATTTATCACTTAAAATACAACAGTATAAAACTTACGAGGTTTGTTACGAAAAAAAAAAGATAATTGCTTGTAAAAACTGTATTTAGGCGACACAAAAGTTTAATCTTTACAACCCTATACTTATTTACTACAATGAAATTTTGCTTTCAAAAGTATTAAAATAGAACAGGTTCAGTGACACAGCTATTTCCTACTCTTACAGCGTTTTCAGCTGCTAAACTGTCATTCAATTTCAGGCATTCAAGACATTGCTTTCGATACAATACTTACAGAAATTTATTCAAAAAGAGTCAAAGAGAAAAAGGGAAATAAAAGAAGGTTTTGGCTCACATTTTGAAAATACAAAAATATTTCAAATACAAATTGACTGTGAGGAAGATAGTAGTCGATCTTATGCTCCCTTTTAGTCGGAATTTAATGTATTTTTAGGGGTCAATTACAAAGATCAACATGAGAAAAGTTAGGAACTCGCAAATGGGAAGTGAGGAACTCGTTTCCTACAAACTCGGAACTTGTGCACATAAAGCAGTTTCATTAATTCGACATCTACACATTTCCCATTCAGATTATTTTCATATCACATTATATAATCGTTTTTTTTTTTTTTTTTTTTTTTTGCCATCCTTGAATGAAAGTGTACCTTTAATTCCAGGTCTTGATTAACCTTTGTAGGTAGGGAAGCTCAGCCAAATCTCAAGACCCCCCCCCCCCCCACTGTTAAATAGAAATTTTGTACACTATGTCATCATCCGTAAAGGGTTACATTGCAATTCTACAGCTAGTAGTTGAATCAGATTCATAACGATCTCACAATGCCCTTCACAGAAGTAATTTAATTTTAAAACAGTACATTGTTACAAAGTTCAACCATATTCTACATTTAACAAGAGCTTGTGTGTGCCACGTTTTATGAAATGTGTTACCATTTGTCCCTGTTTTTAAAATTCTTCCAAAGCATTTTATTGAACAGGTTTTAAAGTCTGCATCTTCTTTAAAAATGCATTTAAAAGCTGAAAAGGGGATTTTTAGTCCTTGTTTTTCAGTCATTTTTAGGCCCCTCTGAAAATTCTGAGGGAAAGTTCAAGCTTCCTGAGCCTTTTCAGGTGTTAGGCCTTCCTCAGTGCTTGGTGGCAACCGAACTACCAAACATCTTGTACTGCAATATGTGGCGAAGCAAACCGAGTACGAAATGCCCTTAAGAATCCCTAGGCCCTGTAAGTTAAAGTGGATTCCGAACCACTAGGACATGATGGAAGAAGAGTTAAACCAATCGATGACATGTTTACCGCAGTCGGAAAAAGAACCCGGCCCGGGAGTCTTATGCACGAATTTACCGCCTACAATACTGGGCGACTAGAAAGTAATTAGTTTAATTTAAGAAAGTTTTTTAAATTGTTTAAAGTTAAAATTTTATCCTCATGCAAAATGAATATTAAAATTTTGAAACATATGTCTGTACGGGTAAGTGCAAGGAAAAATTGGCATTTTTAGCTAGAATCAAAGCTTTTGAATGAGCACTTACGTAATTTAATAAAGAATCGCTCTGTTTTTCTGTATTTTTACCGAAATTATTTACAGGACGAGAAAAGATAAGTTTCAATGAAGCTGCTATCAAGACACTTGACCCGCAGTTATTTGACGGATTCCTTACGTAACATGAAAGAGATATTCACTTTTTTGTAATATTTCTGCAGAAAAAAATTGGTGTACTATTAAAACATAAAGGACTAAGCTAAATAACAGCCAAAATGCTTCGTTTTGTTTAGTTTCTTCAAGTATTGTGGCATTTGGCTCACACCACGCGTCCAAAAATTAAAATATGTTTAGTTTTATCCTACTTTTATTTTTTGATAGAACAAATCAATCACTTCTTTCAAAAACATCATCTCTCAAAAATTAGCGATTTTGAGTTATGCCTTTTTTTTTAACGGCCATAAATGAGTAGCACACCTCTGCAAGGCCTGTATTTCTATAACTTAATATTTCGCCGTTAGAGAGCAAAAGTGTCGTATTTGCATTTTCAATTATTTTCGGAACGTTCATTTCAAGTATGTCACATCTTGGGTTGTGCTTGATCCATTAGGCATGAAATATCTGTGTCGTTTTGTGAAAAATGATATTATTTATTCCAAAAACAGAACTGCACACAAAAAAGAGCATTTTTCATTCTTATTTTTTAATCAAGAACTCACTATTTGCTTTTATGTCATTATTGTCGGTATTGTAAGGCGAACAATTAGTAACAACAACGACATATTTTGAGATATTTCAAGCATTATTTTTGAAATTTAGAGCAAGAACGCAATATGTGAAATGCAACTTTTTAAAACTTACACTTTTTACACTTAATCGTCTTGAAACACAAAAAACATAATATTTCATTGGAAAAGACCTTATGCATGACAAATAAATTCAATCACTGGAAATACATATATTTTTCTTCATGATATCTTAAAATCGTTTTCCTGAAAAATCACGTTTTTTGAGGTATGACCGTTGTTGATGTGAGCGAAATGTCGCTAGCTCTCTCATTTAAAAAGAAATGTTGATGCTAATTACAAAGAAAAAAGAATTCAAGTGAAGCATTTAAAATAATTTATTTCTCAAAGGATTTCCAATTTAGCGCAGCGTTATTGCTTCTAGAAGTAATTAGCAGCTTCGTTTTGCCGAACGCTTCCGCACAACAACCATCGAAGTCAAATCAGGTCACATTGATCTTAATTCTTTTTCGCTCCTTTTCTTTTCTTTCGCGGATAGAAAACTCCGAAAAATGCCTCAAAGATTGCTATTTCTTGGATAACAGTTCTCACGTGTTATTTAACAGGCAATTTTTATTGGACTGATGTAGCACTATTTCACATTGAAGATGAACTTACGTTCGAACAATTTGCTTTTTTATAATTTAAAAGTCATTGTTTTTGCTAGTGATGTGCCGGATCGTTAAAAAAAATAGATCCGCGGATACGGATACGGATCACTAGCGTCAAGATCCGCGGATACGGATCTCAAAATTTTTATACCCGATTCAACTATCAAAGAGTAAAATTTGTTACGAAAGGTATTCCCGTCAGAGTAATGGCACTGTTTCTTCAAAAAATGTCATCTACGGCGAAAATATAATCAAGACTATGATTTACTCATTAAAGAAATCTCCGTTAAAATTGAGGGAGAGTTGGAAGGAATGGGTCAGCTCTGTATTGATGCTTAGAATGTGAATATAACATACAGGATACCGGAGCAAGAGTGCAAAGCTGCTACTAGACAGGTTAGAAATAATTTTTCGCATTTTATTTCAGCAAAAATGCAGCGCTGACCCATTCCACCCAACATACGCCGACCGACGAAATAACAGAGGCGGCAACCCCTTTACAAATAATAAATTTAGAATTCAAAACCCCAAATCAGTAACAAAAACTAATATTAAATGTAACATTAAAAAAAATATGTCCCAGAAGGAAGATATAAAGATGAATTTCGCGGGTCAGAACACACATTGTTAACAAATATGAAATGACAACAGTTAAAAATTTTAAATCATTGAGCTTTTTCTATTTATCTTCCGACTATGAAGTCGTTACCAATCATGCGTACAAAGGCTTAGAATTACATTTAAAATTTACTTAACAAAATTATAGCCCCTACTGCATATAACTCGGAAGTTCCAAACAAATATTAAACGCAGAAAACTTCGTTCTTTCAATTAGGGCCAATATTTTTAATGTACGGATAAGTTTTTACTACCATAATTCTGAAAAATGTTTAAGCCGGTTTTTAATTGATATCTCTGACAATTAAAGTTCTACAAAAACGAGGCCAAGCTAAGAACACTTTCGATCCAAGCCCCTTTTGAACGAAAAAAGAAAATCGGTTCATCTGTTTAGGAGCTTCAATGCCACAAAAAGACACCCAGAAACACACTTTTAAAACTTATTACCCCTTCCATTTTGCGACAGAGGGTGCAAAGTAGCTTCTGAAATGATACCTTATTATTTAAATCAGGAATAAAACCTAATTTAAACGTAATTTAAGAGTATTTTATTCAAATATTTAAGAATTTTGAGAATAGAAAAGATCCGTTTAAGATCCGTCAAAAAAGTAACGGATACGAATACCGATACAGGTCTTTATTTTCCCTCGGATATCCGCGGTTACGCATACGGATGTCCAGAACATCACTAATTTTTACCGCTCTTCGGGAAAATCAACTGAACGTATTTTTTCAAATCTCACTGGCATACATTTAATAAAATTAATACAATGTTGAACCCAATTGTTGTAAAAATTATTTAGCACTTCTGCCGCGTTTTCGGAATAGCAAAATGATTTTTTAATGCATGATTTTTGTTATCTGCATGAACATATTTTTGTGATCTGAATTATTTTCGGTGTTAATACGTTGAGTGAGGGAGATGGTTTGAGACAGAATGCATGATTCGGTTATGAACATGTGTTTCTACCTTAGCCCTGGCTTAGGGGCGGTAACTTACTGCTAAGATTTGTTTGTTTGACTTAATTTTATTTCCGAAAGTTCTTTTTTTACTTCAAAAGAGTATTTTCCATTTTCCGTTGTCTTTGATTCATCTTCTTTTTCAGTGATCATGCAAAATAATTTTAATCAATTGTCGATTAATTAATGTTAGTTTTCAAATTCAGAACTTATTAATCTTAAGGTTATGACTCTATTATAAAAGGGATTTTCCCAAGCAGTTACCTATTTACCTATTATCGTTTTTACATTTATGTTCGTTTAATTCGTTGGTAAAACCTGGATCTTATTAGTGCCAATCATGTAAATTAAAACAAATGAGTATGTTCAGCACGTATGTTAACAGTTACGTGTGTTCATCATGTGTTTTAATTTTAATATTAGTCCCACATTTTTTCTTGATGTGTACCAGGAAAACTTCAAGGTGTGACGCACAGTCAGGTATTCCAGTGAGAAGTATATGCAGGTAAATTATATATATTTTTTTTTCTTTGGCTATCCCATCAAGCTCAGGGAAGCAGTTTTGCAATACGTAAGTCCTGGACAAAAACATAAGAGTTTGGTTCTCATGTTTCAATTCTAACACCGCTCTTTGTAGAATAAATGACTAATATCAGAACTAGATATGAAAAAAAAACGTGGAAGCTTTCAGTTTACAGTTTAAAAGTATAAATGTAAAGGGACTTACTTTACACCCTCTGAGTTGAAGTTTTAAGTTTTATTAGCTAAAACTAACTTCAGTACAGCAACATTTCACGACTTGTATGAGATTTCAAAAATACTACTAAAAATAAAGTTGGGGTGTTATTTTACTGTTTTTAAAATAAATATTTTTATCGCTTTTTCAATGCATCTACAAGGACAATTTGTGCTAGCAACTGAAATAAAACATAACGACGTATTGTTGCTGTCCGCGATTTTTTCCAGCATAAAATGTGTAAAACAGTATTTATTTTATTCAAGCGAGCTTCGTGTAATATAATAAAAAATGCAAGTTAAAGATCATCGAGACTCAAAGTTCTAGCTGTGATTCAAGCACAGTACAGTTGAACTCGCTTATAATGAGGAAAAAAGGGACGGTGCGGTGCTTTCTGATCGTTGTATTCGGGAGTTCATAAAAAAAAAACGGGTTCGTAAAAAAAAATCATGAAAAATCCACACATCCACTTTATCTGGGGGGTTTTTTGGACAGCTTAGAAGAAGTTAGTTAAATCATTGCTCAAGGTTAGTGACTACTCAAGGCTCAAAAAATAGCGTCATTTGCACATCTGCTCCGAAAAATAAACTTCGAAGAAAAAAAAAACCTGCTTCCTCAAAAACCCATTGAGTAGGGGAGAGTGGAGCGTGTTGAAATATGGGATGTGTTGGAACAGTTAAGATGGTAAGTAATTTTAAGAAGGAGAAAGCTCTGGTAATATTTATCTGAAATATCATAAATACAGCTATTTTTCATATTGTTTTCAGAACTCTAGATATTCAATCTTTGCGGTAAGATAGGTATTTATAATTTAAAGCAAAGTACACTGCTATAACCAGAGGTTCCAGACGAGTGAATATATTCCCTCTAAGGTGAAAGCATGGTGCCCTAAGGTGCAATACTGGACAGGAAATAGAGCAGAGGAGCCAAAACAACATGCAATCACAGAAAGACTTGCTGCGCATGCGCTTTTGCCTTAGACATGCATTTAACCACTTCAATATGGCGGACAAATGATGGTTGCATCTATGTGTTTTTCACTTTGAATGAAGTACACTATTGGATTAAAACACAACTTTTCTAGGATTAATTATCCGAAATAACAAGTAAGTACAGCTTTTGATCACTTTGTAGCTTTTAGGGCTTTCAAACATAGTTAAAAGCATATAAAAGTGCATTTACTACTTTTCAGTTACCGTTACTGTCGTTTAGTTTCAGTTTATTGTTACTTTCGTGAAATTTCCATCATTCAAAACGCTACCAAAAATATCTATCATTATTTTCTTGAGCACTCGATAAGCAGCATTTAATCACCAAAATAACCAGCTAAGATTATCAATAATCAACAAGTGAGGACCAGAACAAAAATGATTCTTGTACTTCGTAGGATATAACAGAATAGCATGCGAAAAAGTAAACAGCAAAAAAAAATCTTTCTCCGTCTGGCTTTCTTTTCCTTTTTCATTCAAGTGTTTGAATCATTTCCTGTTAGCGGTTAATGTCTCGATAGCGTTATAAGTTTCTTTTGGTTTTTAAACTATGGAAAAACTTCATAATCTTGATTAAAGTTTATGAAACGATTTTGTTTTTCGATAACTGTAATATCCCAGAATATTTTTGGCTCTTCATGTAAAAAATCCATAAGTACCTCTATACTTCATTTTCGACACGGTCATGTTTTAGTAAATGTATAATTTCTCACATTATTTAAATAATTACTCGTCTTTAAATTATAACATATTTGTGACAGCTCTTTGATACCAAGTGAAGGGGTAGATATTAATTTTTATTGATTTTTAACGTTACTTAGTAAAAAAAAACCATCAGAACGCCGAATTTTTCCACACGTTTTTATCGGCCACCGAGTTATTATTATTATTTATTTTATGATTTTTTAAGAAAACGATTAAGATTTCACTGATCTGAAAGGTTTTTCATTTGCTTTTACCGGCCCGTGGGTCAAAAGAGGTTGAGAAACACTGAGTTAGAGCACGCTCAGATGAATTAATGCAATGAGCTTTTCTTAACTATATGTTGAAAATTCTGAAACATGATGTAATGCTGTAATTACAAGTTTTGATCATTTCAAGTACTAAGTTCAATGTGAAAAATGTCCAAAACGTAGAATATCATAAATCGAAAGGAAACTATTTAAAAGAAATACACAACTGTATTCAAAAACGCACACAATACGGGAAAAGGGGGAGGAGGATCTACAGTAAGGGTGCCATTTCTCTCTCTGAAGGTTCCTTTTTTTTCACCTCGGCTTCCTATTTTTTAAAAGGTGCCTGTTTTTCACCCTATTTAGAGGTGCCAATTCGGCTCCGTATTGGGTGCCGCCGGTGAACAAGCGTTTCACCCCTGAAAGGTGCCGAACGCATCCTGTAGTTTTAACAGTGTATAGTTCGACCACGAACAAATGACCCTTGTCAATCATTTTGGAAAACGAGTCCAACCCTTAAAGTAGGTAGAGAAGGAAGAAATGACGCTTGCCATAATTTGGAGTTGAGCAACGTTTTGGCGATATGAAAAATTAAGTTGCAGCAATAACTGCATTGAGTTGGCGAAAACGTAAAAATGACAAGCTTTGGATTCTTTATTGCTACCCTACTCTCGCTAATTGTCAATTGAAATTAATTACAGAATGCGTTGTTATCTCTGACCAATAGCTGATGACGGAAGTGAAACCAAGACCCTTCCACTGACGTAGGATTTGACTTGTCCAATGAGAAATCTGCCTTGACCCACAAAATTAAAATGTTTTACCTCTTTGGCTAATTTCTAAAATTTCAAGGTGACGCAGTCAAACTTTAGAATCAATGATGCACTTGCAAATTCCGTTTCAACTTTCCTCTCTATATCGCCATTTCACAAAAAGGGACATTTTGAAAAAAGGCAAAGTCGAGAGTCAACTCTTCGAGGTCACACTTTAAATAAACTGTTCATAATCCTTCAAGTATTGATTTACTTCTAAAGGAAGTTATTAGCCTGATCCGAAGTTATGCTGTCATTTTTCTTGAAAATCAGTCAGAAGAGACTTTTATCTTGCCACAGTTATGTTAGACTTAAAATAAAAGCAACACTACAGTATAGCATGGGTCGTGTTGAAACACTCTAAAAGAAACATGTTGAAACTGTGTTTATCATGCCCCTTCTCTTATCCCTTCTTACTTAGGATGGTGTATTGAATTAATATTAGCTCTTGGGATTCGCTGCTTTAAATCAACCTGATTTAAATCAATTGCTTTAAAAGGAAAAAAAAACTGTTATAAAACTAACTAAAATATATATAACTGTTTATTTAGTTATGTTTAAACTAAAGAAGAGAGTTTCATGAAATATAAGTGAGTGAAAGTAATGTTGCATGGTATTTTTTACACCAAATAACAGATATATCTCTCAAAAACCATATTGATATTATTAAAGAAGGCTTGCCTTGTGCTCCAACTATGCACTGTTCCAACATGCATCGCCATGGGGTCTTGAAACAGATTGTCTACTGTTTCATTTGCGTTCATTATTCTCCTTCATATGGCTTTTTTTCCACATTTCATTTAAACTTTTAGCAGACATTCGCAGGTATAGGATAAGCCTATGTTTATATACCAATACTTTTAATTTACTAAGTTATAGAACAAAGAGTAAAAAATATTACAACATGCCCTGCTCTCCACTAGGCGACGGGTGATCAGCTTGAAACTCGTTACACTTTCGCCGTTATAACCGTCCTTTTCATTATTTTTTTCACCTGTTAGATAGAATTTCAGCCCCTAGAATCTTTGAGAGTATATGGCTACCGCTACGCGTAACTTCAATTTTTCATTTCTCTACTCCACAAAGCAAAAGTAAAGGTCGTCATCACTTGCTCTCCGAATTTATTACTTACCACAAACTGTCATTTCACTTAGAATTTCCCCAAGGAATTATTAATTGTGCTGGAAGGATGGAAGTCAATAAAAATTCTAAGAATCACAAAAAAATTGCTCGCTATATTCGGGAAAAATTTACTCGTTAAAAGCGAGTTGTGCTTCCGTACACCTAACCTCGTACCAACCAAGTATTTTTGATTTCCTCATTGGAGTGATCATAAATTCAGGGTTCGTTATAATTGTAACTAGTCATGGACATAGGAAGATATATGGAGGATCTTATACCAGAATGAACCATGAACCATAATGTTTGTTTTTCAATAAGAAGAAATTTAAATTAATATAGAAAATTTCACACAAAACGGATTTCTATTTAAAAAACTAGGAAGGCAGTACTACCAAGTAATACTTGACATGTCTATATTTAATTAATTTAAGACGGAAAGCAACATTAGCCACGTATTTATATGTTAAAGTCTTACTTTAAGAAAATAACGTAGTTCACTCTGGCATAAGACCATCCAGAATTAACTATGTATTAGCTGTTGTATTAGCAGTCTTATAAGTTCCTTACAATAAATGCCGTAATTGTTACAGATGTGATTGAACTTTCTTTGCTTTTTATTTTTAAGTGTTTTTGTTTATCTGTGTCACTTATAAAAATGTCAGTTCTTTTTAGTTACATTTTGAACAGTCAACATGATCTTTCAACGATATACAAAGGATAGATATGTAATTGAGCAAGTAATTTACGATATTTTTTTATTTTAAATATATCTAACTTTACATCGCCATAGCGATTCCTGATCATGTTCTGAATAGAAATTTAGCTGTTTAAAAACTTTTTTAAATGCTTTTTTGCGTTGTTCTTAAATTATAAGAATAATCTGTATGCAGAATTAAATTATTTATTTGTATGCAATTGTATATCATATTTTTTAAATCCCACATCTAGCAAGTTTTCATTCATAGCTGCAGAAGAAGAAAATTAATTGAAAAAAGATACTTAATGTCTTTGATTAACAATAAATGAGAAACACTGCTAATTTCTGTCATTTTCATTTCTGTATGTGGGAGGTAAAGGGCACTAACAAGGAGAGGTTACGGTCTCGGAAATTCAGATCGGGATGAGATTTGGTAGATTAGTAGTATCCCTTAAGGGTACTGTCAGGGCAAAGTAATAAAGCGCACTAGCCATAAAATTCCGAGAAAACAGCCTTTAAAGATTTACTCGCAACTTATAAACTAGTAGAGATTGTTCGTGAACAAGCGCCCGGTGGTCATGTGGGCAGCGCTCTGGGGTTCCATGCGGCCGATCCGAGTTCAAATCCACTGCAAGATTCTTTTTTGTGCATTTATAAAGTAACTGTTACAGCTTTGTGCAATTTGAATTCAAGATAATGCGAAATTTTTGAACACGTAAAGCACTTTAATAGAGAAAATGGAGATAAATTAAATCGATACAGGTTAATATTTGAATTACAACGGCTACAAAATCACTGTAGAGCTTAATTTATAGATGATTTTTAACAATATAGTTATTTATATACATACACCAGAATGATATTTATCATAAAAACATGGAAAACAAAAACTGTTTTGACATCTCGCACAATTTATAAAGGAAGATTGCTTACAGGAGCAACTTCTTTGTAAAAGAGACGTTGGAACATACTTCATTTACATTCAGGAAAATTTCTCTTTTGTCAGAAAGTTTAGAAGTATACCAGGCATATCGAATCATTTTATCAAAAATTGGCGATGACAGTTGATGATGGACAATTGATTGTATTTTATGCAGTCTTCACGGGTATTCATTTCTCTATTTTCAACGAGATACGCGCAATTTTGTATACGTTTTATTAAATTATTTACCTGTCTATAAAAATGGACGCGAGAAATTGAACTTGATATGATTCTGATGCAATCAAATGATTTTCAGTAAGCAAGCTCTCGTATTAAACGACAGCATCTTTTAATCTCTGCTTCAACATTTCACAGTGCAATGAATTTTTATCCATTTTGTTAATAGATTTTATTCGTTTCAACGTTTGTTTCAATTGAAGTAATTCAATAACCGACCATTTCGATTCAGAATATTTAAAAACCTCAAATCCTTTTTCACGGTATAGAATTTTCCAGTCTAATATACAGCACAGACGATAAATAAATTTAATGATGAAAACAAACATGAACATTGCAGACGATAATAGATGGAAAATAAAGAGTTGAATATTCAATGTAAAATACAGCAGACGACAAATTTACAAATAACAGAATCAAGAAGCAAAACCATTGCTCGATAAGTGCGGTTAGGGTTTTTAAAATTTGACTACCTGCTTATATGCAATAAAACAACATTCTTACTCATCCACAAAGAAACTGATTATGATTTTATTGCGAAAATCATTTACTTCGTCAAAGTTTATAATATCTAAAAATGTGTTATCACTTGTTTGTGAGAATAGTAAATAGAAATTTAATGTACTATCACACATTAAAAATATATCATATTTTTAAAATTAAGTATTACCTTCAATTCAAACTGCAAACAGCGGTAACAGTCACTTTATAAAAAAAAAAAAAGAAACTTGCAGTGGATTTGAACTCGGATCGGCCGCATGGAACCCCAGCGCGCTGCCCACATGACCACCGGGCGCTTGTTTACGAACAATCTCTACTAGTTTATAAGTTACGCGTAAATCTTTAAAGGCTGTTTTCTCGGAATTTTATGGCTAGTGCGCTTTATTACTTTGCCCTGACAGTACCCTTAAGGGATACTACTAATCTACCAAATCTCATCCCGATCTGAATTTCCGAGACCGTAACCTCTCCTTGTAAGTCACAAAAGCAAAGTTAGCCAGGAGATTAGTTTTAACTTTTTCTTTTATGGTTATTTGTATTTCTAGATTAGTATTTACGGGATAATAAAATGAAATTTTTTGAATCAAAATCTAGGTGCTTAACGCATCTGAATAGAGTAAAATAACTGGAGTAAGGTGGCGGTCTCGATTTTGTTTTAAAAAATGGACACATTACCCTTTTACTCCCTAGGTACAGATTTGTAGTTTTAACTACAGAGAGTGTACTTTTGCATCTGATATTGTAGTAATTATCATATTTAAACTCAACTTAGTATTTAAAAGCTTTCGACGTTTTATATAAATGGGTAATGCGACGTAAATGGTGCGTAGAAGAGGAATATGATGTTTTGCGTCTGATACATTTTGAAATTTTATTTTATGAGCACGTACTAGAAAATAAACATATTATTCACCAATTACAAAGATTAGAACAAAAGAAATAAAGTAAGAACTTATTTATGTATTTGGAGTAAGTTCAATGCTACAGAAAGTAAACTTAAATTATAGCACGAAAAATTTTATCTGAAAGAATCACGGCAAAGTCCTTGATATTAAGTCGTAAGCATATGTTGAAGAATCAAATCACAGAAAAAAAGCATTGTTCTGATCTAAGGTTTCATGAAATGTATGTCAGGGCAGCCGTAACTATCGCAGTAAAATTAGTTCAATATTTTCATTGAAACACCTGCCTTGACTTCGATGTTTTGTAATCGGATGTGGTTCTCTGTATTTAAAAGTGGAATGGTAAACACGATCTCAGAGATTTTTTTCTTAACTCAAAGTAAAAGATAAAAAAAAAAAATTAAATAAAAAATAGAACCGACTTCAAAACTGCAGCAGGAAATTGCTCTAAAAAGTAAAAAATAATTTTAGTCTTCGAACACCATGGATACTACTTTTAAACATATATTTTGAAGTCGGCGCAAAAACGAAAATGAAAACGATGTACAACCATTTTACGTTTGCATTTTTCATGAAAACCAGTCAAAATTAAGAACGTAACATTTATACCACTACACACATAGGTTGGTTAAACATGATTTTATCGATTGTTTTTTCACCGGCATAAAAATATATGTTTAAAAGTAGTGTCTATGGAGTTCAAAAAATAAAATTATTTTTCACTTTTTAGAGCAATTTCCAGCTGCAGTTTTGAAGTCGGTTTTATTTTTTTTATTTTATTTTTTTTTACTCTTTTTAGTGTAAATGTATTTCAGAAATAGTGTGATGTTACGAAACGTCATGTAACATCTAAGCGTCATGTATCTAAATGCCCTATACTTAAAAAAAATATGCCAATGTAACTATAACCGTTTAAGTATTATTGGTTTCCTCAATGGTTTCCTTAACTAATTTATATTTCACAGCAATACAAGTTACTCGTGATAAAAATCCCATTTCTTCTTACTTTGGCCATGTTATTTATTACGTGGAGACCCCTACCTCTCCAAACTATATCGTTGACATTTTTAGAAAAGGAATTAAAGAGTTCCATATCTTTAGTTTTTCCTTATCTTCCACAGCTTTGAAAAGCGAAATGTTTTCTTTGCCTGATCCACCCACTTTTGCACTCAGGTATGAAACACAATTCTTCTCTTAAATTTTAACTTTCATAAATCCATTAATTTCTTTTAAAGCTCTTTTGAATTATAACTACAGGTAAATCCCGCATCTTTTAATCTAAACTCCGTCAAAAGTAACGTGCTCTATGGTCGCATTGCCCTTTAGCGGAATTCCACAGCTTTGACTTCAAGAATAGAATGGGAAAACATAAGCGAATGGCACACTACTTTTTCTAGGCACTATAGCAAAAGCCCCACTAGATGGCGCTGACGTTTAATCGTCAGCGCCATCCATGAATAGAGTTCCGTAAATAGAGAAATTACATGAAATTTACATTTTTTGCCCATAACTTATTTTTTAAAGAACAAATATGGTCAATCAAAGATATGGTACCTAAGTTAGATCATACCCTAACCATTAAAAAAGTATCATCAAAATCGGTTCACTAGGTAAGACGCTATGAATGAACAAAAAAAAAAAAAAAAACATACGGTATGAACTGATAACCGCCTCCTTTTTGAAGTCGGTTAAAAATGAAACTTGGCGGAGCACCATACCAGAATAAATGACAAAAGATGGACCACTAAAGTGCTGTATTGGGTAAAGAGATAAGAAAAGATCAAAGAAGAGTCCAAGGTGTCGTTGGAGAAAAATGATATAGTAGTTTTCAGCAGCAAAACGGAAAATAATTGCAGAAAGTAAGGTATATGGGAAACATTTAGAAGATGCTTTCATCCTGCCGGGCCATTCCACGAAAAAGGCGTAAATTTTATGGAAAAGCAATGAAAACGACGCCCACTTATAGGAAAAAGAATTAACTTTTCAAAGTCAGGGGAAAGAGCATTCCCCCTTACCCCTTTAATGGCTGATCTGTGCCTCTACTGTGATAATGCTAAAATAAAGCTGTTACTTGCTTTTACTTCATTACGCCAAAAAATTTAGTCCTTCAATGATCATGCCATATTTACATTGCGTCTTACCATTCCTCCATTCGCGTTGCGAACAGAAACGGCAAGTCCGGGACTTGTGACCTTTCTGCTCTAAAAAGAGTTTTTGGTCCTTTAATAAAGTGCTTTGTTGTACAAGGATTCACTTCCCTTTTACAATAGTCGCTTCCTAAAAATATGGTAAAACCACAACTAACTCAATTTTGGGAAAAATTGGGACATATGCCCTTTCTGAAATAATCGGTTCAAGTATTTCTTTTCTTTTTTTTGGGGGGGGGGGGGGGGTATTTACTGTAACATCTGGTACTCTGAAGCCAAAACCTTAAGGGAAGCGAAATATGACATTTTTACTCTTCATTATATAACTCCCGTAGAGTCGAAGTTGCTGTTGTATTGATAATGTGTTTCTTTTAATAAACCCCCCAAATTTCGGAGGTGACAGTATATTATTTTGAAATGTATTTCAGCAAATAACGCTCACATGTTCAACAGACTAGAAATCTGAATTACATTTTCACCATCTAGAAACAGGTATTTAAAGAATGCGAAATAAAGTATTACAAATAACTTCTTTAAGGTATAAATATATGATATGTCTTAAAAACCCGGAAAAAAAAAAATATATATATATATATATATATATATATATATATATATGTTATTAAGACTAAAATTTAAAAAAAAGAATTACCTAGGTAATAAAAATTGCACTTTTTTTTTAAATTTAGGTCGTTAAAAACTGACATAAAGATTGACGTTTGACGTTGTGTTCCTTCGACAGCTTGGACAGATGAAATAGGAGAGGTTGAAAACTATAATTGAGTCTCGTTTAGTGAAAATTCTGTTTGAAACATATTGGTCAGTACAGATTAATAGTTTCACTTACACACATTTTACGAAATTGCTTTAAGTTATTTTATTAATAACTGAATAACGTGCTTTGAGTAACTTTGAATTATTTTCGTGGAACCACGTTACCTCAGTGGGAAACTCAGCATAAACTACCGTTCTACGAGGAAAACTCATGAAGATCAATACTTAAACGTAAAATATTCGCAAGTAAAAATGTGTTAAAACAGAAAACAAAACACCTATCGGTACAAACTGTAGCAATTAATTTCATACACCTGCTTCAAAATATCGGCCAGCTTTTTCTTCTGTAAATAGCAAACACGTCATTTAGTAATAAAAAAATATTATTTTTAATTCTTAAAACAAAGATCTGTTAATATCTAATGAAATCTCATAATTCGCAAGTTCTGGTTATATCTGATACCATCTTGATGCGTCTTAATAATAATCATCTTAATAGTGTTTTAGTGTTTTTTTTTTAATATTCGTAAATTTTTATTTACTTATTTATTTATTTATTTATTTGTCGATGACTATAAAAAGTGAAAATAGAGACTAACTTAAAATTTTTTAAAATCTTTTTAGAGATTTTCTCAAGCTATTTTTAATCTTTTTCAATGTCAACTTTTCTGGATAATTTTCATTTGTCACAAGAGCAAAGCTGCGATTAAAATGTATGCTGAAAAGAAAGCGAAACATTGTTTTATATAACTCATTTTTAAACAGTTCATGGTTTTATTTTCAGGTGGAAAGTAAATTCAAGCACTAAAACCCTTATTACTCGGTCTAATCTGCCCGTCCTGTATATAAATCAGCTTCTTAGAATAATAAGGGAATACAAACTGTATTCTTACGTCTTATTCATTATTCAGAAGCGAGCGGGATACCTTCTCAAACCTTCATGTAAATAAAAATGACAGCTAGAAAAAATATCTTATTCCTTAATGAGGCAAGTTTTTCCGTTACAATGTTGCGAACCACTATACTGCAGTATCATCAACTAGATAAATATCTCCTCTTAATTGCCTACTTTAAAAACAAACGGATGGAGGCTAAAAGGATTTTTTAGGTAAAGAAAGAAGTTGGCGATATAATGTAATCACATTGCCGAAACAAAATACTAAACTGGCAAAAGCAATGTGTAAAGAAACACTGCTGAGTTCACTTTCCGTCACGGATAGATAATTTAAGTTAAAATAAAAGTGTGAAACTTTTTTTTAGTTTCAAAAAAAAAGTATCATTTTATAATCAGTTCATCAACCTACCTGTCCCCTTGCTTTTAAAAACAGCTAGGATAATGGAGACGCTAAAATGCTGTGCGCTCTCATTTCAAAAAAAAAAAAAAAAAAATAGAGCATATTTCTTTAATTTCTATCAGGTGAATAAATTTGAACTTTTACTTTTCGAAACATAATTTTACTTTCGTATGTAGGGTGGAGTGAGGTAAATAAATACTAAGGGTAAATGTGTTCTCATCTGGAAAAGTGCGAAAATATGATGACTTCCTTTAGTATTTGTCTTGTAAGTGCTTGGTAGTACTAAGAGCACGTCTCAGATGGCAGTACTGTTCATTCAGGTAAAAAGGCTACACAACCTTTTTTTGTTTCTATAGCTTTGAATTTAGCAGTGATTAGAAATTTGTCAAGCTGTTTCTGGTTAGTTAAATTTCGTTTTTTTTTTTTTTTTTTTTTTTTTTTTTTTTTTTTTTTGTGTGTGTGTGTGTGTGTGTGTGTGTGTGTGTGTGTGTGTGTGTGTACTTGACGAAATCACTTCAAGGTGAGTAGCTCTATTTATCTTTAGGTATCAAACAGTTTAAATTTTTATCTACAGTGGTGGTAAAAAAAAAATTGCATCACTCGCCCCGCAAAGGAGAGGAATATCATCCCGACTGCATTCAACACACAGTTAAGCATCCCGTATTCCAGATGATTTGGGAATGTATTTCTGATTAAGGAGTTGGTGGGCTTCACTTTGTGCAAGGAACAGTAAACGCTTAGGTGTATATTGGCATTTTGGAGGAGAAATTGCTTCCTACTATCCGGGATCACTTTACTTCAACTCCAAACGTCATTTTCCCGGACGATTCTTATCCGTGCCATAGGGCAAGACTGGTAAGTAACAATTTAAAAACCTTTATTTTGCCATTAGACTTAAATTGATATGGGGTTAAGTATTTTTTTTTTCTCTAAATTCACACGCAGGTTCAAAAATGGAAAAATGAGCATGAGTTTAGCAGTTTACCTTAGCCCGGAAACAGCCCCGATCTACGTAAACAATTATCGGATTCCTGCTGTTAAATGTTTATTTCATAAGTTTTGCAGAATTTCACGTACATTCATCGTTAATCGGTCGACCAAAACTTCTCACATAATCCCATTGTTGTGAAAATGCGAGGGTGATGCAATTTTTTTTACCAGCAATTGTATGTTTAAATAATTTTTGAATACACAATTACCCCGCATATTTGCATGTCGAGAGGCTATTGTGTACATTTTCGGGGAAAATCGGTATGATAGTACACGTTTACCCTAATGATGTTGTGGTTCCTACATTCTTAACTCTTGCGTTCGATGTTCCTCCTAAAAGTGTTTCGCAGTTTCCATACCAAGAAACTTTTTTTTTCTTTTCAGAAGGGAAAATGCCTTGAAATCATTTTAAAAAGAACATTCAGCGTAGGTATAGCACTGCTTTATTGAAACAGACCCTTTAAGACGCGTAGATCTTATGATTGCACACAAAGTTCAATGGGTTTAAAGACTTAGTACAGTAGGCTTAAGGGTAGTAGAGGTTAGATTAAAGGTTCTTTGGTCATATTGGAAAATTAACAGAATTTCATGGGTAAACTCCTATTGTTAAATATGTGTAAAGAAATATGGAGACACACATTTCTTTTTACCCTCAGTGAGATGATGTCAATAAAATGGATCGTGTGGACTTGAAAACCAAGCTTCCAGATTCAACCGCTGGAAGAACAGGTTCTTTGAGTTTCAAATGCATATTTCGTCCTTGGACAAGCCACAAATTTCTTAAGACTAAAAATTTTTTTTTAATTCTTGATTTGATACGCATCTGCCCCAACAGCAAAAAGACGAAATCTTCTAGGCATTCTCACCACTGTTCACGTTTGTCCCAAAGACTGATGTACTTCAGAGGTTGATGTTATAAAAAGTTTTGATAAAACTATGATGTATAGGCGTCCATCGTATAACACGGTACTTCTACAGCACGGTTTCAATATTACACGGTACCAAATTTGCGATTATTATAACACGGTTTCGATATTACACGGTACAAAACTTTAATTTATAACTACACGGTTTTGATGGAACACGAATTTTAAAGGAAAGAATTCAATTTTTGTTCAATACACTGTTAAAAAATGTATGATAACAACTGTAATAAGTTTTTACTTATTACTTTTACGAAAAATTGTCTGTTTTGGGCTCAAAAGTTTGGTTTCCCCGTATAACACCAACTTTCAACTTTTAAGTACATACTTGATTTTTCTCATCAGTGTTCTAAAAGCAAAAAGGTGAATATTATTTTGTTTCCAATGCATTGCAAGAAAATAACATTCGGATTAAACATAAGCTAAATTTGGCAAACGATAAATGAAAAATGTAGTCGAAACAAAATATTAAATGAAATAAATAGAATGATTCTATTTATTTTATTTTATTTTATTTTATTTTATTTTTTTTGTTGTTGTTGCTCAGGCGAACTTTTTTGCTACAGAAAAGCGCAGATATTTTTTCTCATAGAATGCGTTTTGTTCTTAGTATAGAAAGAAAAGTGGATTAAGTTTCTTCTTGATGTGCATAACAGTTTTAATTTAAGGTATGTAAAATGATAAAATTTTATCATTTATAACAACTCTTATTTTTAAGTCAGTGGGGTCTTTGTATGTTCTGGTTGCCAGTTTTCGTTTATATGTTCTATAGAGCCGAAATTTCATCTATTATAAAATTTTCACCTTATGAATTGGTTTCGATATAACATGGTACACATTCCTTGATTTACATAATTTCAAGGTCTCGTATAACACGGTTTTGGTACAACACGGTATACATTGACATGATTTATGATATGTACGTGATTAATTGGGTTAAAAAATGAGTAAAAAAAACCATTTATAAAAAAGTCTCGTATAACACGGCTTCGATACTACACGGAGCGAATTAACCGTGTTATACGAGGGATACCTGCGCTATGCATTTTTAATTTCTAGTGAGCGATTGAAAATCTATAGACATAATATCAAATAAATATATATATATATATAGCTATATCTATAGAAATAGCCATTAGTGATAGAACAAGAGAGCGCAAATTTTTCGTAAACGGATGGCCTCTAGAAACAATGTCAAATTTTGCTGAAAATGATACGCATTTATCCCAATTCACACTATACATGTATATAAGAAGGGACGGTGATACAGGTTTGAAAAGAAATTCAAACAAATCCTCGAAACGGTAAATTTCTGTTGACATGTACACCATTCAGACGAAATTCAATTTCAAAGATAGATGATAAAAAATTTGAACTCTTTGATGAGCACAATTACGTAAATAGCTATAAAGGGGTAAAAAAGGGAACGATGAGCAGCATTCCCAGAAGGTATATGAAGGAGCGTAAGTTGAAAAATGAGACGATATGAAAGTTAGATAACGAAATTCATTTCTGAAGCGGGACGATAATGGGTTTTAGTCGGGGACGTCCTTGAAATGTTTTGAAATGCTGCTAGTGCTTTTGGCTTTTTTTAGTTCAACCATTGATGGGTGTGCTTGCATTCTTTAAAGCACAGTTTAAATAAAGTAGAGGAATATGGTTCATTCAAAAATTTGAAGCTTGGAAAACGGCCGATTTTTTTTTTTTTTTTTTTACCGGGTCTCTTATTGTGTCCACCCTGTATTACTCATACCACTTATTGATATTTGGATCAATCTTTATTATTAATCAAATCGGCAATATATGACGTTAATTTCGAAACCCATGCTCAAAAGAAGCTGTATTAAAGATGACAATGAAGAAAAAGAAAAACTGAAGACAATCTATTGCTGTTTATAGAAATATATGTATATTCCAGAACGAACTTATACATTTGGTCCGGTTTTAAAGTTCTTCGATTTGCGCTTTCTTCCCATCCCAGCGTTTGTTTGTTTGCTTGTATCCACCTAAGTTTCATTTATAGGTAAATTATAATATTGTTAGACAATAAAGTTTGTGTTCCATTCAAAGTTAGAAAAAGTATACAACTAATAAGCACATAATAATATAAACAAAATAGTAGCAAATAAAATAAAACTAAAACCTTCATGATAAAAATATTTATCTTTGAATACTTTTGATGACTAGAACATGTTGAAGTACAAAAATGTAAAGGTATTACAGATGACGTTTAAGTTAAGCGTTTTCATTTTCAATAATTCTTACATTTTGTTTTTCAGAGTGAGATACATTTTCCTGTGGGTGCCTTGACTTAATGTGTCTCTCCAAATCTCTTCTTCTCACAAGGACTTTCCCACAAATTGAGCAACGATAAGGCGTGTCTGTCTCAGAATGAAGTCTCACGTGCTTGTTTAAATTACTCGGATCACTGAAAGGCCGGAAGCAATATTTGCATTTTAGTGGTTTATAGCCTGTATGAGTGCGGACGTGAATTTTGAGCCCATATTTGCGGGAATAAATTTTACCACAATACGTGCAAACATGACCCGATGGCACAGTTGAGCAAGTATCTGAAGACGACTTCCAGATGCTGGAAGATGAAGGGGAAAACGGATTGGAAGAAGGAGAAAGTTTGAACGCCGCGTCACAATCCACATTTTCAAATCTGTCCTTATTCAAATTTCTAATATCATGTATACTTGCAGAGTTTAACAGCAGGTGAGAATGCAAAACTGGAGAGATTGCTTTAGGTTTATGCAACAAAGGCATTCTTTTACCACTTACGATCGGTATCTTCATTGGATCTACAACTGGTTCTGTTGCTCCAAAGAGGTTTAAGCGATTACAGCGATCGAAACTTTGATATGTGGACCAGTTCTTATTCATTGGGAACTGAATCGCTGCAATGTCCGAAGTTTGACACAAAAAAGAGAGGTGGACTTTCAAAGGATTCGGATTCTGAAACAATTGCCCACATTTGTGGCAATAATAAGATTGGTTCCCTACAAAAGAAAATGCATAATTAAAACAAATGAAGAAAAATGCTAGCAAATTCGTTATGAATAAACAAGTGTATTGTCCTTCAATGATTAAAAAAGGGAGGGGGGATTTTGAATATAGAAAAATAGTTAAGAATCATTATTAAAAAATCGAAACTCTTTTTTTTTCAGTTGTTTAGAACTCCAAAACCATCTATCCAGTAAAATAAGGCAGGGTACAGTTGTTGTTATTGTTGTTCTTTTTTTTCCCATTACTTTTTTTGAAATTAACAAGTTTAGATTCTGATTAAAATCCTTCTATCTTTTGCTTATTAAAATTCATTATTCACATTTCTAATTCTTTCTTTCCTAAATAAATATGTTTATTCATAAGAAATACAGGTTAACAGACACATGAATTTTTCTTTATAATATAGACTCAGTTTTTCTAAAAATATCAAAAACCATTTATCTTGATAATATTTATCTTCGTTTATTATGACTCAAAATTTCTTTACATTATCGTTTCCGAAATCATCATTATGAGCGTATACTAGATGAGAGGATTTTAATACTAAGTTCACCCAAAAATACATTCATTAAAATTTAGTTACGACTCCGGTTTAATTAGTTATCATGAAGAGACTTAAAATATTGCCACTTTATAAACAAAACAAAAAAACGTAAAATTATGATGTAAGGATTTTTTTCAAAAAACATATTCATTAATTAACAAAATATGCATAATAAAATCCATCCATAATGACTTCAATAGACTAATAACTTGAAACTCGAATTTTCAGCATTCAATATTCTAAACTTTTAATTTAAATCTCCCCTGAATCTCCACTATTTTTGAAGTTTCTAACTTCCTTCGAGAAAGTCAGAAACAACTGAAATGTGCTTAGATGACTTTATAAAAGTTCCTAAGCTTTTTTTGCGCCAAATTTGTTGCTGCTATAAATAAACTACTTTTGAAAATTCAGGGAACAAAAGAAGCTAGAGTTTTCATAGCAGTATCGCAGTTCTACAGCGTAAAATATGAAAATCAAAATACATTTACGTATTATTCAGTAAGAACTTACGTTTCCTGTGCTATGATTCAGTTATACGCAGCAGAAGTTAAAATTATCTATGATTTGCCTTGTAAAGCCAAATTTCATGGATTGACAATCACAAAATCAATCTCAATTGACATATCACAGTAAGAAATTTTATTACAAAAAGCAGAACTGGCTTTCTTATTGTCCTTTGGCAATGGGTAAATATTTATTTCAGTTCTCGCTCAACAATAGGTTAAAATAAATATTAATCATTTGGGAGAAATAACCATCCAATGTTTAAATTAATTAATTAATCAACAAAAACGTTTCCGATTCGATCCATCGCGCTTCGAAACCATGCTTGCCACAGCTGAATTACACACAAGAAATGTGATCAAAATCGGTGCAGCCGTTTAAAAGCCTTATGGTGACAAACGTCCGCACAGAAGATATATATATATATATATATATATATATATATATATATATATATATATATATATATATATATATATATATATATATATATATATATATATGTGTGTGTGTGTGTGTGTGTGTGTGTGTGTGTGTGTGTGTGTACAGGGTGTTCTATTTTAACCCGTAAAACATCTATTTTCGCAACTGTTAGTCCTAGATGCATACTTTCAATTACAACAATATTCAAAATCAGATGCCGAGTTAAGGTATCGAAAGTTTGAAGCAAAAATAAAAATGGGTCAAAAAATACAAATTTTAACTTTTTATACGGGCCCTAGGTCCTCCAACTTTTTATAATTAAATTTAGGGAAATAATCTCCATTGAAAAATAATTCCAACACAAAACGTTTGACATTAGTCTGACCAATATTCACTGAGATATGAAATGCAGCATTTAGTGACTTACACCACTTTACACTCGCCGTCATTAATATCTTTTTTGAGGAAAATATAGCAGTTTACAAAGGTTTTAAATTATATATGTGCATAAAGTGTGGTTTTTCAAATTGATTGAAGTTTTGTAGTGTGTTTTTGAGTATCACGGAGTAACATTTGCATTTATTTTTGAATAGCAATGAAAAACATAAATACTTTGTTTTTTTTACTTTAACAACATATCATTCTTCTTCACAAATGTCATTTTTTTTGAGTTAGTATAATATCTTTTGATGAAGATTATTTCCCTGAATATAAGTTAGGGAACCTAGGGCCCGTATAAAAAGTTAATTTTTTTATTTTTTGATTCATTTTTATTTTTGCTTTAAACTTTTAATATCTTAACTCTGCATCTGATTTTGAACATTTTTGCAATTGGAAGTATGCATCTTGGACTAACGGTTGCGAAAAATAGAGGTTTTTTGCAGCTTAAAACGGAACACCCTGTGTATGTATAAGCTGCCTAACCTCGATAATTCGAAACTTATAACTCATATTCCTTTATCTCGAAACTTTCATCCTGTCCTGAACTCTTGAGACTGTTGTGAGAACTTCTCATAACTCGAATGTTTTAGCCTGTCCCTTGAGACTTCAAGTTATCGAGAGCTGATTGTATATACACACTCAAGAACATTGAAAATAGCGCCCCAAGAGAGAAGAAAGGTACAATCACGAAATTTTGCATATAAGAAGAGTGAAGTCTGATATGCAAATGATCCAAGTTTGGTGTCAATGCACATGACTGTTTTCCCTACAGTATCGGTGCAATCGGAAAAAAGTGCTATGTAAACCAGTGCATAATTTAAGATTTAAAATGTTACGATTACATCCGGAGTG
The DNA here is from genome assembly GCF_026930045.1 of Uloborus diversus. NCBI lineage: Eukaryota > Metazoa > Arthropoda > Arachnida > Araneae > Uloboridae > Uloborus > Uloborus diversus. Next base: position 163,299,488 of record NC_072733.1, on the reverse strand, counting down.
TTAGAGAGCCTTAATGAATGAAGGATGCCATGTCGATGAGCTAGAAAACGTTTCTCACAGCTAAGCGAGTTTGAGAGAGGTTTGATCATCGGCATGAAAATTGCAGGCTAGTCGACGAGCCGTGTTGCTGCCCAGGTGGACCGTTCGGAGTGTTCCGTTAGAAACTTTTGTAGGCCGTGGACACGAGATGGTACCCACGTGCAAAAAAAAAAAAAAAAAGTGAGTCTAGAGCGACCAGGAAGTCGACAAGGAGAGAGAATCGAAGGATCATGCGGCAAGCGCTCGTGGATCCCACAGTGACTCGTTCCACCATACAAGCAGACGTAGAGGTAGCAGTTGTTCCTCGATCAATTTCCAGACGTTATGCGGCAGTGAATCTGCAGTCCAAGCGCCCTTTTCGTGTACTCCCTTTAACACCAAAACATAGGCATCTCCGTCTACAATGGTGCAAGCAAGAGCGATGTGGGATGTCAGTGACTGCCAAAAGGTGGTGTTCAGTGATGAATCCCGGTTCGTTTTTGGGTCAGATGATAACCGCGCATGGGTGTGGAGGCGCCCTGGAGAAAGGTACCATTCAGCCCATTCAACCCAGTCTTCGCACGACACACTGCCCTAACAGCGAGCATAATGGTGAGGGGGCCATAGCCTATGATAGCCGGTCCACTCTAGTTGTGGTACGTGGAACTTTAACGGGTTAGCGGTATGTTAATGACATTCTGCAACCACATCTAGGTTCCTAAATGGACTATCAGGAGCAATTTTCCAACAAGATAATGTTCGCCCGCGTACAGCTAGAGTTGCTCAAGACTTCTTACTTCCTTTTGAGACTCTTCCATGGCCAGCCCGCTCCCCCAAACTTGTCCCCAAAAGAGCATGCATGGGATCAGCTGAAACGCTAGATGTCGCTGTGCTATTCTGTGCAAAATTTAGAAGTGGCTGTACAAAATTTGGGGGTCCATCTGCCTCAGGACAACATCAGAAGTTTAATTAGCTCAATATTGGACCGTATTGCGGAATGTGTTGCAGCAAAATGTTTTCCAACGCGCTCTTGAAATAGCACTCTGTATTTATCTCATTTCTTAGCCTGTATTTGTTTAATTGTCTAGATATTGGGATCAAGTGTATCTATTACCTGTAGTATTCTGTACATTAAATTTCACTTCAATCCAATGCTTCCTTCTTGGGGCACTATTTTCAATGTTCCTGAGTGTATATTCAGTGATACCATCTATCATTTCCTAAAAGTCGCACATTTGTAGCACTATTTCTCTCTCCCTGAAGCAAAGCTAGCCACAACACCATGGCTGTAAAAGTGTTACGTAATTTATGAACGACCTGTTCAGTTTTCATATATATCAATTCGGCAGGGCCTGATTCACCTTTAGACCCATGAGGTCTGGCCAAGTTGCACCCGAAAATTATGAACAATTATTTGTTACATTTTTTAAGAAATGAATCGTTTATGTGTCTGCAATTGCTTTTCTGTGTTAGAAAATTTTGCCAAATATTTTATTTTCAAGTGTAATCTAAAATTATAATCATTATAGCCGTTTTTTTAATTAATTTAATAAAAGAGGTTTATTCGTTGCTTAGGTTTAAAATTTAGAATATTACCTGATGGTGGAAAACAAAAACTCCCCGCTGAGTGAAATAGTTATCAGGAGTGACATTTATCATAGCACTAGACCTACAGTGTGCATGCAGTACATATTTATTTACTAAATTGTGTGAAATAATGTTTTTTTTTTCTTTTTGACGAGTGAAGTTGAAATTTAAAATCTTAATTTCTTCGTAAAATAATATTAATTCCATTCCTAACAATCTGCTTTCTCCTATTCTGAATCATAACTTGTTACATGAAATACACCGCTAGCTCAGTCATTTCAGCTGAAGACTGCAGTTTCGTGCGTATTAGCACTCATCAGCCCGGCATTGGAAGTGACTGAGCTGGAGGTGGAAAACCTCTGATGGAAGCCTAGAGTGCCAATTAAACTGGTAGCTAATATAAAATTAGCACAGACCAGACGAGTGACGGAAACAATGTTCGGTTCAACTCGAAGATTGAAGGCAAGGCATAGCATTTTCAATAACTTACTGAACATAACTTGTTATTTTCAAGCGGGCTCTTGTTCTTTAGTATTGATAAATTGACTAGGACACAGCGATTCCCAACTTTTGAGGCGCCCCCTCCTAGAGGAGCGCGATAAAGAGGGAGGTATGAGTATCAGCGGATACAAGTTGAAGTAAAAACCTTACTATTTCATTAAAGTTACGGGACGATTTTATTTAGTTTTATAAAACTAAGTTGCCTTAATATTAATAGATTTTTAGTTAAAATACTGCATAATGCAAAAATTGTTTATACAGTTATTTTAAGAAAAGAGGGAGGGCGATGAAAATTAATAATATTAACTAGGTCGAGAAACTAAAGGAGAAACGCTGGACTAATACCAGCATAAATAATAATTTATAAGAATTAGAATATTTACATACACACATACATACATCTATATGTATACATGAGCACGAATAAGTCACGATAGTATCAGATCACACTAAATACGAATAAGAAACTTTTCAAACGACCACGTTGACTTGAAATATGCACACATATACGTGTAATGGCGTGTTTAAAAAGATCTTACCTTTAATGTTTGACGGCTTTAAAAAGGGAAACTCTAATTCAGATAACATATCGAGTCCAATCCAAACAAAAAGCTCTTCATTAGCTTTGATAGCCCTGGTTGTTCTGATGCACAACTCCTTTCCAGATTTCAAAAGCTCAACGTTTTGCTCGTGGCAGTCTTTAGCAACAGCTATAAAACGAGCCCAGTTTTCTCCGATTTGCTTTTCTACAACAGTCAAATTTCCAGCACAAACATCCACCTAGAACAATGAATTATCATCACATAAAATTGTTTTCAACAAATCATCACAATGGCATTTCTGTTTAACATAATTGCACCTCTACTGAAACTAATGGACTTAAATATTAGGGAAAACCGGGTACAGTTGATACATGGTTGAATTGAAACGAGGGCTCAAATTTTTGAGTGCCTATTTTCCCAAAACTAAGAGTTTTATTAAGAAACGGACAAACTTATGCTGATGTACGTATGCGGGAGAAAACTGTATCTTATTTTGTTGGCGAGTTGCTCCTAAAAATTGTTTGTTGTGAATAAAAGAAAATGTTTATGGTTTTAATTCTGTTGTCGTGTGGGGTATTTAAAAGATTCTCATTTATAATAACAGCCAATGATCGAGTAACGCCCCAGGCGTAATCAACAATGAAACTCGCGCCACGGCATGATAATTTGATAATACGTTTCGGTAATGTTTAAAATGCTGGGAAAGGCTTTATTGTGACAAGACTGTACTGAATCCGGCAACTTAATTGTTTTACTGGTAAGACTGTGTCATTTCAGGAGAACGAAGAACCGAAAAAATGATCAACAATGAGCGCTATCTACTGGAGTTCAGGTTAATTCGCTGGAGTTAAGGTTACAATTTCAACGATCAAAATATCACAGAACAGGCAATTGCTTTGCTGAAATGTAGAAGCAATTTCCACCCGTCATATTTTAACGGGCGATTTTCTAGTTATATAATATTAAGAAAAGTACAACTGTGCTACTTGAATAGGAGGAATGACTTTACCTATTCAAAATTTCTTATATTTTTAGCTTTTTAACACGCTTTTATTAGCTTCACTTGTATGTTTGTGAGTAACTCTCCTTTGGACTAAGAGCTAGTGGCTAATTACTGTTAGTACATTCCGCCACTTTCTGAGCGTTCGTGACCGGGCGGTCTAAGGCGCAGGTCTTCTCTGACGTTCACCTACGGGAACCATTGGGCGTGTGTTCTAATCCCGTCTGCACCGAAATTAAATTTAAAATCTTGCAACTCAATTTTCGCCCACTTTTTGTGATCGGATTCTTTTAAAATTTGGAATGCAACCTCAGACTCGATGACAATGCAATATTCTATAAACAAATTAATTTATTAACGATAAGTTATTAGTTTATTCTAATTAACACGCTTTTATTAGCTCAACTTGTATGTTTGTAGGTCCAATTTTCCTTTGGACAAATAGCCAGTGTCTTACTAGAATTACTTACAATGTATACAAATCAGAGCTGCGGAGTGTAACAATGTTTGCACATGAATTTACCAGAAAGCATTCAAAATGTCTGATGCAAATAATGCAATAGAATGCTAAGATACATTCCATTATAAAAATCGAACACACGCACAAAGATTTCATTTAAGAGTTACAAGTGTTAGCAATATGTAATATCTAAATCTTATTTGAAAAATAATAGTTTAAAAAACTAAAAAAAAAACGCTTTAGTAGCAAAATAAACTAAAAAGTTAAAAATAATCTTTGGATGACAATTATATAAAGTAATTGACCAAAGACTTAATTTTACTGTAATAGAAAAAAAGCGTGGGGGGCTTCTTATCAGTTGTCTTACATTTCTTCCACTTGTTATCCATGCAAAAATGTAAATATATATATATATATATATATTAGGGTGGTCCTTATTTTTGAAGTTGCAGATATTTTACGCGACGCCCCCTCAATTTGTTCCATTGTACAAATAAATTATCCTTGCAAAATTTAAAGTCATTCCATGAATATTAACACGCGCCCCTAGGGCCCCCTTCTTTGAGTTTCGAAGAAAAAATTGCGGATTTTCTCATTTTTATGTAAAAATATTCTAACGTTTTATATTTAGGGTAATTTTGAACCTCAATAGGTGCTGCTACTTCCAGACAGACCATTCTCTCACTTTCATTCTGTAAAATTTAACATGTTACAAAGAATAAAATGTACACCAATGGCCTTGGGTCTAGCGTGCCGCTCTTCTGCACTTGTTCCAACCAAGAGGCAGGGAAACGTTTCTTCCCATCAAGATGGACACAAGGAATTCCATAGGGCATTAATGAATGGCCTAGGCCATTAATGAACGACCTTTGACAACAACAAATTGCCTCCTCCAGGCTTTGGGAGTGTTGATTTACAAAATTCCCAGTGTATGTAATAGGTGTGGCAAATAGAGAAGTAAGGTTTCAAAGCTATAAATATAAGTAATTGCAATTAAATTTTAATTCGCAGTTCTTTAGTTACAAACATACCTAAATGCTCATGCAATTTTTAATTTTAAAAATATAACTTCGAAAAATCCTCGATTACTCCTAACATAAAAATATACTGTATTTTCCATAGCTAAAATATAAATTTAAAAAATATCCAGATCGGAACAATGTAGAAATTTATACTTTAAATTAATTTTCTTCTATTTAAGTACATAGTCCTTTATTATTATCAAATTCTTTTTATTCACAAGATTTAGAAACCAAAATGGGTATCTATCCTAACCTGTTGACCTTTTGTTTTCTACAGCTGGTTTACCACAATGCAAACGAGCTGATGTGTGAATCACATGACTTCCTTTTACTCCAATTTAATGTCATTTCCCCATTACTGGCAATTTTAATGTGATTCAATAGTTTACCCTCTCTTTCACCAACAGTGGCCAAATAGAAAAATTTAAAAAAAAATCGCCAAGTTTTTTGGCGAAGAAGACAGGCGATATATCGCCAAATGTCCACCAAATTATAACACCGCATGAGTTTACACCGAAATTAGCAATGATTCCCCCCCCCCCAAAAGGGTCAAAAGATCCCTTTAGAAACACCCGAATGCTACCAAAAAGGGAGGTGCACAACTAGACTCCACTAGGAGTCTCCGTACCAAATTTCAACTTTCTAGGACATACCGTTCTTGAGTTATGCGACATAAATACGCACATACATACTAACGTACATACAGACGTCACGAGAAAACTCGTTTTAACTAAAATCTCAATATTCATTCAAGAGTGAGTAAAATGGAAATTAAGGTCGATTTTTGAGTAAAAATTTTGTCGCGAATACAATACTTCCTTTTTTGTAAAAGGAAGTAAAAAAAAACGAAGTCATATTTTGGTATAATTCTCTACATAGTCTAATATTTTCGAGGGCCCCAGAAACTAGAGGGCCCTAAGGAGGGTTTTATAGGCCAAATAGCTAATCAGATCCGGATGTTCGCTCTTAGAAGAAAAAAAAATCGTCGCCAAGTTGGCGAAAAAACTTGGCGACCAAAAGCTTGGCGATACGTCACCAAGTGTTTACCAAATTATAACACCACTTAAGTTTGCATTGATATTAACAATGATTTCCCCCCAAAAAGGTGCAAAAGACCCCCTTAGGAACATCCGAAAGCAACCAAAAGGGGAGGTGCACAACTAGACCCCACTACGAGTCTATGTACCAAATTTCAACTTTCTAGGACATACCATTTTTGAGTTATGCGAGATACATACGCACATACGCACATACGCACATACACACATACGCACATACATACAGACGTCACGAGAAAAGTCGTTGTAATTACCTCGGTGATGGTCAAAATGGATATTTCGCGTGTCTATACATTCTTAGGCACTTTTCCGCATGTGATCGAATCGAAAAAAAAACTCAACATTCATTTGGGGGTGAGCAAAATGGAAATTAAGGGCGATTTTTGAGTGAAAATTTTTTCGCGAATACAATACTTCCTTTTTTGTAAAAGGAAGTAAAAAGCTTGACAACTATTGATATCTGCTCGCCTTTTAATCAGTTAGACAAATGCCATATTAGGAATAAAGATGTTGTTCATTTATTTACAGCCTATGTAGATGCAGATTTAAATCCAAATAACCTAGTGATCAATCGTACATTCCTTAAGAGAGCAAAAGAAAATCTTCGAGAGGTAAAATTAAATTTCATGAATTTAAATTTAGATTTTGTATTTATTCACTGGGGTACAAAGCTACATCCAGATGTAACTGGAAAAAGAACGCCGACATGATTACCGTGATAGCTTCAGGTCCTAATATTGAACATCTACTCGGAATGCCTTAGATATTTCTTCAGTTGTATATGATATCTTAGATGATAGCTCTTTATTGCTAACTGTTCTAGCTGTAGTGTTTTATACAGCGACTTGCAATACCAACCGTATAAATTGGACATGCAATTTTTTAGAGCAAAAACTGAACGGTGATATACTACATTTGGATTATCATCATCACGCACTTGAAATCGTACTGCGGAGTGTGTCCTTAAAGAAGTTCTTGCCTTTCTTAGTTCTAGATCAGATATTCAATTATTTAAGCACTTCAAAATTTTGTGGAAAGATCTCCATCATTCAGAACTTATAACATTTCAATCAAGTACACATACCACTTAAATTCCAAAAGACGAAGTTGATGACATATTATTGTTCGTAAAAAGCGGAATTGAGAAAGATTCTAGAGAATTCTCATAATTTGTAATAATATTTCCTGGTGAATTTCCTCCTACAGGGATATGTTTTTGGCAACCTGGAGCTTATTCCTGAGCCGCATGGGTGGCAAAAGGAATTTTTGTTTGAAAATTCTTATATTTAGGAAACAATTTAAATTGACCTTACGTGAAAAGAAAGCCCTTCAATGCTGTTATACAATTAAATGCTGTATGAAGATATGGTTTTTCGCAGCAACCCAATCGAAGCTCCTTTAAATAATATAATGCGCCAAAAAAACTAGCAGAGTACAAAATGACGACAAACATGCAGCAGAAGCAGTAATTGGAAAATTCATAACTCACTTATGGTATTTAGGGGATAAACTAGTAGCTTTGTCCGTATTGGATGAAGGAATTAACTTTGAAGATAGGAAAAGACTAGTCCAAAAAATGCTTGTGATAAGGAAGACGTGTTTGACGACTGTTTAACATATTTTAGATAACAGTAGATGATTTGGAATACTTTCTTAGTAAAGATCTTCCTCTTTATAGAATCAATTAGGAAATAAAACTGTTTGATAAGTTACAAATACTAAAAGATTTTTTCTTATTTGATCCTGATTCAAGGCAAAATGAAGGAAGCTATTCAAAGGGAAGAGAGATTGTAAAAATACTGAAAATTGTGAATGATGCAACTGAAAGAGGAGCACAATATTAATTAATAGAAGAATTTCACAACTAATTTACCAAATATGAGTACAAAGCAATTTATTTTACAGACCGTCCAAGACTATCGGAAAAAAATACACACTATTAAGATACATTGAGAAAACCGTACGCTTAAGGAAAGTTTCTAAAGCATTATTTCATTCTTATTCAACGTAAAATCTTTAGATGATATAAAGTAATTAAAAAAATTAATTTTAGTGCTACCTCACTGTAATATTATTTTGCAAACCTAGGAGGAACGATGTACTGGGTCTGAAGTAAAGACACGAAGATTTGTGCGAAAATTATCAAAAGTGTTAAAGTTCAACGTTAAAGTTGCACACGTTACTTTTTATTACAGTGTCACAAAACCAGGAGGCGTCACTTGTTGAATTCCAAAAAAAAAATTTTCTCATATAAATAAGGACCACCTTAATATATATATATATATATATATATATATATATATATATATATATATATATATATATATATATATATATATATATATATATATATATATATATATATATATATATATATATATATATATATATATATATATATATATATATATATATATATATATATATATATATATATATATATATATTAGGGTGGTCTTTATTTATATGGGAAATTTTTTTTCTCGGAATTCAGCAAGTGACGCCCGCTAGTTTTGTGACACTTTAATAAAAATTAACGTGTGCAAAATTTGAACTCGATCGGTCAATAATAACACGTGCCCCTAGGACGTTGAACTTTAACTTTTGATAATTTTCCCACAAATCTTCGAGTTTTTATTTCAGACCCAGTTCATCGTTTCTCCTAGGTTAGCAAAATATTTTTACAGTGAGGTAGCATTAAAATTGATCTTTTTAATTACTTTATATCATCTAAGCATTTTACATTGAATAAGAATGAAATAATGCTTTAGAAACTTTACCTTAATTGTACGCTTTTCTCAATACGCTATCTCGATCGTGTGTATTTTTTTCCGATAGTCTTGGACATTCTGTAAAATAAATTGCTTTTGTAACTCATGTTTGGTAAATTGTTTGTAAAATTCTTCGATTAATTGTGCTCCTCTTTCAGTTGTATGATTCACAACTTTCAGCATTTTAACGATCTCTCTTCGCTTTAAATAGCTTCCTTCATTTTGCCATAAATCAGGATCAAGTAGGAAAACATCTTTTGGTATTTGCAACTTATCAAACAGTTTTATTGACTTGTAATTGATTCTATAAAAAGGAAAATCTTTATTAAGAAAGTATTTCAAATCATCTACTGTTATATGAAATTTTTTATACAATCATCATACACGTCTTCCTTATCAGCAAGCATTTTTTGGAGTAGTCGTTTCGTATCTTTAAAGTTAATTTCTTCATCCAATACGTTCAAAGCTACCAGTTCATCCCCTAAATACCACAAGAGATTTATGAATTTTCCAATCGCTGCTTCTGCTGCATGCTTGTTGTCATTTTGTACGCTGCTAGTTTTTTTTTTTTTTTTTTTGGCACATTATATTATTTAAAGGAGCTTCGATTGGGTTGCTGCAAAAAACTATATCTCCATACAGCATTTAACTGTAAAAACAGCAATTAAGGGCTTTCTCCTCATGTATGGTCAATTTAAATTGTTTCTTAAATACATAAATTTTCAAACAAGGAATTCCTTTTGCACCCATCTGGCTCAGGGATAAGCTCCAGGTTGCCGAAAACATATCCCTCTAGGGGGATCTTTACCATGAAATATTATTACAAGTTATGCGAAGTCTCTGTAATCTTTAAGGGAAAGTTCTTTCTCAACATTCACTTTTTACAAACAACAATATATCATCGACTTCGTCTTGAAGAATGTAAGTGGTATGTGTACTTGATTGAAATTTTATAAGTTTTGAATGATGGAGATATTTCTACAAAATGCTTAATAATGGAATATCGGGTCTTGAACTAAAAAAGGCAAGATCTTCTTTAAAGACACTCTGCAGTACGATTTCAAGTGCATGATGATGGCAATCCAAATGTAATATATCACCGCTCAGTGTTTGCTCTAAAAAATGCATGCACAATTTATGCGGCCGGTATTACAAGCCGTTGTATCAAACATTACATCTTGAACAGTTAGAAATAAAGAGAAATCATATATATCATCATCAACAATTGAAGAAATATATTAGGAATTTCGAGTAGCTGTTCAACATTGGGACCTGAAGTTATCATGGTAAGCCTGACGGCGTTCTTTTTGCAGTTAAATCTGGATGTAGCTTTGTATCAAAGTGAATAAGTACAAAATCTGAATTTAAATCCATGAAATTTGATTTTTCCTCTAGGAGATTTTTTCTTGTTCAAGTGATGTACGATTGATCACAAGGTCATTTGGATTTAAATTGACTGCATCTACATAGACTGTTAACAAATGAACAGCATTTTTATCCCTATATGGCATTTGTCTAACAATGATGAAAGGCGAGAAGCTATCAATAATTGTCAAGTTTTTTTTTTTTTTTTTTTTTTTTGCGTTGTAATAGACCAGATGTAGAAACAAGGTTACAGGCTAAAATTTACATATAAGGACTACGTTCTGAAATAGATGAAAATTAATTTAAAGTATAGATTTTTACGTTATTCCGATCTGGAATTGTTTAAAATTTATATTTTAGGTATATAAAATATAGTATCGAGGATTTTTCAAAATTTATATTTTAAAAATTAAAAATTGCATAAACATTTAAGTATATTTTTTACTAAATAACAGAAAATTTAAATATAATTGTCATTTCTTATATTTATAGCACTGAAACCTTAGCGACCCTATTTGCCACACCTATTACATACAAGGGAATTTTTGTAAATCAACACCCCCAAAACCTAGATGAGATAATTTGTTGTTGTCAAAGATCATTCATTAACGGCCTAGGACATTCATTAATAGCCTTTAGAATCCTTTGTGTCCATCTTGGTGGAAAGAAATGTTCCCCTGCCGCTTAGTTTGGAACGAGCTCAGTAGAGCGGTATATCTGACCCAAGGTCATTGGTGTGCATGTACCCTCTGTAACATCTAAAGTTTTACGGAATGACAGTGAGAGAATAGTCAGTCTAGAAGTAGCAGCATATATTGAGGTTTCAAATTACTGTAAATATGAAACGTAAGAATATTCGTACGTAAAAATGAGAAAATGCGCAATTTTTTTCTTCGAAACTCAAAAAAGAGGGCCCTAGGGGCACGTGTAAATATTCATGGATTGACTTAAAATTTTGCAAGGATCATTTATTTGTATATATATATATATATATATATATATAACAGGAAGATCTTCTTCTTACCCTAGTCTTTTATGAAACTAATATATAAAACCAGAAATTAAGGTAGACGTTTTTTTCATACAAAAAAAAAGTCAGTACTTACATGCAGTCGCACTTCTGTCGTCGTCTTTTGGAACAGACTTCTCAAATCAATAGGTCCTACGCCAGGTAAAGAGCATATCCCTTTTGGAATATCATTAGCTGCTAATACACATGTACTCATTTTTACTATGAACGTGAATTGTGCAAAAATATCATTACAATATCAATCATCAACTTTTTTTTTTTTTTCAAAAGAGCTGATACCGAAAAATATTTGACTAAGTCATAATGTAAGATTCTCCTTTATCTTGACTTGATTATTGATAACTGAAACCTGTTTCCTGAGGAATTGATCAATATAAATATGTGAATTGGAGTGGAAATTAAGAATAGCATGACCACTGAGAAACTAAAAGAGTTTCTTAAAGCTATGTTACTAAAAGATATTTTTGTGATAGTTATCACAATCAGAAATTGCAAGCGATCTTGTATCAAGGGAAAATTAATAATTTTTCTGCGATAATCAGGAACAAAAACCACGAATCTTCTTTTTTTCGGGACCTAATTACCTTTGCCATAATTTTCGTAAACAATATTCATTACCATTATTCTTTTCAAAACAATAATGAATGCGCTTCCAGTAATAAGAGAGAACAGTAATCATGATTCATCTTGAAAGGTAAGACTCGCATACACAAACACATGGATCCGTTCTTGGTAGCATTCATGAATTAAATAAATAATTCACGTTTGACTGTTGTCGCAAACAGACACAATTATTTTAACCTCAATGTTCCCTAAATATCATTATCCAAATATTTAGCTATGAAATCGAAAGCTAAATGTAATTTCCGATATGCACGTGCCACAACAAAGCATGGGCTAAAAATCATGAAACAAAATCACTTGATTTGAAGACTATAATGGAAAAATTGAGCTTCAATTTTTTAAATGGTTAAATCTTCATTGCTGCGAATAGCGATAACCAGGCAGAGAAGCTGTGATTTCACCTGATGCGGGGGAGCGTATGAGGCAGGGCACACGATGGAATATCCCTCATAGACCCGGACTGCATCATCTGGCTTCCGGAGGACCCTGTTGTACCAGGTGGTGTGTCCCACGCTTTTTAGGAGAGCGGGTGCAATGGTACCTCCTATTTTTCTTCGCCTATCGCACTGGATTTCATTAGCATAGAAACTCATTTGAAAGAAATGAAAAATCAAAATTATAGAAAGTTATATCTTCACTGAAATGCTTTCATTTTGTGTTCGCAATTAAAATATCTTATTTCCACCAATCTCAACTATATTGAGAAACGGCAAACTATTTTTTTTTTGCAAATTATATTTTATTTATTTTATTTCCTTTTATTTATATCTCATGTTACTTTATTTTAATGATTCATTTAATTACTTATTCATTTATTTTGATAAAGAAAAGATTATCTTTAGACTAATTTACGGTAAAAGCATTGTACAAGTAAAAGATAACTGAGCAAAGTAAAATCATGGAACATTTTTGAGCATCATTCCCAGGAAGTGCCAAAAATGTAAATATTACATGATTTATTTATTGAAAGTTAAAACTTAAAAGTTTGAAAATAGTCAAATTCATGGAGAAAATTTGCATAAGTTAGTCTGTCAATCAGGCTGTCCCATACTAATAGTTTTTGACAAGGTAATTTGCCAGAAGTTTCTTTCTTTTTTTTTCCGAAAGTACTTCGCCGGGCCCCTTAATCGTATGTTCTTTTTGTACCTTAATTTTCTTTTCTTTCCAACTACTTTCGTGTTTTTTTTATTCCAAAAGACATTTAATACTATAGGTACTTACAAAGACGATTTAGCTCTCAAAAACTACTGTTTAGATTCGGAGATTCGACTCATGTTAACTTAATAAGATTAACTTTTTGCCGAAAAATACATAAATAAATGAATTTTTAATATGATTATTTTCTGACTATTTTTGAATAGTTGAGAAGTATTTAACATGTACTCGAACTGGTTAATTTCAAATTCTTTTATCTTAGAAACGCTCACGCTGGTTATAAAATTCTGAAGAACAATAGATGTTTGAAAGTTAATTCTCGCTATTTCATAAAATGCAGAAAAGTTAAGAACGAAGAACTAAGAAAAAAAAAATTTAAGCCTGCTATTGATGTCTTGTTATTATACTGCCGTGGGCAAGTAAAGGGGCAAGTAACTGCATTTTTTTTTTTTTTTTTTTTTTTTGCATTTTTGTCATCTGTTGTACACTAGTTTTATTATAAAAGCTTGCATATTTGGTTTCCGCTGTAAAAAAGGAACGAAAAAAAGTCTAATTGACACTTTTCCCTATTGTTAGCACTTAATTCAACAAACAGTTCTCAAATACCTCGAAAACTCATTTCTGCAGATACTGCCATTTACCTGCTCACGGCAGTACAGCTCTTAATTCTGAAATAAAAATTCCAGATTATACTTTCAAAATTGAATGCATTTAAGTGCCTTAACAGAAATCAAACAAATCGTTTGATCTTTATTTCCCTGATGATTGCCTAATTTCAATACTTTTTTATTATTAGTAGAAAAACTTTTCATGTTATACACTGCTCGACATTGAAAATGCAACACCAAGAAGGAGTGTTCAGAAATTTATGCACATTTTAGAGTAGACGTACATCACTGAGTTATGCAAATGATGTAAAATGCGCAGTTATCCGACGCACGTGAAGTAAGATATAAGGGAAGGAACTTGCAGAATGGGCAATATTCGTGCCGTTATTTCTGACTGGAGAATTATCGAAGAAATTTTGTTTTTTTCTTGGAAGATACGTGTAGCACGAGAGAATGCCAGGCCGCCTTCTACGAAGGAACTTTCAGCAGATAGACGATTTTACGAGGGGTACTGTGATCGGACTGAGAAGGGAGGTTGGTCCGTACGTCAAATTGCAGCTGATACCCACATGGATGTGAGCACGGTGCATCGGCTGTGCCGAAGATGGTTAGAACAACGAAATGTGGCAAGATTGAGGGGTGCAGGGGCAGCCAGAGTGACGTCAAAACGCGTGGATCGATGCATCCATCGACAAGCTGTAGCAGACCCACTAGTCACTTGTTCCTCGATTCTGCAGCAAGTGCAAGATACCCTGAATGTTCCTGTGTCAACCAGAACCATTTCCCGTCGTTTGGTCGCACATGGTCTACAATCACGGCGTCCGCTAAGAAGACTGCCATTGACCCCACAACATAGACAGCAACGTTTAGTATGGTGCCGGAATAGAGGGACGTGGAAGAAAGAATGGCGAAATGTGTGTTCTCAGATAAATCCCACTTCTGTTTATCCAGTGATAGTCGCCGCATATGTGTGTGGCGTCGACGTGGAGACAAATCTAATCCGGCAGTAACTGTGGAACATCCCACCGCACGACAACGTGGCATAATGGTTTGGGGCGCAATTGCGTACAAATCCATATCACCTCTTGTTCGTATTCAGGGCACGGCCCAATGATACTTGGATAATGTGCTGCGGCCGGTGGCAATCCCTTACCTTCAAGGGCTACCTAATGCAATTTTTCAGCAGGCTAACGCCCGACCACACAGTGCTCGAACTGCCAACATGCTCTCCAAGGCACACATATGCTTCCCTGGTCACCATACTCTCCTGACCTGTCACTAATCGAACATGTGTGGGATGTGATTGGACGCCTATTGCAGACTCTGTCCCTGCCTCGTTCAGAAGACGAACTGTGGCAAATGGTTGAAAGGGAATGGAGAGCCATCCCTCTGGACACCATCCGCACCCTTATTTACTCTATGCCTAGACGTGTTTCTTCGTGTAACGCTGTCTGCGCTGGTCCTACATCCTACTGAGCCGACGCCGCGCCGTCCTCACTCTGTATTCTGCCTATCATTTTGAAATTAAGATCATTTATTATTCCTTGCTGTCTCTGTCTTTTTCCCAAATTTCATCACTTTCTGACCACTCCTTCTTGGAGTTGCATTTTCAATGTTGAGAAGTGTCTTATTGATCAATTTGAAAATAATTCAACACTAAATGATTTTAAACTTATTTCACAACTTTGAATGAAATGAACTTTATTTTCCAGTTTAATGATTTAAATTATGGTTAAAGTCATCATGTGCCTGTAGCACGTGCTGTGGTAGAACTATTTTTATTATTTTTACTAGGAGATCCTGTGTTTGACGAAAAATTAATTAATTGAGCAATTTTTAAAGCATTTTACGTATTTATTTTCAGAAAAAAAGTACTAAGAACTTTCTAATTTTTAGTGTTGTTCCATTAATTATTTTCTTCAATTACTGGTTTCTATTCAGTATAGGGGAGAGTGTTTTATGTAGGGACACTACTAATTTCCAGGAATCTATTTTTAGGAGCCAAGCTTTTTGTAATCTCTAATAGTAAACTTCGCCACTAAATAGAACCATAGTAACAATCGGCGTCAAAACAGTTAAATTGTTGATTTTGTGAAAGAAAAAAAAAATTCATGAAGCCAAAGTAAATATTTTCTTTATTTATTTTTTTTTTCTTTTTCATTTTCTGTCTTTCTATTTGTTCTACTAATCATCTGAATTTTATTTTGTTACAAAAGAGAAGTACTTTGAAAATTTTGGTTAGGCAAAAATAATGATAGTGCATCTAGCTTGACCACCATTTTGATTTTCTTAAACCACGTAGAGATTGTACCTTGGGACAGCCAAACATATTGTGCCTTAGGACACGTCCCAAGGTGCAACTGGTTCTTAAGAATTAAGATATGCTTAAGAACATGGGAAAATGTTATAATCTGATCTAAACACATATGGTAAGATAATAAGTCATTAATTCATTATTTTTTATTCATTTTTCATAATTCAATTCAGTACTATGAAAAAAATGTTTTTTTTTTTTGTGTTTTGTGCAAAATTGATTCAAGTATATGGCTGTTTCCTGAATCATGAAGAGTGTAAACAGGATGTACAACAGGATGTGTCCCAAGGTACAACAGGATTGTACCTTGGAACAGTTTGGAACTCTTACTTTAAACGGCTGGCAATCTTTTATTTTCACACTGCCTGAATTTTTAAAAAAATATATTGCAAGGAAATATGTTGGGATATTTTAATGTGACTTTTTGATCTTCTATTTGATTTAAGTAATTGACGTCAAAAATTAAAGTATCAAAAGTGTCCCAAGGTACAATTCTCTCCCCTATCATGTATTACCCAGCATTTGAAGAAAACATTAAGCCCACTGAAGCTACCAAAGCAGAGGGAATCTCTTGCATATACCTCACTTGTCTAACTTGAAACCAAAGCCTAGGTCACGTTTAAATAAACAGGTTTGAATAGATTTTACTTTCAGTTTGTAAATTTTAATCTAATTGGAAATGTTATCGTCTTCCAGCTTTTTTATGACTTTTTTTTTTCTTGTACGTATTTTCATGTATTTATATATTTGCTTTTTATTTGGCGCCCATCTTTTCATTTTTAACTATGAATTTCTTTCAAATTCGTCAACTGGAAATGGGGAAAGGCTGGTAATTATCATTACAACTACTTTTGTTTTCATTAAAAACGAATATAGTTGCTAGATTTACGTTCTACGCAAGTATATACAAGGACGGTTTTTTTTTTTTTAAATACAGTGAGTATGGAACTCACAATACCACAAATGATATTAAAATAAGTGCGCCAACTGAGGTCACCTTAAGGTTAATGGCCTATATCTCTCACATTTATAATTCAATTTTCTCCCATTTTTGCACATCCCACAGCTGTCCCATTAAAAATAAGAAAAAAAAAAAACATTCTGAGTGAAAATTAAGGTTTCAGTTATGTTTATCAGCAGTTTCAATAAAGAACGGCGATTTGGTTTTAATAGGAACATGGTTCCATGAACAAAGCAAACTTTGGGCAAGGATTACCTCACGGAGGGCTGAATGCAAAAAAAAAGGCCAAAATTTGCCATCAAACTAAAAATATACTAATTGAAAAATTCTGTAGTGTTAGTATGAAAACATATTAAACTGCATAATGACAGTAAGAAGCAAAGGGATGTAAGTGGATTTTATAAAGTTTCCAGTAAAATGCGTTCTAAGTTCAGATCTTAGGTAGGCTTTCATTGAAGTGTTTTCCCGAGTCATGCTATACAACAGCACCCACCAGGAGCTACTAGTATACCATATCTTTTCCTAAAACCGAAAAGAGTTCCTACCATTTGTACTGATTATTTCCTTCTTTTGTTAGGGGGGTTTCTCTCACTTACATACCTTTACTTCTCATTGGCTCATATGATTAAGGCAAAAACATTATCAAAAGTTCACGTTTACTTCAATGGAAAGGAGAAAGATCAATCGTCGCATTCAATAATTCGTTATTTTCTGTTTTTTTGGTCACTTTTGCATAGTTCGTACACATATGCGCAACATAAGCAGCACAGGATCATATCTTCCACCCGACCTTCTGGAATCCTAATCAGTCGAACCATGGTTTAATTGGGCTGCAATCTATTTTTGTACGTTAGTAAATCACCATAAAAAATAATCACAGTAACCCTTTTTTTTTAGAAGTGAAAATGTTTTGAGAGGGCTTTGAAATTCTGATCCGCAACCTTTTTTGTGCGGCGGAAGTGACGTAGTTGTTTTTTCTGTGACGTAAAAAGTCGCACATGCGCTCTTCTCGCTTTCTTTCTTTCTCGTTGTCCGTGGTTGTGTGTACTGCGTTCAAATGGCGTGGAGATCACTGAGTACAGCTGTTCTGCCGTGATAATCTCAAAAGTCGTATCTGCACTTTTTATCAAAATTGAGTTACGGTTTCAAAATTGTTATTTGTCACATACACTATATGATCAAAAGTATTGGGACACTTTCAAAAATTCGCATTTGTACGGATTTCTCGAGAAATAAAAGATTATTTTTTTCATATAAAAGGTATACTCCAGCTGCCATTTTTTAACAAAAATTATGTCTACTATTCATTTCAGCGACGAACAACAAATTGAGGACACAAAAAAAGGGTTTTGATCATTTCTCATTGTAAATAGCTGAGGATAAGCTATAAATATCAGAAATACGTTATAAACCAGCTAGAATTTATTTTTTTATTTTTGTGAAAGTAGGGTCTGGTGGGGTAAAGTGGTCATAAAATCGTAGGTTTTCAACTTAGGTGGATAATAAATATAACAAATTCTTTAAACACTTCAACTTTTTTTGTTGTTATTTTACATTGCATTATTAAAGAACACGGTACATTGAATTTTAGGAAGAAAAATATTGATTTTAGCACTTAGTTTTATAGCACTTTCTTTTCCCTATGTTTTTATGACCACTTTACCCCATGGGGTGGGGGAAAGTGGTCATAGCATGGGGTAAAGTGGTCATAATTAAAAATAGATGCAAAACCACATTATAAATAACCCTAATACTTGTATATTTCGGCTATTTTCATAGTTACAAGTATATTCACGAGTACATGCGTGTATACACGAATATATACGTGTCCTGTGTTATACACAAGCAAACACGTTCCTATATGAGTAGATACATGTATACATCAGATACATGCATGCACATGCCTACTAAAGTATATACGAGTATATAAGCATATATACGAGTATATAAGCATGTATACGTGATTACATACAGGAGTGTATACTTGTCATGCCACATACATATACGTGTCACGTGTATGTACGAGTATATACGAACATCATATGTGCGTATGCACTAGTATCTCGAGAAAGTACGTGCATACTTGAGTATATATGTGTATAATAGACGTATATACGCATATATAAGTGTACGGTACATAAGTACATATACGGGTATACACGAGTTAATTCGTGAATACATCCAGTGCGTCTTTGGTGCGTATTTACGTATGTATAATATGTAAGCACGAGTATATACGCATGTTTACGTGTAAACATGATTATATACCTGTGTAGACGTATATACGTACATTTACGTGTATACACCAGGACATGTATGTATACACGAGAATATACGCTTATATACATTTCGGCCTACAAAGTGAATCTAAGCTCTTGGGAAAAATCAAAGGGGTGTGAGAGAGGAGGATAAGAAGTTATAATCACTGACGCGCTACATGCACACAAAACCTGAAACTGATGGATGCAAAGCAGGGCACGAAGATGATTTTACCTTACATTTTATTTTTTAAGAAATATTTAGAGCAGTTGTTAGAAGTTACAGCCTGTAGTAGCTCTAACACACACATCACAACAAAGGCGCAGTGGCTGATGAAAGTTTTTCAAATATCTCGTTATTGCAACAGAGAGTGATCTGTGAATGCGACGCATGTATTACAGCTGCAGGTCGTAAATTTCACCAATCGCTTTAAAAGTTTCTTAAGACTTAAAATGTTGTGTAAAATTGTTTTTGTAATAAATTTTTGACTTTTTTTGCACGCATATGTTTCTGGCTCTGCGTGCATGTAGTGCATCAGCATTGTTTTTGTGACCATATGTTCATTATGATTCTTGCTTCTTATCCTCCCCCTAACACATTTTAATAATTTGCTCAAGAGTTTAAACTCACTCTGTATACTTGTATTTCTTATGCTTGTATGTAAGTGTCTACTCGAGTACGTACGCGTATATACCTGAGTATATAAGTGTTCTTATATATACGACTATAAGCGAGCATATACGTGTATAGTAGAATGTATAGCTGTATGGATAAAAAATACTTGCAGAAATCCATATACGTATTTATTGGCGCATTTATGTGAACACGAGTATATATGAGTATATATATATATATATATATATATATATATATATATATATATATATATATATGCATATGCTCGTATATTTAACCCCGTTTACTGTAAAAACAATACAAGTAAAATTAATATTTAATTTGTATCTGCCGTATACTTATAGATTAAGTGACATTAGAAGAACAATATTCGTTAAGCCTAATATTATGACCACTTTACCCCATCTTACTTAAATTGTTCTAAAAAATTATCTAAAATAGATTCAGCTAAATGCTAATGAGTAAGAGTTCTTGAGACATGTAGGAAGCTTCCTATGCGGTCAATTTCTTCCTAATTCTAACAAACAAAATTTCCCAAGGAAGTTAAAATAGGTGTTTAGATTTAAAAAAATTTCTTATTCACGCAAAATATTATTTTTTACCTAATAAAATTTTACCAGTTGTAAAATTTTGCATTCAAAATGTAGTTTCTAACTGCCCTACTCTAAAATAAAATGTTCACATTCATTCGAACATTTATTTCCAAGCTATAGCCATTTATTTGACGTATGACCACTTTACCCCATTGACCACTTTCCCCCACCAGACCCTATCTCTTACACCCACGGAGATAATTAAGCATTTCTCTCAAAAATTCAATTTTTTTTAAGGTTTTCGGCTCATATCACGCAGAGTTTTCCATCAAACGTTATTAAACTTTAAGAATATTTGACAGCATATTTGAGAAACATAATAATAAAAATTGAAGTTAAAGTATTGAAAATTTAATGAAACATGAACGTTTAAAGCAATTAATTTTTCACTGCGCATGCGCGAAAGACAGCAATTTATAACCTTCATAATTGGAAGCCCAGATATATTCTACATCTCATGAAAAAGTTCCACCTTGATATCTTTAAAATCTAAAAAGTTATCAGCGATCTAATGAGCCGAAATTTAATAATTCTTGGCTAGACGACGAACAGTGAGGGATCGTTCGCAAATAATCCGTTCTTATCATGAATCACTCCGCAACGATAGTAGGAAAGTGTTGCCAGTTTGCGAACGACCCCTTACCATTTTCCGCTTATCCAAGAATTATAGAAATTCGGCTTCTTAGATCGCTGATAACTTTTTAAATTTTAAATGTATTCTGGTGAAATTTTTTTATGTGTTGTAGAATATATCTGAGCTTTGGATTATAAACGTTAGCCACGGGAGTTAGGGTTAAATTTTCAACTATCAAAAAATATTAGGAAACAGGCAATTAATTCGTTCAAGTGTAGAAGCAATTTTCACCCGTCATACCTTGACGGACGATTTTCTAGTAAAAATACCCAGCTAAAAATAATCTTCAGAAAATCTGCAGAAAAAAAATGTTTTTTTTTAAGTATTTTTCAAGATTTCTGCAGATTTTTAGAAGACAAAAAAAGTCGGCATTTTGTCTTCAATGTGATCTGCAGAAAATCCACACAAAAAAGTTTTATTTTTAGTTTTCTCTAAATATTCTGCAGATTTTTTGAAAATTAAAAAAAATCTGTAAATTGTCTTCAATTAGATCTACAGAAAATCTACACAAAAAATTCTCTTACAGTTTTCTCTAAATAGTTTGCAGATTTTTTTTATGGTCATCAAAAAAAAAAAAAAAAATCTGTATTTCAATTTAAATTGTTTTGCGCAATTTTTTACTACACATCATAAAAGTTGACTGTTCTATATTTTTTTATATTGAAACTGATATTTTTAGTCTGCATTTTCTCTGCAAGAACATGTTTTACAACAATCTCTCATTACAGCTTTTATTTCAATGGATTCGAAACAAAACTCAAGTAGCTCATTACTTAACAAGAAGAAATTCATTCTCATGTGCTGTGTATAACAATATTTTTTTTTATTTACTTAAAAAAATATGGGTATGTGTGGATAAACGTATTTGTAAGGTAATAAAATCATACTAATAAATGGAACAATTAAAGTTCAACAGACAAAAAATATCAACAGACAAAAAATATTAATTTTTGTCTCCATTATAATTGCTCCTGCTTCAATATTTTTTCACTATTTTAATTTTTTTTATTTTTCCCAGAATTTCCAGAAAATCAAGCAAATTGGTTTGTTTTTCTAATTTAAATCAGTAGTAAATAACTTAAAGTTTTTTTTCCAAGAACTTTTATTTATATTTTGATAACTTAAATTGAAGTTTAAAAGCAATTCAACAAGTCTGAAACATTTACCATATAAAAAATGTCTGTTTATTGTATTATACAAATAATATGACATGAAAATCAATTTTAATTTAAGTGCATGATTCAAATCAAATAAAATTGAAATAGCAATTTTTCATCATTTTTTGTTGAAAAAAAAACGATATTGAACAAGGCAAGTTATTACATGGTTTCAAAGGGCTTCCAAAAATGTCAACTTCAAGAAGGATACGTATTTGAACAGAGTAAAATTTGTCTCATTCGGAGAAAAATCAGGAAAGGAAAATTAAATAAGAACAAATATGACTGGAAATAATGTTCTCGAACGGCATTCTGCCTAGTACAAACGCACCGAACGCCGAACCTCTTACCGTCCGTTCCGCAATATGCGGGTGCCACAGGGCTACGAGAGCAGATGACCGCTCGACCAGGTGACGCGCGTTGTTTTTCCTCCGTTACGGAAACAAATAATTAGGGCAGAATTAAGTTTTATCATTGGAAACCCAATAAAATATACCCAAAGAAGAAACCCATTATTCGTGCCCCGGTTTACAAAAAGGTAAGACACTTTAAAATTCAACACAATTATTATTTGAGAAAAAAAACTATTATTTAATAAGTGTATAGTTGATTAGGGTAAGTTAGAAAATTAAATGCCTAATCTGAGGTTATTAATTTTTGAAATTTTTAATTTTTCAAAGATTGGCTTAAAATTTTGAGCAAACATTCACGTTGTCAATATCTATTAATAAAAAAAATTGTGTTACGATGTCTCAATAATAACCAGTCTAATTAACTTAATTACTTTAAAACACGTGGTCGATTTGGGGGAGTTTTGCGAATTTTTTAATTTTTACAAATAGTTCTATTTATTATTTTATCTTGAAACTTTGTACTAATTTTATAATCATAGCAATGCATTTTTGTGCCAAGCTTGGTTTGGTTATTTCAATTTGCATATGCTCCAAATTAATAAAATCTAAATTTTCATTTCTGAGGAGTAGTTCGTTTTAATTATATGTTTTATTAAACACACATGAGAGTAGTGAATTTACTCATTTTTATTAAAAAATGTCGAAATTTGAAATTAAAAATGTTTTCGGATTTTTATTGCATTAATTTCATTTTTATTAGTTGTTATCTACTATTTTTAATTTTTTGCGCATATTTTTTGTAGTTTATCTACAGATTTTCTGGAGAATATTTTTAAAAGGCACCTGCAGAAAATTTGAGCATATTTGGAACGTTCTTTCTTTAGAAAATCTGTAGATACAGATCTGCAGAATATTTAAGCATATTTGGAACATGCTTTCTTCACAAAATCTGCAGAAAATTTGAGCATATTTGGAACATGCTTTCTGCAAAAAAATCTACACATAAAAATTGCAGATTTTCTTTAGAAAGGATGTTCCAAATATGTTTAGATTTTCAGCAGATTTTTTTAAAAGATTTTCTGCAGATTTTTTTTTAGCTGGGTATATTCTCCCGCCTAGGCCTAAAGTTAAATTTTTGGATATTTCCAAAGCAAAAATTGTTAACAATGCAGCAGAGAATCAATGCTAAAAAATAGTGTTTGCTGTCTTGCAATATTTAGGTCTGCTGTACAGTACTCGAAAATAACTCGTACGTACATGAGTAGTCACTCATTCTACTGCATTATTAAGGATATTTATTTACCATTAATTTAATAAAGAAAGTTAAGCAATGTCATAAATTTACTTTACTGTTTATACAATGGTTTGAAATAAATAAGTTTATTTTATTAGTAAGTATAAAAAACATGTTTTTACGTGAAGAAGACAGCGATAAAACTATATACAACACTTGCAAAAACAAAGAAGTTGTAGCACTAGAAATATAGACGGGTTCATTACTTTCAAAGTTTGGCCAAGAGGTAGGACTGATACTGCCACTACTTGAGAAATTTTTTAAAGATTTACTATTTGAATTTGTCTTTAGTAAAACATATCACGATCACGTGTTACCCCCTTCCCCCACTTTCCTTTATTTGTTAAAATCTAAAACTTTATAACTTCTCATCGATAGCAATTAAAGCATAAGTTCAAATTTCCAACATTGAAAGAATGTTTTACAAAATGTAACACAGTCATACAATAAATCTATTTTTTTTTTTTACGTGCTATATTTTTTAAAGTTTTGAAAAACAGATAGGGGAGAAGTGGGTACAAGACAGGAAGAAGAGTGAGACAACAGCAATTTATTTTCTGTTTGGATATTTCCAGCCGCTTGGTAAAACTTTTAAAAAGTCAGGTCGACATGCTGTGAAAAATATAAGTGATGTATCTAGGGGGGAGCAGGCCGGGGTTCTTGTCCCGGTTGGCAACTTCTGGGGGGCGGCAAATTCACCTTATTTCGGTGTTTTTATCGTTTAAACTAGACATAAAAATTTGAAGGAAGATGGGTAAGGGCTGCAGTTTTGAGTTTTTACCCCAGTTCAAAAAAATTGTAGATCCGGCACACTGAACTTATAGAAAAAAATGTTTGCTTTTAAGTATTATACAAGGAAAATAACTATGTCATCATAGGTTGAACCCATTGAGGTAAAATACGAGTATCTCCAATTGTTTGCTGCATTGTTTCTAAACTATTAGTCAAGTTTTTCAGGCTGGTGTTAGTAATTGTACACTAGCCCATTAACCAACTTCATTTTAGCTGTAGAATGATGTTGATAATTTTCTTTGAGAATGGCAGTTATTGAGTTTATATTCTGTAGTGAGGTAACAGTGAGACCATATTAATTCGTTGCTCACTGCCCCCATGGCACTTTTATATTAAAAGTGGAGAAATTATACATTGAATTAAATCTAATTGCAACTATCCTGTCGATGCAAATAATAATAAAATAAGTTTGAAAGCCTTGCATCAACAAAATAAAGATGTTTGAATGAAAGTATGACTTTTATAGCTATAAAATATCACATAAAAATTTACGTTTCGTACTTATTCTATTTACTCTATTTTCTATTTTTTCATTGCAATATGCCAAATGTATTAATATTTTTCCACACTTAAGTTTATGAGTATATCGGGCAGCTGCAGTTCATGAAATTTTTTTAAACGTGTTTTTTGGAATCCTCTTTCTGTAAGTTCCAGAATCAATTTCATGGTTGATAATGAAAGAACCAATTTAAATTAATTTTGGTAATATTTCCAATTAAGCTTTATTCAATAAGCATTTATATAATTCGCAAAGGGTAACTATTGAAATTGTATTGACAACATGATTTATAGAAAGAAAACTTGCATATCAGCACTACCATGTCTACAGACATATTTTTAAAAACATTTAACATCAGATTGTCTATTTCTTCGAATTTGGAAGATTAATTTGCTGAAATATGAGTTTACAAAAATAATTATCTATCTTAAGTTTCATTGAAGGGTTGGAATTTCACAAGCGTCAAACCAAGTTTCTTGCAATAGAAAATGTATAATTGATGCATGGGACGATATTTTTGTTTAATTTATGCAATCAAATGGTAAAACAGGTACTCTAAAACTCAAATAAGTTGTACCTATGAGGCTCTGCTAAGATAAATAACATTTAATGTCAAGAAGTAAACAAGAAAAAATAAGAAATTAAGTACTTTAGTTATCGTGTAAAAATACATAATTATTTTTTTATAAAGTCCTCCTACAACTTTTGCTACTAGTAAAAGTTGAGACTCATAAAAAAAAAAAATTAAGATTTTTTTTTAACTATGTACTACATAAATCTATTTGTTTCAGAAATTCATACAAGTTTAGCTAATTTAAAGCGGGGAAGTTAATACTAATGTCAATATTTTTAGTGATATCAGCAATAAAAAGAATCTACTGAAACGCTAGGTTTCGCATCACGAAAGTACAAATTGAAAAATTGTCACTAAATAAAATTACAAAAGAAAAATATTTTTATATAATTTAACTATTATTAATATTTAAAACCAAAAAAAAAAAAATGTTCGTATCACTGTTGTTAAAAACTAGCGCATTCCGTACGAACAGTGCAATCACTCCACTGACGCAGCTAATCCGTGAATAATTTGGGGTCTGACTTTCAACATTATAATTAAGATGTAAGGTGGGTGGGCCAAATAAGGCAATGTTAACCAATCAGGCCAATCCCCCCTTTTCCTACGTAGAATAGCAAAAATTTCCTAGATCATGATTTTATCGTCATCAAAAAAATCTAACTTATGATAAAGCAATATCACAAGGAATTTGCTATCAACAGAAAAAAGTGTAGCAACGGTTATTTCAAAAGAATCACGTCAAAATCACCCGATCAATGTTTACAGTCAATTTTGTTTCGTCCTGATTCACTGTAGTTGCCCATTGTTCTAGAAAGTCTTATTGCGAAGTGTCGCTGTGTAACGCAATTTTTTCATGTGATTTGATAACTCTGGAACAGTAGACTGTACTCCAGTTAGGCCATGATTATTAAGACTTCGGTGTCCTTATTAATATGCTTCGGGGTGGATGGAGGATGTGATCCAGTGCTGCATATCTATGCACAAATATTCGAAAGAGGGACCAAAGAACAAAAAATAACAACTTATCAGTACCCGGAATGTGACGATTAATTTATTCCTTTTCATTGAAGTAAATGTGGTTTTTGAGTTTATCAAATGTGGTTAATATGTGTTTATATTGATAAGAGATAATTTTTCCATATCTTACAGTCTTATGGTCCCTTTTTGGCGTTGTTTCAGAGTTGACCTTATTAGGAGCAGGAACCCCTATTCCTTTTAAGGCTAATTTGCCATTTCTTTTCTTAAACTGCTGCCAAAAATATAAAATAAAAATCTGCCAAAAATTTTGTTTTTAGAAAATTTATATTTAAAAACTAATTAATGCAAATTCTATGAATGAAATTTGAAATAGAAACGGGGGCCCCAATCCTTGAGAGCCCCTGGGTCTGGGCCCAGTTGGCCCATGCATTAATCAGGGCCTGTCGTCATTTCTTTATCAATAAAATCCCTTCTAAAAAGACATCATCATTCATCCTTACACACTCTCAGATTTCTCCACCTACTCTGCTCACAGGTGCAACTGTTAAATCTACCCTACTTAATGCAGCACGACGAATTGACGATTTCTCTGATTCATAAGCTTCAAGTCAGCTGACGACGCGACAAAAGCTTCCAGCTGTATTGGTCCCACGCGCCCCCTTTAGCTTTGCTTTCATAAGGGCGACAAGTGGCGGCTTGCCTTTAATGAAGAGTCACCCTCCACACAATAGCGCGTGGTTGTCGAGGTAAACCATGACGACCGCCCTTCTTTGTTGTCTTCACTGCTCGGCTAATCCCCGTCACGTGACACCCTGAGGATGGGGAGTCGTCACCTGCACAACCCGCTAGTACTCGAGGGATGAAATTAAAATTCATTCAAAAATTAAAAGTGAGCACTGGAGACACTGTAGTCAAGACTTGATTATCACACTGTCTGTGAAGTTTAGCCCTTGGATACTATAAAATTACATTAAATAAAACTATTAATATTAGCTTCCGGTACTTTTCATCTAATTTTTTTCGTTATCTTTATAATTGTTCATTTTTTGTTAGTTTAAAAAATTCTCACAAGGCCTTCTTTCCACATGTGATTATTTTTGCTCTACAAGAAATACACTAATAATAATTAAAATATTTTTTGCTCAATGGGGGGGGGGGGGGGTTGAACATTCTAGGAGGCTATTATTCTTAAATGATGTCCTCCTAATTTTTGCTCGTTATTCGTTCGGTGTTGTTAACAGTTCCGTATCTAGAAGCTCTTGTCCCAGGCGAAAATTTCAAGTGTGGCGTTGGCTCTCATGTGGTCATCCGTAACGTGGTCATGTCAGGACCATCTTTACGAGGCTTTAACATCCACCAGTGTCTGAAACAAACGATCTTCAAGATCGTTGTCGTTAAGAAAAATAAGAAAAAGATCTTAAGACTAGTCAAACACATAAAACCTAAAAACCTATACTTTAGTAATATGAAAGTTAACTTACTAAAATAAGACATGGTTAGATAAATTTAAATTTCAGTAATAGCGGAATCCTGTTAAGAGAAACTGCGGCATGTATACCAGTACCGAAACACGGTTCGGCATGTATCCCACGGTTCAAAAGCCGCACACCATAATAACTTGTCTTTGTGCGTATTCATACGCAAATATGTGACAGGGTTTCTCAACGGGGACCACAGAAAAAAAATAATAAAATAGGTGAGCCATGCAGGCCCGTGCTGGCCCACCGGGACACCGGGACGAATCCCGGTGCGCCCCCTTTTACGACGCCCTTTTTCTCAAAGAATGTAAACTTCTATCGAAACTAGTACGAAAGAAAATACTTCAAGAAAAATTATAAATCTGTCGAATGAAAACTCAACCATAGCGACAAACTAATTATTAAAATCTTGCACCATTCAAGTAGACAATAGCCAAAGGGGGAAAGCGATATCTTCCGTAAAGTGCCCGCATAAAGATAACGTACTAGTTTTCCAGTTTCAATAAGATATACAATAGTTGCAATAAAAGAGCTCCCCAATCCATACAAAAAGGGGGGGGGGGGGCGGTTCGGCAACTTCTGAACAGTAAATTACCCTCTGCCATTCATCACTGTTTACATCTGATGACCCCATCATTCCTTTCTAGACAAAGTTAAATTATTCCCTGGGGTAACCAGATGGCTTCTATTTAAATGTTCCTTTAGAGTTAATATGAAGCAGTGTATGAAGTCAGGGAGGGAAAAAAGTAAGGGTTCCTCAGTTTGAAACGTTTTCTTAGTAGCGGTGCAATTGCCATAAAAT
The DNA here is from genome assembly GCF_026930045.1 of Uloborus diversus. Taxonomy (NCBI): domain Eukaryota; kingdom Metazoa; phylum Arthropoda; class Arachnida; order Araneae; family Uloboridae; genus Uloborus; species Uloborus diversus. The sequence continues at coordinate 163,270,420 of NC_072733.1, read as the reverse complement.
AATGGCGCCTTCAGACTAGGACCATTCAGACTTTACGGCGCCCTGGTGCCACCGGCCGTCCGAAAAGGGGGCGAAAGGGGCAATTGCACCACGCGCAGAGATCTAAGAGGGCGCCATAAACTAAACTTTTTCTGCATAATAATTAATTATTAATTTTTAAATTTTAGTCTAAGTATTGTTTTTAGAATACAAATACATTAGATTTAATTCTTGTCTTAATGGCGCACATAGATTACATTTTGATGATAGGTTACATTTTCAATTATGTAATAATTACTATAAAACTGTTCGGTACTTTTTTTTATCATTCTGTGTGAAAAAGGAGAGAGAGGAGCGGACCCAGACTGGCCAAATCGGCTAGTCGGCGATCACCGAGAGTCCCCGTGCTAGGAGGAGCCCCCAAATGAAGCGAAAAAAAAAAAAAAAAAAATTGTAGCAAAAAATGATTTTAAAATTCTTTGATTTCCTTGTAACTATTTCAATATGTTTCCTTATACGTTTTGCCACGATCAGGGCCTGGTTACTGAATAGACCAACTAGACTGTGGCCTAGGGCCCTTGCTTTTTAGGGGCCCCATAATGGCTAAAGTTGTTTTAGCTAATGACTAAAAGTAAGATTTGACTGCATAGTGACTCCAAAAAATCTTTCCTTAGAACCTGCCTATATCTAAATCAGGCCCTGTCCGGGATGCTTTTGATCATACAAGTTTTATACAAATAGTTTTATACAAATAGCACACTGGGGTGTCTAATTAAAGTCAGGTAGGGCCCCGGGGCAAATATTAATTTTAGGTTAGGGTCCCCTTGGGATTTAATTTCTCTGAATTTGTCCCGTTAACAGGGCCGGATTACCAAATAGGCAATTTAGGGATCGCCTACGGGCCCTAACAGAAATGCTCGACCTCCTTGCAAAAAATCATCCCGGCCCATAACCGCCCACTGATAACCGCCACCATTTTCGGTTAATTTTTAAACGCTTTGAATCCATTTTTTGAATTTCATTTTATTCCTCTATTAACCGGGATGTTTAGAGGTGTTGTCTGCCTTTTATATAAGTTGAGATACAAAACATTAACATCAATCCCTTGATCAAGTTAAATTTTTGCTTTCACCCTTTTAGAACTGATGAAACTATCATTAAGAGATTCAGGGGTGCCCAACCCCCCTAAGAGCAAGGGCGCACCTCCCTAAATATCACGAAGACCCCCCCCCCAAAGCAAGAACCCCCCTCAGAAAAGTAAAAAGTACCCCTCAAAACACCCCCTAAAACTTTCAATGGCGCAGTCTGCGCCATGACCCCCCCCCCCCCCGGTGGGCACCCCTGAAGAGAGACTTTAAAACTTTGCGGATTTTTCATGCTTTTCGTACATATATTTTTTTGTCTATTTAAAAATGTGTTTAAACGACACAGTTGCACAGTTTAGCTGCTCCTGGGTTAATATGAGTTCAGTTTCGTTTTTTCTTCAAATATTTGCTAAAACATATTTTTAACTTTTAAAATTTCAGCAAAGATATTAGGGGCCCGATTAAGGTTTCGAGGGGTCGTAAGCCAATAATTTTTATGGGGGGCCCAGTATTCAAACTCTATTCATTGGCTAAAACAATTTTAGCCGCAAACTAAAGTAGTTTCAGCCATTTCAGGGCCCCTAAATATCGGGGATCCTAGGCCACGCGGCCTAGTTGGCCTATTCAGTAATCAGACCCTGGAGGTGATTAGGAGTTCGTTTTTTTTTTTTTTTTTTTTTTTAAGATTCTTTGGTTTCTCGGGTCGTGGGCCCCTTAGTGGTGTGCCCCTCCCCCCCCCCTCCTCCTCGCATTGCGGAGTCTGCGAGTACGCAGATCTCCAGAGCAATCCTAAAGTTGAAAAAAGTTATCTTTTGCGAATTCCAACAAATAAAATTTTAACCAACAACTTTTCTTTCCTTCCCTCTTTCTCCAAGTGTACTTACCGACTGACGCCTCCAGGGGTGACGGCGGTACTAAACGCATGGTTATAAGTTACTCCGGTGACAGGTGTAAACTAGAACACCTCGGAGAGTGATGTCAGCCTTTCTGATACAAGCCGCTAATAATACTGCAAGTTCTTGTAGAATCAATAAGATGAGATAAGACAAGAACTGTGAAATTTGGGTATGGATGACGGCCGTGTGAAAAAAACTCGAACAAAAGAGAAATGCAGGTGTAATAAAAGTAGGAGTACATAAAAACTTCATGACTTGTTCAAGACTCAATGGATTCATTTAGATTGCTTTAGTGCACCAAATCCTTTTGCTTTTAAACCAGTAAATAAATGGGAAAATTGAATGCACATGGAAATCTTTCCGATAGGGTCTTTATCACCGGATATTGGCCATAAAACTATTCCACGTGGGGTTTTTACTTCTGCAATCTCAATCTGCATTATAGTACGATAGTTGAAGGTCTGTATTTTACTTGCGTGCAAGCCAACTATAATTTCTATTATGGAAATTAAAAAATAGATACATTGGGAGAAGATAATGACAAGATGAAGCAAAAAAGGTACGAGAATTATTCTACTATTAATTCATCGCTTTAAGCTTAAAAGTTGTAAAAAAATCTCAGTCCCTTCCAACAGTGGCACACTCACGGAGAGGATAAGGGGCTCCCTCTAAGAGACTAAGCTCCGCCCCTCCCCCATTAGGCCTAAAAATGCAGAATTTTATATCTGATTTTCAAAATTTTCCCCGGGGGAGAACCCCTCGGACCACCTAAAATTGGGAATATTCTATTGGGTCGAATAAAGCACTTTTCAGCGGAATTTTTTCAATGAATTTTCTATATTCTATGTTTTAACTTAGGAAATTTCAGTCATTGCGGTTTAAGGAAGCATTTAATGGAGTCAAGATTAGTTGTTGTTCAATTTGTTTTTAACCGTTAAAAAAATTATTTTTAAGTCCATGTCGGTTGCGTAAATTTACCCCGGACACGGGACACGTTTACGCATATTTATTTTGACACCTAACGTGGTTCTGTTAAAGTGTTTTGAACATAATGTCTTACCATCGTTAACATAAAGCAAATTTGTTACAGACTGAATAGTGTATAAAGTAAAAACTGAACGGGCATGAAGACAGAGCTACATGATTGTAAGCTATAAGATACGAATTTGTAACTCAATTAAAAATTAAAATAGTGATTTTAAAAACTAAAGTGCTTGGTGATGCTAAAAAAAATTGAGACAGTTTGGAGTAGAAGTAAGCCACAGTATAAGAACGTGCGTAAAGGTGCTCAGACGTCAACGCGCAAACTTGCCCCTTCGCCAAGCTTGGATTTATTTTTAACGTCCAAAAAAAGTTAATAACATTTCAGTTCCTACAAATACAATTCTCAAAAAAAAAAAAAAAAAGGATAAAATTTTACCAATTTTAATATATTTATATTTGTTCTGACTAAATATTATTTATTCACAGTAAGCTTCAAAACGTTCAACTCAAAATTTACTCGACTTGGTAGAAAACCGATAATTCTTTCTACACGCCAGACTGAAGCTCAACTGATGCTCAAAACCTTGTGAGGATATTTGCTAGGGAGCAGCATCAATCTGTTATGACTGTTGGCCCTCCAGTTATAATTCGTTTTGAAAAAAGGGCACTGCCTAAACGTGCCCCGGTCTACCATACTCCACTGAAGGAGGGGCTCTACACAGGGTTGGCTTTTCCCCGTCAAAACTTGTTTTTTTTCATACCGATGGGAAATACTGGGAAGAAATGGTAAATACCGGGAAACACTTCTAAATAACAATATGTGAGAAATGTTTTGGTTATCTGAGTCTGATGTGTAGAATGAAGGTTAGAAACAAATAGTTATTACAAATTCCCCTTGGGTTTTAAATTATTGTGTAGGAAAGGAGTATAAATAAATAAGAATTATTGCATATAAAACATAAAATTTGCTCACAATGTTTTATATCAATAATTAATTTTCTAAATAAATATTTTTGATCACAATAAAATAAAATTTTTAAACTTAAAAATACCAGGGTCATCAAGAGAAGCAAATAATTTGTGTTAAATTTAAATAAAATTTAAATAAAATTTGCAAAAAGTCTCTAATTAGTGTTTTGTTATCTGATGCTAAGATCCAATGTGGAAGTAGAAGACGAAGAATATAAACACGATTATGATTTGTAATTTGTGCATTGTCTTTCAAGCTAGTATTATTTACTTAGAACTCATTTGATATTTTAAAAGATTGTTTTGAATTTATATTTTTAATAATCAATTTTTCCCGTGTGGGAAAAACATAGTATTTCCCAGGACGGTTAAATACCGGTGGTGGGAAAAACTTTTCCAAGCCTGTCCCTGCATCACAATCCTTCTCCACACCCTCTCCGCTTACAAGGTAAATAAAACTATTAAAAAAAGTAAAGAAAAAAAAAAGAAAAAAATTCAATTCAGAAACAATGATAAATAAAATAACGCACCTTTAATAGATTTTGTAAAAATGGTATGAAATTTCCTTCTGCTAAAGGGTAAGTCAAGTAAAATTTCAAACGCGTGTTTTTTTTATACATTAATTTAACTTCAGTTTTATTATTAAACATGTCCAAAAAGAAAAAGCAATTTTTGAAACAATAACTTTCTCACATTTTCGCGGGGAGGACCCCCGGAACCCCCATACCAGGGCCAGGGGGCCCTTTCCAGTACCTAGCCGATCACCCCAGAAGGAGCCAGTCCGGGTCGGGGGGGGGGGTGCCTCCGCACCAGAAAAAATTCGCCTTGGACACCGGCCTTCTTGGCCGTCCGAAGAGGAGCGATAACCATGGGCGCCAACGTATGAGAAAGAGAGGGCGCTATAAACTAAGCTTTCGCTGCATTACAATTTATTATTATTATTATTATTATTATTATTATTATTATTATTATTATTATTTCATTTTCTAATTATATATATAAAAAAGAGGCTTTTAAAAAGCTTATTTTTTTAAATTTTCATGTCTTTTATGGTACACATAGGCTTTGGATAACATGTTCAACTATCCAATAATTAATATGAAAATGTTCGGTACGTTTATCACCTCTCAGTGTGAGGGAATGGGGAGCCAGAAAATGGTCGCCACAGAAGTCGTCATTTCTTCGAAGTCGTCGAGGAGGCCGGATAGCTCCGGTAGCCAAGCTATGAGAGGGTGCCATAAACTTAGCTTTTGTTGCATTACAATCAATTAGTTAATGTTTTAATTTTGTTCTTTTTAAAAATAATGGTTTTTAGAATGCAAATTGATCAGTTTAATTAATTAGATTTAATTCCTGTCTTTTATGGTACACATAAATTTCGGATTGCATGTTCAATTATCTAATAATTTATATAAAAATGTTCGGTACTTTCTCCCCGATCTGTGTGAGGGGAATGGGCGCCATGAAATATTCACCCACAGGAAGCCGTCATTTCTGAGGTTTTGTGAAATAATCTAATAGTAAATAATATTACGGTCATTTTTCCCCATTTTGTTGATTTTTGTTATGTAATTAGCTAATGTTGATATCTTTCTAAGGTTTTCTTAATTGTTGATTTATTTATTTATTTATTTTTCATGTTTAAAATTTTTACCTGTGTTATTGTTTAGTTCATCTTTAATTGACATTCCAGATTCGAAGTCTGGGTTAAAAAGTAATTCTTTAATGACGCGTCAATTTGCGGTAACTTATTAGTTTGTAATTATTTTATATATTACCATGATTATAAAAATGCTCAGTCATCAATACTCTCATTATAAGAATTAATAAAATTTTAGAATGAATGCGTGAAACCAGCTCAGAAATGAAACGTCAAACGTAATTTCAGTTTGATTCATTAACGTTTCGGTTTTGTTACTGATTGTGTTTTGGTTGAATACAAAGTTGTTTTTTGAGCAGTTTGCGAAAGTAATCTTGTAATAACAGAATATTTTAACCTATGGTCATTATTTACCAGTTCATTGATTTTTTTTTTTTTTTGTTATGTAATTAGCTGATGTTAATATCTTTCTTAGTTTCGTTATTATTTTTCCTTCATGGCTTTTAACCCCCGAAACACAAAGGAAAGGGGGTTATAAGTTTGACGTGTGTGTGTGTGTGTGTGTGTGTCTGTCTGTCTGTCTGCAAGCACCTAAACGGATGGACCGATTTTGAAAAAAAAATTTTTTTTTTGTTCGAAAGGAGAGTTGATCGAGAGTGTTCTTAGTTTAGTTCGAATTCATTGTTTGCCCACAAAGAAATTAAAAGCATTGAATTAAAATTTTTATCTGTTGCCAGATTCTATTTGTTAACAAATAAAATACTTGACATTGATTTTAAATAATATGAAGCTTTTAAAAGGATTTTCAATTTTCCCTCTTGATACTACAGTTGCGACTCAGTCGGGGTTTTTTACAATTTTTAATTTTATCGTTGCTTGTAAATGGTATACCTATGTAGTTGTATAGTCCAGATTCGAAGTCTTAGTATTTTAAAAAGTTATTTTTCAAATACGTTAACAATTTGCGGTCGCTTATTACATGGTGGTTATGTGGCATACTATCATGCTTATAAAAATGCTCTGTCGTCAGTACTGTTATAACTAAGAACCAAGGCCGAATTTACCTATTAGCTAAACAGGCTATAGTTAAGAGATCCTGTTTTGTAGGGGGTTTCCAACTCCTGAAAAATTGCATGATTCGTTACTAAAAAATGAAAAGTAGAAAAGATAAATTTCATTTTAAAATGCTTGAAAACCTTGAAAAATTTTAAAAGTTTGGCTACAAACCTTAAATTTTAAAATTTCTATCAAATGGGTGCGGGGAGGGGGGGGGATGGGTGAGAGAAATATTTTGTGACACGTGTTTCATATCTTGCTATTTATTTCATCCCTAATAAGCGAATGCAGTACTTTAGAAATTCTTTTTAACCCCCCGACACACAAAGGAAGGGGGTTATAAGTTTAACGTATCTGTGTGTGGCACTCTAGCAGCTAAACGGGTGGACCGATTTTGGAGAAAAAAATTTTGTTCGAAAGGAGAGTTGATCGAGGGTGTTCTTAGCTAGGTTGCGTTTTCGGATGACATTAATTAACAAAGATATTAATTTAAAATCTAAAAGGTTGTTCGCGATTTTTGCAGTGAAAACATATTAAAAAATTTAAATGTTTTGTACCAAAATAAAGAGGTTTTTTTTTTTTTCTTTTCTGCGTCTGATAGAATGTATTTGGAACTTCCATGTTACATTATAACTCGAATTATAACGCTTTATAAAGCTGATTTTAAATACGGCTAAGCCTTTATTTACGCGATCGGTAACCGAATTCATTGTTGGCCAACATGGAAAGAAAATGCAATGATTTGAAATTTTTATCCGTTGCCAGTTTCTATTTGTTCACAAATAAAATACTTGTAATTGATTTTTAACAGTACAAGGCTTTTTAAAGGATTTTTAATTTTCCTTCTTGAATCTACATTTGCCGGGGTAATCGGGGATTTTAAAACAAATTAATTTTTGTCCCACTTGTGTATTGCTTGCTTTTATATAACTTCTGCACGTTGTCAATCTGTTCAGTTAGCTAGGAAAAAAAATACACAATCTCTATTTCTTTTAGTTTTCTAGCCTGCACTACTTGTAATTAAAAAAAAAAAAAAAAAAAGTTGTTGCAATGCGAAATTTAAAAAGAGCTGTTTCTTACGAAGTTTTTAAAGCTTAACCTATGCAACCAAGTACTAAAATATCAGAGACTGAAAAGTGCAAGTGAAGTCCTTAACATATTTTTAATTGCTCTAGAGTCCATAAAAATAATTAGACAAGTCTTTCGAGCTCTAAAGCAAAGTGTTCCAATTTATTTCTCATGAAGTGCTCTTAAATTATGAATTGTCCAAATGGACAGTATCATTATGATACTATATAGTTATCTATTTTCTAAATCTGTGCACCATTTATTTTAAAGCAATTTTTTACTATTGACCATTTTACATTTAATTTATTGTAGTATTTGTCGGTGAGTTGAAGTTGGAGGGGTGATCAAAAACGAGTTGCCCCGAAAGTAATAATGCATAAATAAACTTTTCTCCTCCCTCGCTCTTTCTTTCTATCGGCTGCTGACATGATTTGTCGAACCAAAACAACTTTTAATTTGTATTATCTTAATTTGCAAAGGAGTATATAACTTTAAAGAAATTTTGTTTGCCTATTTTCCCCCCATATTTTTGTAGTTCCAATTACCCCTTATATGGCTTCAAAATGCAGAATTTTATGTCTATTTATTAAATTTTTCTCTGGGGGAGAAACCCCCGGACCCCCCAAATTTGGGGATATTCTGTACCCCAACTACAGGAGAGCCCTTTACTACTCTCATGATACCATTGCCCCTCTTAAGGTCAAACCCAAAAGCTTGAAGTACAACTCTAGCAGAACAAAATGCATTTGAGACAGGTAAACAAAATTGCATTTGGGGGAGTTGAATAAAAAAAAAAGGAAAAGAACTTTCCCAGAAAGCGATTTCTTTCTTCCGGAAAAAAATTGTCCACACCCCCCCCCCAAAAAAAAAATATATATATATATGTGAACATGCACCTAAAAATATAGGCGCCCCCAACTAGTCTTTCCACCGCCCTCTTCGGAGACCCAGCACGGGCCTGGAGCCATGACCCTTGGCAAGGAGGCCAGGGTTGAATTATTTCAATCGGGTACAATATTCGAATAAATTTTAAGTAACCTATTAAAATAAATATGACCTAATCGATTTTATGTGCATAAATTACAAAAAGAAAACATATTGCTCACTGCTTTCAAAAACGTCACATCTCAAAAATTAGCGATTATGAGTTATCCTTTTTTTTTTTTTTTTTTTTGAACTGCCATGAATGAGTAGCATATATCTGCAAAAAAAAGCTCCTTTTTTTTCCTTTCTTAGTATTTCTCCTTTAGGGAACAAAAGTGTCGTATTTGCATTTTCAAGTATTTTCGGAATGTGCTTTCCAAGAATGTCAGATCTTGGGTTGTGCTGCATCCATTAGGCATGAAACATTTGTGTCGTTAAGTGAAAGATTGTATTATTTTTTCCGAAAACAGTAAATTGCACACAACAAAAGAGTATTTTCATTCTTATTTTGTAAGTAAGAACGCACTATTTGCATTTATGCTGATATTGTAAGGAGAACAATTAGTAACAATACTGACACATTTTGAGATATTTCAAATGTTATCTTTGAAATTTAGTACAAGAACGTCATAAATGTTAACTTTTCCAGTTTTAATTTAAAAAAAAAAAAAACGGCACATTTTGCAAAATCTTCTAAGAATACTGTAAAAACACTCATTTTCACGAAAATAAACATATCAGTGATTTTTCGAGCTGAAAATTTCCCAAATTTTATATGAAGAGAACCGAAAGTTGATTTTATCAAATATTTCGCGAGGCTCAAATTTTTGCGGTTATGAGGGGCTCGTGAAGATTACGAAAGTAAATGCTTTTGCAGTACTTGCGTTAACTCCTCATTTAAATTTTGTACTTATCACGATCCATTGTCATAGTTTATTGATAAATTTCTACCATACATTTTGAAAGTCGTTAATGACGACTTAAAACTTTCTAATTAATTCGAAAAATTACGAAAACATTATTTTCCTAAATAAATAAATTTTGATCAAGATCAGTTGTAGAGGTTTGAATAAATTTTCCGTAATCTAGTGGAGTGAAAAAAATATTCTACAAAAAATCACTAAGTGCCAAGACAACTAATTCTTTGTCAGCTTTAAGTACATGATAGGAAGTTCTATCAGCATAAAATAAATGCTCTATTCAATTCAATAAATATTAGAGTGCTTATAGATATTAATAAAAGGTCATTTACTTAATAATGAATTATCTCCCTCTGGAAATATTTTCTACCCACGCCATTGTGTATAGTAGGGGAAAGGGGGCACATGTGAACATGGTATGTTTTACTAGGATAAGGTAAAGCAAAAAATCTTGAAAATTCTCAAATAATGGCAGTACCGGTCCTACTTCTTGGCCAAACTTTTAGAGCAAGACGCCTAGTTTATAATCCTGTGGTGACAGCTTCTTTGTTTTAGCAGATGCCGATGTAATTTTATTACTCTCTTCTTCACGTAAAAAAATATTTTAAGCTGACTAATAAGCAAAATTAACTATGTCAAACCATTAGATAAACATCCAAGTAAATTTATGACAAGGTTTAAATTTTTTAATTAAATTAGGAAGTCTTTATTTTTGAAAATTAGTCCTGAAGGAGATGACGGGGCACTTGTGAACACAACATGTAGGGGCATATGTGAACAGTTCCCATATCCTCTCTGCAATGTAATAACAGTGTTGGGTTATTATAAGTGGTAAAAAAAAGGTGTGGAGATTTATAACTACTATTTTCATACAATCAGCTTGTAAGTTTATTGTTCATTATTATTACATTATTATTAATTTATTACTTATTTATTTTATTGTTTTTGATCTTTTAAATTATTTTATTACTAAATAGTTGTCCAACAATTTAGTATTATATAATATTTACAAAGAAAAAAAGACAAAATATTTTCCTTAAACTAAAACCTGAAGTTTAAAATAATTTTAAGGTTCATCGTCACATTACGTATGAAGCTAAAACGCACTAATAACAGAAATAAACTGTATACATAATAAGATATTCTTTGTCTAATAAGTTTTTTTCTTTTCGATCCAGTGATTAAAGCATGCAACGAAACTTTAAAATTTGGCAGTTAACAGAGTTTTATAATTCAGAAAAAGTATTTTCTTATTGACTGTTAATGCAGCATTTAAACTAACACAGTGTAGGTTACAAACCTTATTTTTCATAATAAAGAGTTTTTCGTTAAAATGTGATTCTTGTCTTGCATTTTTCAATCTTGTTCATAGGTGCCCCAGGCTTGTTCACATGTGCCAGGTGGTTCACATGGGGGTGTTCACATGTGTATCGGGGTACATGTGAACAATTGAAGACATTTTTTAAAAAATTCCATAAAGTAAAGAAATATATATATTTTTTTAGTCTGAAAAAAATTCCAGGGTGCAGAGAAAAGCCCATTCAATCATGGGGACACTTTTGCTCTGAGAAATTAAGAAATCAAAAAAAAAAAAAAAATGTTCACATGTGCCCCCCTTTCCCTATATGTATACTGACTTAATAAATTTAATCATTGTGAGAAAAATAATTCAAGGGCAGAAAACTGAGATCCAGAGAAATGCGTGACGATCAATTTGGTCTTCAAGTAATAGTCCATTGGTCTGCTTTTCTTTCTTAGTAACATTTTCTTGAGTTACCTAATCGCGCCATTTTTTCTAAACTTCCTTATTAGGAAACTTCAGCTCCATTCAGTTTTTAATTTTCATTTTATCATTTTTCATTAAGTTTTCCACTTTATACACCAATCGAATTAGTTCGTAAAAATTCAAAGTTTCAAGAGTTCTTAAAAGGATATTCTGACGTTAAATATAGGGATAAAAAAAAAATTTTATTTTAATCACACCAGAGAGAGATACTACTCACAGTATTAGATATTCGCTTCTCTATAACTGAAATTCAATCATATTTTTTGATAAATTTCTATAACACTACTATAACAAAAGACAAATTGATCATAGAAAAAAGTGAAAACGTTTCGAAAATTTCGAATGTATTTTCTTTGATTTTTGTTCAATTAAATAGAAAAGGAAATTGGGGGAAGTCAGAAATATTATTTCGCTTGTTCAAACGCAAGAGGCAAACTCATTGAATTTAAAATCATACCAAGGAAATATAATACAGTGGAAAAAGGGGCACGTATCATCAATTTCGTACAGCAAAACTGTTCTCATAATTGACTGGACTTTTCTTTGTGCAATGGATTTTTTTTTCAGATCTTTTAAAAATTTATTCATTTACTTTATGGAACTTTGAAAAAAATGTCTTTAATTGTTTAAAAGTGAACAAGCCTCGGGCAGATATGAACACGATCGAAAAATGCTGGACGAGCATCATATTCATATTTCAACGAAAAACTCTTTAATATAAAACACATACGCATAAATGTACCAACTGCATTGACGGGTTTGTAACCAATAGTGTATCAGTTCGAACAGTACAGTAACTGTCATTAAGGAAATATTTTTTCCGAACTACATGACTCTGCTCAAAATCAAATTTTAAAGTTTCGTAGCATGGTTCTGATCACAGGATCGACAAGAAAAAAAACTTATAACACAAATAATATACAAAGAATACTTTGAAATTTAAAGTTTACTCTAGTTATACAGGATATTTCTGAACTCTTCGACTTGGAAAAAACTTTAAGAGGGGGATAGTACACATCTGGAAAAACAATATAATGGCAAAAATTAGGGTCCCAAAAGTCTTCCGAAGGAGATAGGCGGCAATAATATTTAGGGTCAAAAATTTCTAATGATCATAAAAAGCGGAAAAATTGGTCGATTCGTTTGCGGTTTTAGCTAAAATTATTCTTTTTATCAGTATTTTCTTGATGATGAATTTTGAAGATGTAGTTTAAAAAATGCCGATATTAGGTGCTTTAGACTGGAGTAGCCGATAACTATTTTTTACCGCTATTTCTGAATCTCATTAAATGTTTTCGAGTGCTTGGACTTAAACTTAAATTTTGAGCTCAAAATCTGAATAGTTGGAAGTGGTTAAGTAGCGGATAACCAGGACCGAATTTAGCTTCATGCCGCCCTTAGGCAGATTTGAAACCTGCCCCCCGACCCCTCAACTTAAGTGATTTATTCAAGGTCAATTTAAATACTGAAAAGCACTTACTTTCACGAGGCTTTAATTTTCACGAGCCGTTGAAAAAGAGAAAATTTAAGACTGACGAAATATTTCAACTTTATATATTATAATCAAATTTTGATTCTGTTAATAGTAAATTCACAAAATATTCAAAGCGCGAAATCACCAATAGCTTTATTTTCGTGAAAATATATATGTGTATGCACTCTTTATACTTCTTATAGTCATGCACCCCATGATTTTCCTTTTTGATATAAGTGTTTTGATTGCGATTAAAATTCGCAATCACAAACTTTTCAGGTAATCTATAAGGCATGTTGAATCTCTATGGGGCTTGAAATCTACACAAGGCTTAGAGAGTTTTTTTTTAATTCTTTTTAGTTCGTTTCAAAAGCGTGATGATTTCAAAAACTATTTATTACAATTATATTCTGCCTTTTAGTATTTGGGTGTCTGAAATTTTGCATTCGCTTTTAAACACTTTTATAAAACAGTGAGACGGCATTTAAATTGACAAAAACAGAATTTAGTTCATTTTTTTCGTTTACAAAGTAACCGCACAAAATTAACTGAGCAATAAAAAACACCGTAATTTCAAAATCATTCGGTGTTCACTTACCTTTTTTTTCAATATTCAAATGCATACATTAAAACTATCGAATTGTGGCGTTAAGGAATAAAATGCTCTTTTTAAATGCAGGAGATAATGATCACTCAGCCCTTCCAGTGCTACACATAGTCTTTTTAAGAGAAAACCAGATGTTATGTGAGTTTTACCTGAGGCTCTCTTCTTGATGCGCTCTGGAAGAACCTTCTTTGAAGGGCAAGAAATTCTTGGAAGGTATAAATTAAAGTGCATGTTTTCAATAGAAGATGTACTCCGTCCCTGCCGCAAGCTAAAACTGAAACTGATTACCTATTACCGGAAGTCTGTCACACCGCATTTTCTGTGGTTTCGACAATTACGATCAATTACGCTGACAAGTTAGGATCAGTTATGTCGTTGTTTTGGGGAAAATTGAAAAAGAACTGATGTTTCATTTTCAAGAAAAATAATTTAAAAAATGACATTGAAGCAAAATTTTCCGCCACCAAAAAAAATAATTGCCTCCCTGGCTGCCTACTCTGTCTATTGGAAAATTGGGCTCTGACGATAACTGAACTGTCTTCAAAGGTTGAAACACACTTTGTCACCAAAAAAAAAAAATGTATGCATCAAGAATAAATTAAGCTGTAACCAACAAACTCGGCAGGAATGTAGTTTGGTAAGACATGATTTAAATTTCGTCGCCAGCGACGAAAGGGTAAGCGCGCTATGCGCATACAAGATGCGCAGATAGGTACAATTGAAAGTGTGAAAGCTTGTGTAAAAGGGCATTTCAAACGAAACAGTCGAGTTGTAAGGATGCTATTGTGACTAGAACGACATTTTAGATGAATACGAACAATTTTTGGACTTTTTAAAAGGACGTACAATAGGTCTCAAAAAAGCAGGTTGTTTTTTCTTTTTTTTTTTAAATTTAAGATTTATTCAGAACTCCTCATGCACCACAAAGTATAACATGAGGCTTACAAAAGTAAGTAAAAATCACAAAAGCTTAAACGAACAAAGAACACATTCAAGAATAACATAAGACACAAATAAACAAAAAAGGAAAAACACAAAACAAAACACCGAAAAACACAAACAAGAAAAATATAATACATAAAAACAACTAGAGTCCAAGACATAAAACAAAACCCCGAAGAACATCAAGTCTCTCTGAACATTTTACGAGATCTGAAATAACAGGAGGCTAACAACAGGACAAACTATATAAACTTTCCCTGAAGGAACATCTGACCTCACGATGCAGTTAGCAGCTCATTAGACAATGTTCAATATCCCCCTTGGCTTCACCACAAAACGAATATCACTGTTCACCAACTTAAAACGGAACAAGTAACTATTGAAGCTACTATCAAAGAATATAGATAAAGGGAGAAGAAGTTCCACTTCGAGACCAGTTTGTAAGCTCCGCAGAGAAAAAAAAATACTAACGGAAACATGATTTGAGACTAAAGCCAACATTTAGGAACAAATTCGTCGCCAACGGTGAACTGGCTTGGCGTAGGGTTGCCATTTCCTCGCGGGAGTCGGGGAGACACGACCCCTCTGGAGATTCTAAAGCCTTTTGTATCTGAAGATTTGAAGAGTTCCAGATGTTCAATCGTTCTTCTCTTTTAACTAATGTACTCATTTGCTACTGTTGAAAAACCGCAACTGATAAGGCGATTTTTCTCTTTGAGTGGGCCTGGAAGAAGTGTCATCGCGCCGTTCGACCCCTGAGCGTTGTGTTGATGGGGGAAATTTGTTTCTTCACTCTTTTTGGGGCAGCTTTAAGCGTTGTGTTGATTACGGAGTTCCGAACTGATGCATCTACTAATCAGAATAAATTCGCCCTAAATTTCCCCTTTTACTGATCATTGAGGGAAGAAACATTATTATTTATTTCCCCTTTTGCTGATTTATATAATTGAGGTTGTAAAAACAAAATAACCTTTTTGGTCTGCTACGGGAGTAGTTTTAGGGGAGTATTCTTCTTCTTTTTTTTATTTAAAGAAATGGTTTAAACGAAGAAATAAATTAAAAAGTAGTTAATATTTTGTTTGCTTAATTTTACCCCTTTGACAGGAACACCAAGTGTCCCAGCATCTACTTTACAGCACAAAAAATGTTGTATTTTTGGTGCCCAGAGTTTGAGGACTGATTTTAGATATGTTTGGGGCTCTGAATCAAAATATGAAATTAGTTTTTCTCTAGCAGCTCTAGTTTTCAGATAATTTCAGCTGTTTTACCCAAATTATGCAGTTTTAACTCCATTTTATACATTTCTAAATCAAAGTGTAGGCTTCTGAAACAAGGACTGCCTCCAGCATATGTGCTCTGCTATAGTCAGTTTGCGGTCTAGTTACATTCAGAAAAACTCACTACATGGAGTAAATATCTAGCAAGTTTAGTAACAAGGCTTCAACGAATTACGGTCAACTTGTAAGTTCTTGCAATGCATATATTCGCTTTGCGTGATGAGTGATGAATTGGATCTTTGTATGTAATATTTTCAGGGCCCGACTAATGTAGACCCCAAATAAACTTTTTTGGGGGTCCTCTACAGTCAAATCTTATAAACAAAAGCATTAATAAAGAATCAGGGGTGGTAGTTTCAGGGGTGTTGAGGTGTTAAATCACTTATTCAAAGTAACCCACACTTGTACACATAAAAAACTGTAGATAAATTCAGGAGCTAAAACATATGCGAAAGCTGATCACTATTATTCGATTAACCGGGGAAATTGTTCGATTAGGCGGGATCCCTAACATTGCGAAATGTCTAACATTGCGAAATATTCGGTTCCTGGAGATTTTAATCGTATAAGCGGGGTTTTCATTTATCCGTTACAAGATTAAGCGGGGCTGACAACATTGTGTTTCCATTACAAACCAAGTGCGCAGAACAAAAATTGACTTATTTTGTAAACAAACAAATAAAAGAATTTTTTAAAAAATACCAAGAACTTTTCATAATGAACTCAAAAGTACAAAATAATTTTTCTGGGTCACAAAGGACAATTTAAGAATTCCTGTAGTTTTCGAAAATGACACCACAAACGAAGAAAAGTGCGGCTCACGTCATGAAGAGGATTTATTATTATCTAGCTTTCAATCATAACTTTGAGTGTTGAAACATGCATATTTTTCTTATTGGGAAAGTTTGGTTTGAAATGACTAGAACCGCACTTTTCTTCGTTTGTGGTGTCATTTTCTTAGAATTTTCGAAAAAATACAAGAATTCTTAAATTGCCCTTTCTGATCTAGAAAAGTTATTTTGTCCTTTTGAGTGCATTATGAAAAGTGCTTGGTATTTTTAAAAACATTCTGTTCTTTTATTCTTTTTAGTGTAAATGTATTTCAGAAATAGAATAATTTTACCCTCACGTTTTTAATATAAATGTTGCCCACTAAAAGGGAAAAAACCTATGTACGTGTCTAAAACTTTAAGCAGTAAGCACTAAAATTTAATCCTTGTTCCTCTGTAGGATTTATGTTTGCTAATTTCATGCTTGCTTCAGAGGAGCCTTGATTCAAAGTTTTCATTATGATTGCTTTTAACATTAGTGTTGAAAGGCAACAAAATTTGTAACAATGGGTTTTATATTTAAACATTTAATGGGGAAATTACATGAAACTTGCTGTTTTCCATCTTAACTGAAATAATTATTTTATTTTAGAATTTTATTTTTTCAGCGCTAAGTTGTACCTTAAGATTAAGCAAATCATTTAGTGAAATCCCGAAGTCTCTAAGTGGTCTAATAGAAGAGATATAAGCAAAACCAGGCCTCAGATTTCTCCGAGACAATCAGGCCAAGTATAATAAAAGTGCTTAAATAACAGATTTTTTTTTAAAAAATACTAAGCACTTTACATAACGCACTCAAAAGGACAAAATAACCTTTCTGGGTCAGAAAGGACAATTTAAGCATTCCTGTAGTTTTCGAAAATTCCAAGAAAATGACACCACAAACGAAGAAAAGTGCGGCTCAAATCATGAAGAGAATTTCTTATCATTATCTAGCTTTCAATCATAACATTGAGTGTTCAAACATGAATATTTTTCTTATTGGGGAAACGCTTTTTGTGTTCTCAAGAAGCATTATAATATTGAATGCAAAATAAACCTAATATTTACTCTTTGTTAAGCTTTAGTAGTTCAAAAAAAAAAAAAAAAAAACCTCTTAAAAGTGTTACATGACGTTCTGTATTTATCTCTGTACTTTTTTTGAAAAACCTTCTTCATATAAAAACGCTGTTCGAAAAGGTGATTTTCAGGAAAAAGTTATAAAGGTCATTGCATATGTGTCGTGGAAAAGGTCTGCGGACTGATTTCTAGTTGATAAGGATACAATGCGAACATTTATCGCTTGAAATCTGAAGACTTTTATTGTCCTAAAGTTAAAATTGCGGAATAAAATGCAAATGCGTATATTGACAAGGAACGATAAAATTAAAAATTTAAAAAACCCCCAATTGAGTCGCAACTGCAGAATCAAGAGGGAAAATTGAAAAATCCTTTTAAAAGTCTTATATTATTAAAAAACAAAGTCAAGTTTTTTTTTTTTTTTTGATATTAAATAGAAACTGGCAACAGGTAAAACTTTAAATCACTGCTTTTAATTTCCTTGTTGGCTAGCAATGAATGGGGTCGTTTCCAAAATTTTAAAAGTATTTTTTTCTGAAAGAGCATGCTTAAAAACACAGGATCTGACCATTTTTTAAATAATTTGTTTAAGTTTAATATTTAAAAACAAATGCTAAAATCTGCGCGCTTTCATTGTTTACATTTGTTGCCTATGACATCACAAATGATGAAATGCCATTCTGTGTTGCCATTCACAGAGCAAAATATTTAGTTCGCATCTTTACTCACGTGTATTGGCAACGATATGATTAATAGCAAGCGCAGAGCGCAATTTTAATTCGCTTCTTGATTATCATAACGTGGAAACGCGATACAAAGATGCGTCAAAGAGCATCATTTGTGACGTCACCAAGACCACGCCTTGTTTGAAAAATCGGACGTATTAAAAAATTAATCAAAAAATAACTGTTGGGAAAATGAAAGAATTTTCTGGGTTATGTTATTTATTTATTTATTTATTTTTTGCTTATTCTATCAATTTTAGTGATTAAAAGTACTACTTTTGACTGAAGGAAACAACCCCATTCGGTTTTCAATCGCGTGAATAAAGGCTTAGCCGTTATTAAAATCAGCTTTAAAAAGCGTCATGATTCGAATTTTATGAAAGATAGAAGCTCCAAACACATTTTATCAGACGCGGAAAAAAATTCTCTTTATTTTGGTATTGAATTTTAAAATTTTTAACTATGTTCTCACTGCAAAAATCGCGAAAAACATTTTAGAGGTTTTTAATTAATATCTTCGTTAATTAATGTCATCCAAAGACGCAACCTAGCTAAAAACACTCTCGATCAACTCTCCTTTCGACATTTTTTTTTTTTTTTAAATAAAGCTGTCCATCCATTTTGGCGCTAGAGTGCGACAGACAGATACACACACGCACACATAACGGGAGCTCAGATTTTAAGAAAATGCATATTTACTTGAATAATTGCAAATTGCCTATCTCTACTATATCAGTGATATAATTGATTCACGTGCTTTAAGAATCACTGCGGAACTTAGAATTGGATACGGAGAATGTCCATCCGTCTCAATTTTTCAGGCTGGCCAAATTGATTTGAGAAGGTAATTCAATAAATGATGATTTTTTTTTCGAAGATCTTCTAACAATTGTTTTAGAACAACATAAGGAGTATTTAGCACGTTTGGGAACAAATCACAGACGTGTTTAGCGTTTATCAAAAGTCTAGAACATTGTGACTGCAAAAATCCACAGTGAAAAACACACGAACACAATGAAAAAGTATGCTTTGGTGTTTTTCCAGTAACTAAAATAAAATATTTAGATTTCGGATGTTTAGTTCTGATGTAAATTAGTATGCTAATTAATTAATATGTTGAAGTTTGCTGATCGTTTATTTAGTACTTTTGATATAACGTTATCTTACCAACCCACTAGTACTCTCATTTTAGAATTAAGAGAGGGGGGGGATATGTAAGAGGTAAAATGGTCGCGTAAAAATTAATAATTGAAATGGGGGGGGTTCACAAGCGGTTTCTTTATAATATCTGATACCAGGGTCCACCGACTGATGACAGGCGCTGGTGTTAAGCAAATTGTGATTTAAAAAAAGGACAAAAGAAAAAAAAAAATTCGAAGTGAAAAACAACGCATGTTTTCTTTTTTCCTGCAAAATTAATTTATTTTAAGGATTCAAAATTTTTACTCGTTTCATACTTTTGCGCCATTCTAGTTTCGCCCCATTTCTTTTAATTCATGTGTTGCTAACGTAATAACTTACGCTTGACGATTCTACAATGACTTTTTTACTACCCTTTAGCAATGAACCATCGGACAAATGAGGCTTAATTACCTCCCTTTCAGCGCTTTCGCAGAGGGGAGAGAATAGAGAAAACATCTTCACCTCCGGATTCGCATTGCAAATGCAGCGACATCAGCATTGGCGATTTAGTGCCTTTTCGATCATTCAAGCACGCTTTTTCCCAAACTTGTCTCGCCAACCTGTTCCTGGATGTCGGCTTTTTGGTCGAACCACTATTCCGTCAGGGGTCGAAAGGAAGGTTACATACGTTTCTACCGAAGTGGGACATCTTTGCGTGTGAAATATCTTTGCTACTATGTCCAGTTGAAACTTGGGTTAACAGGAAGTAGGAGGAAAAAATTGGCACTTCAAGCGATGAAAAATAGTGGGGAAAAATCTCTTTGTCCGTAATGCTTTCGATGAGGCAAGATACTCCTCATTCCAGTCCGTAACAGTTTTTTCCCTCGCACTGTATTTAAAATGAGAAAGCGGCACAGACATCGCCAAAGTAACATCAAAACAAGTTGTCTCCTTTGCTAGTCTATCCGCTCCCTCATTCCCATAATTTCCACTGTGGCCTCGAACATAGGAAAAATGAATCTCAGTAGCCCCATCAAGACCATGCAAAATGGACTGAACTTCAACTGCAAGTCTCTCAGAAGTAGCCAAGTCACGCAAGAGAAAGAGGGAGGAAAGTGAATCGCTACAAACAAGAAACTTATGCACCGAATTCTCATGACTATAATCCTGGATCCACTTCACAGCTAGGTTTAGACATAAGAGTTCAGCCTGGAAAACAGAACATTCATCTCGCCGTATTCGGCGCTGGATTGCAATTTTCTGCACTCCATCCTCATAGACAACAAAGGCAAGGCCGACCTTTCCCTCTAACTAGCTACCGTCTGTAAAGCAAATAAATTTATAGTCCTGAAAATCAACATTTCCATAAGTAATAAGCGCAACAGGTTTCCTACATGAAGGGTAAGGCAAACATGAAAGTGGAATCTTCCCATCCAGGGTGTCATAAACGTTAGCTTTTATGCAGTCTTCTTTAACTTGAATATTGTTCAATATAAGCAAATCTAAAGGCGGAAGACCAGAAATTGCAAAGGCCGCCTCGTAACTGACAGTTCGATATCCTCGGATAATACGCAGAAGAAATCTTCTTTGTATTCTTCTTAAAAGCTTACAATTTACTTTCCTACATAAGGACTTTCCCCAAGCTCTTGAAGCGCGCGCGTATCTGCCGCCACCTCGGTTGAGCGATATGGTAGTAGCTTAGTATAGGTGAAAATAAATGAATCACTCCATTGCGGTCGGTAAAGGCATTTTAGAAACAGAAATGAGTGCGAAGATCGTACATTACATCATAAGAGCGGTCACTACCGTATCAACAAGGTCGCTAACATTAGTTCCATGTCATTTAACACCTCCCAAGAAACTGATGTTATCAAGAAAAACAATATGAAAGACGCTGGTATCTCGAACCTGCATCCATTGCGATGGATTGGATTTTCGCTGCATTTGATTAGGTGGGTTGTGACAGACAGGAGACATGTTATCTTCAACGATGAGTCCCAATTAAGTCCCAGTATTCATCGGTAACGTATTTCGCTCCATACACGCCGTGTTTTGATTTGTATAGCTGCTAGAGGAGGCTATACAACTTACGGTTTTGTAACCTTTATTATGTCATAAGTTCTTAATAAAACAATCTTTTGTTCTGAGTTTGTAATCATTTCCTTACCTTGTCATAGGTCACATTCTTTTTAAGTTTCGTGAAGATCGCTAGTTTCCTTCTGGGTTAATGTATTTTTTGTGTGAAAGAGTGTATTTCAACTTCTGAACACAGTTCAGTTTGCGTGACTTAATCACACCCATTGATTCTGATTTTGAGCTGAAAATTTAAAATTAAGTCTAAGCATTACGAAAAATCTAATGAGATTCAAAAATAGCGGTAAAAATAGTTGTTCGTTCCTAAAAAGTCTAAAGCGCCCTCTATCGGCATTTTTTAAACTACCTCTTCAAAATTTATGTTCAGGAAAATACTGATAAAAAGAATAATTTTAGCGAAAACAGCAAACGAATCGACCAATTTTCCCGTTTTTTATGATCATTTGAAATATTGGACTCTAAACCTTAATGGCGCCTAGCTCCTTCGGAAGACGTTTGGGACCTTTATTTTTGCTATTATATTGTTTGTCCTGATATGTACTATCACCCCTTAAAGCTTTGCCCAAGAGTTCAGAAACACCCTGTTTAGTGCGTTTAAGCTTCATATAGAATATGATGATGAATTTTGAAATTTGAAACTTCAGTTTTTCGTTAAAGAAAAATATTTTGCCTTTTTCTTTCTTTTTTTTTTTTTTTTAAGTAAATGTTATGCACCACTAAATTGTTGGCCAACTGTTTAGTAACAAAAGAATTTTAAAAAAAATTTTTAAAAATAATTAAATATTTAATAATAATGCAATTAAGCATTAGCAAGAAATTTACAAACCGCTAGTAGTAAAATAACAGTTATAAACTTTTACACCTTTTTTTAACACTGGACTTTTCTTTGTGCAACGACGGATTTTTTTTTTTTAGATTTTTTAATAATTATTCATTTACTTTATGAAATTTTGAAAAAAAAGTATTTAATTGTTTAAATGTGAACTAGCCTGGGGCAGATATGAACACAATTGAAAAATGCAGGACAAGCATCATGTTTCAACGAAAATTTCTTTAATATCTATAATAATAATATAAAGCTCAAGAGTTTGTTTTTTGTTTGGACACGCTAATCACAGAAACTACTGGTTCGAATTGAAAAAATTATTTTTGTGTTAAATAGTCCGTTTATTGAGGAAGGCTATAGGCCTTTTTTTTTTAATCAGATTGCCCTAAATATTTGTAATTGCAAGTTAAATGTTTAATTAATTGTTGAGTTCAATGAATTTCTAAAAAAAGGCGAAGAAAGTTTAAATCTATGAATTCCTAATAGATAGCGGGGTAGGTTAACTCATCGAGAGTGCGCTGGCGGACAGTGCGGATAGCTGCGAGGATCGAGGAACCATGCCGCGCTGTTCTTATAGTTAAAGATAGTTACTTACCTGAGTTAATAATTTGATTTTTCGTATTATTCAATTGTGATTAATATTTATAACATTTTTATTATAGTATTGTATATTTGGCGAAACATTTTAAATCTCAGGAAAAAAGCCGCTTCACTCGCTAAAGGGCAGGGTTACGGTAGCGTTGTTGCTTGGCGCGTTAAGCGATGAACTAGGATTATTTTGAGTTCTAAAGCTACTGTTAATCTTTTTATGCGTTTTGGCTAATAGTTTTAAATTCCAAAGAGACTTTAATAGATTTTTTGAAAAGGTGTATACGCATTTTAGTTGAAGAAAAGTGATCATTTCACATCACAAAGGGGAGGGGGGAGCGGATTTTTTTTTATTCAATGGACTTCCTTTAAATTCATCGCCGTGCGGGTACTGCTAGTAAAACAACGTTTATATGTACCAATTGCATTGACGGGTTGGTAACCTATAGAGTGTCAGTTTGAATTGCACAGTAACTGTCACTAAGGAAATATTCACTCACTGTCAAATTTTAAAGTTTCGTAGCATGTTCTGATCACTGGATCGACAGGAAAAAAACTTATAACACAAACAATATACAAAGAATATTTTTAACTGTAAAGTTTAGGGGGAACCCGAGTAAAGTGGATATCCCGGGCAAAGCGAATATTGCCTATAACTCTCAAATTGTTCGTTGGCCGGCAGCCGCGTTGTCATAGGAAAGGTCAGCTGTTGCCGCTCCCTGTGCGGCAAACATGTCGGGACGGGTTCGCGCAGCGCGGCGCCAGTGAGCGGACACAGCAGAATGTTTTTGGGAAAATAATATTATTTTGCAGAGTTAGGTGTTTCATTTATAACTTTGATAATATTTGAGACAGATTCTTTGTTATGAGTAGAATTTGATACATGATTATGTAGCTTTCAACTACCTGTAGACGACGAGTTAAGACGCTCAATTTTATCAATTTGGGTATAACCTCAAAAATGTACCTGAAGGGCAAAGCTGATTGGGCAAAGTGGATATCATATTCACTTTGCCCGGTCATGAGAAGTCGCTTCATCTGAACCTGGAAGTCCTTTAATTTTGAGACCTCAAGACAATACTACCATTGAAGACCATTCTTATACTCCCATGGGGTCTGAAACAACAAAATACGTCCAAGGTAATGATGTTGCCGCCGCTTCACCCAAACCTGGATGTTCTAAGAACTATTTTAGTCTTTTAGTTTTACGATCTATTCCTCAGCCTGCTAAACTAATAACAACACGTAAACGAAAGCTACAAAGATCTACACTCCTGACAAGTACTCCAGTAAAGGAAGATCAGAAACAAAAATTTTAAAAAGCAAGAAAAACTGTCGTGAAGTTACTAGATGATGTTTCGACTAAAACTTCTCTGAACACTGTTTGGAAGACTACTACCAAAAAAACTAAATCAAAAATCTCTGCCACACAACATAAGACTGCAAAAGAGAATACAAAGAGGATAGAAGGAAATAAATTTGATGATGTAAGGTGCATTTTCAGTGATGAAATATACCAAAGCCGTAGCCAGGATTTTGGTTTTTTTTTTGGGGGGGGGGGGGTCATCAATTTTCGACAAAAAGTCACCTGTTGCTACTATTTTTGAAGCTTGTGAATTGGTAGATATACGGCAATGGGGGTGGGGGGGAGGGGAAAAACTGGAAAAAAAAATAGAAGGAAGACGGGAGGGAGGCGGCAGGCGAAACTATTGGTTGTTTTAATTTTTTCTTTTGAACAGTAATTTTACTGAATTATCAAGAGTTAAATTTATTTTATCAAAATGTGAGCAAATGTTTTCACAGATAATTTTAATTTATAGTTATAATATCAGTTAATCAACATTCAATAATGTACAAGTTTTGTTGGTTCAGAAAACGATGTGTCGTGTCATAAATGTCGCAACTGCCAAAGATACCCATGACATGAAGACCAGTAATTGACCCTCAAGTTTTACATAAAATAGTAATATGTACCACAAATCACTTTTCATGAGCTCCTAGGATCAAGAGAACCCAAATGATTGTTTGTAAGGAAGAAGCAGAATTAGAAGTATTTTTAAAATGTCCATTACATGCCAAACTGATACCGGGTTTGGCATCTCATTTTAGACGCAGTTTCAAAAAACATTTTTAAAAAAAACGCAATTTCAGGCTATATTTGGTAGTGAGACTGGAGAAAAGGTTTGGTTTAGCGCACGTTTTCCTGGAAATTTTTGAAGCCTTAAAAACGCATTTGGGACTGTCTTCGGAAAATTTCGTTATTGAAGTTTTAAAGACGCAATTTTGAGATACATGGTGACATGTTAGGGGAGGAGGTGGGTAGTTCTAAGTCGGAAATTTTTTGAAGTTATAAGGCCTATGCGCTGGGGGAGAAGAGAAGGTTCGGGGGGTTCTCAAATTTTTTACAATAGGACTTTAAAAATGACATTACAAATTTTCTTTGGGTGAGTTTACGGGAAGGAGATGGAAATTTAGGAGCTCTCCCTTCGTAAAACTCATTCTAAAGTTCTCTTCGACAACGTTACAGAAGGGAAAGAGGTAGCCTAGAGAAAATTGTTTGCAATCGAAGTCCAAGAAATATGATTTTTGATTATGTTTGGTACGGCTGCATAATGGGCGGGTAATCGGTAGCTGTCCTCCTATAAATTTTCGAAATCAAAATTCTGAAAATGCAGTTTTAAGTTACCTTTAGTTATATTGAGGAGAATATGGAAGGGGTCGGGTCCTCTGACCCGAAAGTTTTCCAAAATTAAGGGCCAAAAATTACTGTTTTGGACTCTATATGGTCTTGTCAAAGGGGTTTAAATTTTTTTTTTGTCTCTGCGGTGTTTTTATCGCACTGGGCCATACTAAGGTCCAAAAAGTAAGGACGTGTATGAAATCAAAGGCTTCGTTTTTTTCCCATCACATGTTTCTTAAATACGCTTCTCCCACAGAAAGTTTAAGGATTTGTGGTTTTAAAAACGCATTTTTGACGATGTTTGGTAATGTTCGGGAAGAAGAGATTTGAGGGTGCTCCGCCGCCCATTTTTCGAAAATGCAATTGTTATATCCTCTAGTTATGTTAATAGAAGGACAGTTCGGGAGCTCACTAACGAATTTTTTTTTAAATAACTCTAAAAATGCAGTTTTAGAAGATTTGGTGATGAGAAGGAGAGATTTAAAGGCCCAACTCCAGATATTTTATTAATTTTTAGTTTTAAAAATGCATTTTAGACAACTTTTGGTAATGCAATGGGAGGTTGCATTCAGAGATGTTCCCCTGGTCCTTTCATTAAATTGAATCTGTTAAAATTTAATTGTCGATTATCATCTGTTATGCTATGAAGAGACGGGTTCGGGGGCAAACCCCCGAAAATTTTCGAAATAGCAGTTGCAAAAAAGCAATTTTAGAGAAGAGAAATTCGGGGCTAATCCACGGAAATTTTTTGAAATTGAAATCTTCAAAACACGATTGCAGATCACCTTTGGTACCGGCAATCTTTCCCAATTGAAGCTCCAAAAACGTAATTTTCCATGATTTTTCAATGACGTAAGGGGAGGAGTTTTCAATCTCTCCTCCGGAAACTCTTCGAAAATCAAGTCCCGAAAACTGAATTTAAGACAATCTTTAATGATGTTAACAGGAAGAAGGGGAGGGGCAGAGAGACACTCCATGAAAAATTCTTGAAGTTAGCTTTTTAAAACACAAGTTTTATAAGATCTTCGGTGATGTTCATGGGAAGAGGGGTTTGGGGGCTACTCTTCGCTAATTTTCAGGGGCGCTCCCCAGGAAATTTTTTCGGAATTGAAGCCCTGAAAACGAGGACGTTTAGACGATCTTTGCTGATATGGGGGGGGGGGGGTTCGGGGACAGCTTGAATTTTTCAGAGTTGAAGTTCGAAAAACGAAACAATTTCTTTTCTAGCATGTAAAACTTTGAAATTTTCGGGGGGGGGGGGGGTCCTGACCCCTGACCCCCCCCCCTGCTGGCTATGGCCTTGAAATTTACATTGAAGAAGATGATCGGCCAACGGAAAACTGAATACAATGTCGTATTAGTACTCAGTGGTGTCATGAAGAGTGTTCAGCATTTGAAAATGGTGATGATTTTGTTTGTGATAACTGCAATGATTAGTATTGTAGCAGAAAAATGCTCTTTTTTAAATATGCTCTTATAATTTTGGATGTTGATTTTTTTTAGTTTAATTTCTTTGTTTGTTATAATAATAACTGCAATAATTAGTATTGTCGCAAAAATTGTTTTTAATATGTTCCTTTAATTTTCGATGTTTATTTTACTTAAGTTCAACTTATTTATTTGTAATAACTAGAATAATTGGCATTGTTGCAAAAAATGTATTTTAATATGTTCTTTTAATTTTCAAAGTTTATTTCATTTTTAAGTTCAATTTCTTTGCTTGTAGTAACTACAATAATTAGCATTGTTGCAAAAAAAAAAAAAATTTCGAATATGTTCCTTTAACTTTCGACGGTTATTTCATTTTTTAATGTTTAGTTTCATGACAATCAATGTTGTTCGTTTTCCCCTAGTACCGAATCCACTTTACCCGGGGTGTCGGGCAAAGTGAATATTCATGCCATTGTTGAAAACTGGCCTTATATCTAATTGTTTATTTAATATTAAGGACAACCGTTATTGCATTACGTAAGTTCTTTAAACGAAGAGTGATATAAACATTTATTTCAATTTCCCCCGTTAGAACTAAACGTCAATAATCAAGAAAAGCTTAAGGTATTCACGATGCCCGGGTTTCCCCTACTCTTGTTATATAGTGCGTTCAAACTTCATACATAATATGATGATGAATTTTAAAATTATTTGAAATTTCAGCTTTTAGTTAATGGAAAATATTTAGTCTTGTTTTTTCCTAGTGAGCGTTATGTACCACTAAATTGTTGGCCAATTTATTGGCCTATTTAGTAACAAAAAAAATTTTTAAAAATAAAAAATAATAAAACAGATAAATAAATATTTAATAATAATGCAATAAATATTAACAGCAAATTTACAAACTGCTAGTAGTAATTTTTCACACTTATAATAACCATAAACCATTATTAATAGTACGGAAATATATAGGAACTGTTCACATGTGCCCCTACATGTTCACAAGTGCTCCGTTATCTACCTACAAACTAATTTTCAAAATGTAAGAATTCTTAGTGTAACTAAAAAATTTAAACCTTGTCATAAATTTACTTGAATAATGTTCATATTATGGTGTGTAATGATTAAGTTTAGCTTATTACTTAGTTTAAAATATGTTTTCACGTGAATGAGACAGAGATAAACTTACATAAAACACCTGTGAAAACTAAGAAGTTGTTACCACAGGAAAATAAACTGGCTCATTGCTCTAAGAGTTTGGCCAAGAAGTAAGAATGCCACTGCCATTACTTGAGATTTTTTCAAGATTTTTTGCTTGACGTTATCCTATACCATGTTCGCTCGTGCGCCCCTTTCCTATAAAGGTGAAAAGGGGGGACACCAGGACCCGACTAACTAAAAGTGAGGCCCTAGGCCCACAATAATGTGGAGGCCCCCTGAAGACTCTATAGCGGGATACAGTGGTTAGGTTTGGTCCCCGTCGGAATTCATTTTTGGGGCCTCTGTCTATCCCAAAATTACATGAATCATTAACCATGTGCATTTATGAATCCCTTCAGGGCCCCTCATAGTTGTGACATGGTGAATTCACTAACAGCAGAATGAATAAAAATTCTCCTTTAAGGAAGTTTTTTGCGATTAATAAGTTATTATTATTATTTTTAATTATTATGCATAATTCTTTAGAAAATTTGAGGCCCCTTAGGAAGATGAGGCCCCAAGCCCAGGCCTAGTTGGCCTGTGCCATAATCAGGCCCTGGGGGACACATGTGAAAACGGGGCACATTTATTCATAAAATGTAAAGTCCCGAACAAAGGAAATTCTTTAGCGAGTTCCCAAAGTAATTACAGAACAAAAAGTAGTCCTAAAATAATTTTCGAGGGAATATGAACGTATGTTTTGGGTTTTAAATTCTAGCTTCGATCAAACATTCGAATTTTAAAAAGGTTCTATAAAACTTACATTTATTACTTTGAATTGGAAATAAGAAACAACCTAAAGCAGTAGCATACCCAGAAATTACTTTTGCGAGTGCATATCATTGATGCTGTGATAAAAAGCGCATTTTCCAGAACAATCCCCGTGTAAAAACTAAAACAACTGTATCCATTACTTTGTTTTGTTTAAAACCGTCAGGGGTTGATTTTTTTTTTTTTTACGTTAAAAAATGTTTGAAGTTTACATTTCCGCGGCCCCGGCCCTTACTCAGACAATCTTAATAAAAGAGAATCATGGATGTTCCTAAATTGTATATTAAGATTACATTTTCTATTCAAATTTTACAGAAAAGATACTTTTTGTCACTATTATTTCAATTGTTCATTTATAATTACTATTTTTTTTTTTTTAACAACGAAGAGTTTACCTTTTTCTTTGTTTGTTGCATCGCTAAAATGAAATCGGCGGCCCCACTTCTGAAAAACTGGGGGGAGGGCTACCTCCCCTCCCCCGGCCCCCTTGGCGTCGGCTCTGCTCCCGGCGCCCAATCTTCCCAAACCCAGTTTACCTACGACCTCTATTCTGCGCGCAGGTAGTAGTCGGAGCAGGCACGTTTTCCTTACTTTCACCGACGAACGTTCTTCAGCAAGTTCTCCAAAAATTCAAAACGGAGCTCGCTACAATTCCTTCTCAAAACAGAGCACATTTCTGAAATGTGATAATTTGAGAGCTTAATAATTACTGCTACAATGCTCAAAAATTTTGCAAAGAGCCCAAAACTGTATTATTTCTTACATTTTTGCAAATCATTACTGCGAAATTAACTTTGAAATCACATTATTGACTTTCTCTCACTTTTTGAGAGGGGTGGCGGGGGAGGTAAATACAAGAAAATTTATTTGAATTTTGACACCTTGAATTCAAATTATACTTTTCGCAATCACGAGTGTGTTTGTGTGTGTGGGTATGTGTGTTTTGTGTGTGTGGGTGTGTGCTTGTGTGTAGGGGGTATGTGTATGTGTGTAGGCATGTATGTTTGTATGTAGGGGGTGTGTGTATGTGTGTGTAGGCATATATTTGTGTCTGTGTGCAGGCATGAATGTGTGGGTAGTTGTGTGTATGTGTGTGTAGGTGTATGTGTGTGTATGTGTGTGTATGTGTATGTGTGTGTATGTGTTTGTGTGTAGTTGTGTATGTATGCGCGTGTGTGTAGGACATGGATGCAACCTGGCAAGGGCGTATATAAGGAAGGGGCTGAGGGGGCCCGGGGCTCCTCCAAAATGTGGAATTTTTTTTGCTAAAGGTAGTAAGTTGTTTTTGGTTTTAGTTGCTCACAAAGAATTTCAAACTTTTAGCTACAAAAAAAAAAAAAAAAAAAAAAAATTAAAGAAATAATTATGATAGTGATAGTAAAAATTATAAAAAGTTACATCAGAGATTTCCAAACTGGGTGCCGCAGGAGGAGGTGAGGGGTGCCGCGAAGGGACTATAGGACGTTGTGAAAAAATTCTAATTCTTCAAAGAGTGCCGCGCGAATCATTAAAGTTTGGGAACCTTGCGTTAGCTGGGCGACTGGTACTAGGCAATGGTGTTCAAAAGGGGTCAGGGGATCTGTACCCCTTACTCAAGAAAAGAACGTGTCTTGGGAAAACGAGGTTATTTCAACAAAAAGAAAAGCAAATTATGTTGGGGAAAAAGATCTCAATTCTTCCAAAAAGATACCTTTAAATTTAATTTTTTTTTAAAACAGATGCAGCTTATTGTTTAGCAAATTAAGTTAACCTTTCCCCCCCCCCCTTTTTTTTCCTTCCTAGTCTGTCTGAAAAGAAGGGTCTTCAAAATATTTCTCTCCTTAACTCGCGTCCACTGCAAGAAATTTAAAATAATTTTCGGTTGTTCGGTTGGAGTAATGATAGCAATTGACTTCGTAAAGACGCATTCATTTAGGCGTTTTTCAGACATCAATTTCAAAACATTTCCGAAGGAGGGTTCCCGAACCAACATCCCATCACTAAGGTTACTACAAAAAATAGTCTAAAATTGTGCCTTTAAGATTTAAGTTTTGAAAAGCTTCGGAGGAGGATCCCTGAAACCTCTCCTTTCGTCTAAACGCCTCCAAAGATGACCTGAAATTGCGTTTCACCTTTCAGAGGAGGATTCTTGAATTCTTCCTTTTCAAAGATGCTTAATGTTAGAGGAAAAGTTTGAATTGCTTTTGAAAAGAACCTTAAAATAAAATAAATTAAAAGTTACTGACTATTTATCAGTTATTTCGTCCAACACCTCATATTTCATTCACCCCCCCCCCCTCGCCCCCATTTTTATTTATTTTTTCATTTTCCTAGTCGGTCTTGAAATACGAAAGTCTTCAAAATGCTACACTTTGCAAGACCCCTCCATCCACTAAAACCATTAAAGAGCCTCTCAAACCTCGTTTTCAGGGCTTCACTGTCAAAAATTTTTCAGGGGACAATACCAAACGCTTTGCCTTCTGAAAGCATCGAAAGTCTTTTAAGATTGCTTTTATGGAGCTTCAGTTTCGAAAAATGGCCGAACCCCTATAACGTTGCCAAATATGGTCCACAGTCGCGGTTTTAAGACTTCAATTACGAAAAAACTTCGGGCGGAGGGTCCGACTGCTCCCGTATGATATTTGAAAGCGAAAATAACTAGTTTCGAAAAATTTAAGGTGGAGAGATCTTAAATCCCTCCATCCAGTATCATTGAATATCTCTTTAAAACTTCGTTTTTTAAAACTTCAATTTCAAAATGGTTTTTGGGGAGAGCCCCAGCGGAGGGGTGGTGGATTTCGCTCTACTTTTTTAAAAAAAAATCGAGGGCAACTTCAAAAAGCCCCATTCCTTTCATTACACTAACGTCAAAAAATATAATATATAATGGCGTTTGAAAGATTTCAATTTCTAAATATATTTCCGAAGATGGCAGCCCCCTCCCCCGACTTTTTCCTCCCCGTACCATTACCAAAAACTGTCTAAAACTGCGTTCTTAGGACTATAATTCCAAAAAAAATTTCGGGTGAGAACCCCCGGACCTCCCTCCACTCCCTTTCACCGAAAGCGAAAATTTTTTAAGAGTGCCCTCCTAACACTATTTTTTGGTTGCGCAAATTGAAATTACAAAAAAAGGAGGGGGGGGGGAGCTAATCTTGGTTATATGGGCCCCCTCCAAAATAAAAACATATATACGCCACTGCAACTTGGAGACGGCTTTCGCTATAGAGGAGCAGCATCGTGAGGAGCCGGTCGACGGTGAAGGTGCGGAGGGTGGCGGTGGGAAAATAAAATGATAGGACGCCAAAAACAAGTGAAAGCAATAAGCAATCGTGATTGCTCAAAATAAATAAACGGCTTTGGCATACTATAAAAATTTCATCAGTTACCTTTTTCGGCCCCGTATTTTTCCTCCAGTATTTCGCAGTTGCATATTCGTAATTGCAAAACTAAATGGCAACATCTTTATCAACATGATTTCTCTCTTTTTCCCTTCGTGCCGGCCGAAAACATTAGCAATGTGTTTTGTATGTTGAATGATTTCGTCATCATTTGTTCAATTGTTTCATAAAGGAGTAATTTGGGTAATACTTTCTGTTTTTGTTCCTCTTTGCATTCTATTTTTCAACTATTGTATGTATCGGATGGATTATGATGTGTTTATATCTTAATTTCGATTTACTGCTTTAATATACGTTATGCATAACGGCATTTAATCCACCAAGTATTGATGACTAAACATGTTCTACAACATATTTGTCGATTAATATCAACAAATTGATCTTGATTTCAAATTGGTTGTTCATTTGTTTGATATATCAGTATTATTTTTTGTATTTTTATTTTTGATCTTTGAATTCGATTTTCCACAATTGCTATCAAGTAATATCTGACAGATTGTAATGTATTTATAATTTAGTTTTGCGTTAGAGATTTAGACGGTTGTTCGAACGTTGTGAACGATCCACAAAGTATTGATAACTTGAATGTTCAGAAGCATATTTAACAATTAGTGTCAAAAATCTAAATTTCGTCATATTTCGCTCAACTGATTTATGGACGAGTGTTTTACCTAATATTTTTTCTTCTTTGCATTCCAGTCTCCAGCAAATGTATGTTTCTGAAAAATAATAATGTTTTATTCTCTAGTTTTGATTTAGATTTATAAACCTCTCATGACGATTCTTACTAGTAAGAAAAGTGGTTTTCTTGAAATTTTTCAGATTTCTTTGTAAGTGTACCGTCTTAACCATCATTTAAAGCTTGAGCTATAACTATAAATTATAACTGAGTATTTCATGGGATACTAGAAACTAGTTTTCGCCCAATCCAAAGTTGCGGGTGTGACATTTACACTAACTAAATTAGTCATCAGCAAAAATATTTTAGAGTATAGGTTTCAATTTCTATATTTTTCAATAAAGACCACTTGCAGGTACATTGATGCCAATTTGCAAGTTGATTGATATTTTATTTATTTTTAAAAAAATTAATTTCTACCTGTTGCGGGTGTGACATAAAAAGGACATGCATTTTCACCTTGTGATCAAAACATTCAAAACTCTGTGAGTTATATCAACCGATCGAACTAGTTTTTTTTTATGTTAGACAGCAATACTCAATTAATTATTCTATAAAAAATTTAAATACTCACTCAATTATTTTCACTGTAAAAATTTTTCAAAGTTGCCGTTGCGGGTGTGACACCCTGTTGCGGGTGTGACTTGTGTGGCCAATAAAATAACAACACACACAAATAGTTATCAATCAAACATTTTATGATTAGCACAGTAATAAATAAGAGAAATTGCAAATAACTAAGGAACAT
Source organism: Uloborus diversus (assembly GCF_026930045.1). Classification (NCBI taxonomy): domain Eukaryota; kingdom Metazoa; phylum Arthropoda; class Arachnida; order Araneae; family Uloboridae; genus Uloborus; species Uloborus diversus. The sequence continues at coordinate 163,236,720 of NC_072733.1, read as the reverse complement.
TTTTTACATAAATCTATTTTCCAATCTAGAATTGATGATTTCAGGGGGCGTTAGTTTTCTTATTACAACGTTCCGTTTCTCCCATGGTTTGTCTGGCTGATTGGGCCAGATGTATACATGGTTTAAAGTTTTTTTTTTTTTCAAGTATTCTATTTGTATGTCCTCTCCATCTATTTGCTTGATTTGACCAACAGTTTTTTTTTTTTTTTTTTGAGGTAGAAAACAAAACTAATTCTACAAAATCTCCAATGGCATTTATATTACCAAGGTAGATCGTTTCCAATTGAGGCAGTAATGTAACTATCTTCAGTGCACTTTCTGCAGTTGGTGCCACTTGAATTGTACCCATATCAATCGGTATAACATGGTGTACCGATTGTACATGGCGGCAGTGTGCATCAAGCATTTTTACAGCATCTTCTGTGATGTTGCTCTCCGCAGAATAAAATACTCTGATTTTTTTTACGAGCCATTTTTTCTCCAATGGTAAAATCCGATGCAGAACTGACTGTTGCTCTACGCTGTAGAAAAGCAAGTGACACCATTTTTTTTTTGTTACCGCACCAACATCATCCACGGCACCTTTTCCATGAGACCTTGCAAAGTATGACCATGCAATTTTAATGTTGTGGTCTTTATGGCCGTATGACATTAACAGAAGATTGTACCTGCCTATGGATTGCATTACCAAAGGTTCGAGCTCTTCGAAAACTTCCCATCGACTCTGCTTCTACAGCTGGAGATGGTGTGGCACCTTTTGTCCAAGACTTCTTTCTCTCTCTCTACACTTCCTCCGCCTCCCATTCTGTTTTTGCCTCTACATTTTCTTTTCTTTCTTGCCACATATGTACTTTTTTTGAGTAGTTTCTTCTTAATTTCTCTTCTTGCTTTGTTTCTATCCCTTTCTTTTTGAAAATATTCTGAATATTTAGCCGAGTTTTCTTTTATCTTTTTACGATGATTTCGGAATCTTTCAGTGCTGTTCATTCTTTTGCAAAAAAAAAAAAAAAAAAAAAAAAGGAAAGTTAATAAATATAGCACTACAAGTTCAAATATATAAGGTTAAACTTGTTTATATATATATATATATATATATATATATATATATATATATATATATATATATATATATATATATATATATATATATATATATATATATATGTTTTTGAAATTCTTTGAATTTTTTAACCCCAAATGAAATTAAGAAAGTTCCGTTTTGATTCATTTAAAACTTTAACTGACAACATTTTATACAAAGTGTACAACAAATAACAGTTTTAATGCTATTCTTATTATTTCTCTAAATTTATTTTGAATTTGAAGTAAAAAATAATCTGTCCCTAATATTACATTATTTGTTTTAAAAAGTAAAGGGGATAAAAGCCAAATCCTGAAAGCAAAATTATACATTTTTATACATATTAAAAAAGATAAAATATTATTTTGGTTTTTTAAAGTTTTATTTAAAAAAAAAAAAAAAACAAATCTTACCTTATTGAATAGTTGTCTTAGTTATAAATCAAGAAATACAAAAGTGCTTCTTAGGAGAACCAATAATATAGAACACCAAACTAAATAAATCAACTGCACATGCTCTAAAGATACTAATTTTGAATTAATTGGGGTCTAGACAAATAAGTCAAAGGCCAAAGGTTAGGTCAAAGGTAAAACATTAGTGCTGTCATCTACATGCTTTCCAGGATTACATTTGTATTTAATTTAAAAAGATGTTGCGGGTGTGACTTTAACTAAATGTCACACCCGCAACAGGAATATGTCACACCCGCAACGCTTAATAACTCTAATTAAAACATTAATTAATTTCTTTTCTGTTTGTTATTCAAAGTACTTTAGTAAACTATTTTTGAATACAAAGTTTCAAAACTTTCAGGCAGATAAATTTTTCTGTGGAAATATAAATGTATTTTTTTGTTGCGGGTGTGACATAATAATTAATAATTAAATATGCTTACCTTTTGTAGTGAAGATTAGTAGACATCTCTCTTCAGGAAAAAACTGTTGCTAATGAATGTCAGATTATGTGTGAAACTTTATAGACTTGTAGAATTGTTTGTTTAGCTGTATTAGACCATGGAACATAAGCAGTTTTGGTGCAGTATAGCTCACATTGATATAGTTCCACTTTAGTAATTAAAATAAGTATGTTAATGACATAAATGAATTTTTTTTTCAATAAAATATGAAATAGTATACTTTTAACAGTGTGTATACAAAATTTCAACCATATTGAATGAAATTTGAATTTTCATCCTCATGTCCACTTTTTTTTGGATTGGGCGTTTTAGCAATCATATTGAAAATATCTATATTCTTGTTTTTTACATATTTGTGCTTAAGTGGTCAACTATTGTCTGGTGGTCAACCACTGGCGAATCACCATATGTAGCATTCATATAACCCTTTTTTTTTCTTTGTAGGTGAAAATAACTTCAAAATGCAATACAAAATCTTCAGCACCATAGGCTTGGCACATAAAGTTGTATCTCGCAAGACTCTACCATTTTTTATTAGAAATTACAAATTTAACTGTGCGTATTTAAATAACCTAGTATTGGAAGAAAGATTTGTATCAAGTAATAATGCCAAAAGTTTTTCAATGATTTACAACCATAATTTCCATATTCATCAGAAGCGTTATTTTCATTCTTCATCATTCATTTTTGCTAAAGAGCCTTCCAAAATTGAAGAAACTGTTAAAATATTAAAGGAGGAGAAAACTAAGCACGTTATTCAAGAAGAGCTAAAAGATAAAAAAGTTATAAGTGTGGAAAAGTCTGCAGAGAAGCCAGCTCCAAAACGCTCGTTAATGAAACGTATAACCGATGAAATCGTCCATTATTACCATGGATTTCGGCTACTGGCCATCGATTGCAAAGTTTCTTTTCGCCTTGTAAGAAAAATGCTAAATGGTGACGAATTGACTAGACGTGAACATAAACAAGTTAGTATTTTTTTCCTCCCATTCTCTATTTGTTAAAAAAATGTAAGTAGCTTGAGTTTATATGATGTTTGATTATTGTGTTGAAGCCAAATGTAAAACAAGGGACAATTTTTTTGTTTTTAACCATTTACTCCTATGAATTAATCCAATAGTTTGTATTTTACATAGTATAAGTAGTTTGTACCAGGGTTGGGTTTTTTGCCGGCAAAAAGGTATTTTTGCCGTGACAGTGGAAAGAACCATGGCAAAAATGGAAAAAACCGGCAAAAATGGAAAAAACCGGCAAAAATGGAAAAAACGGCAAAAACCTAATTGCAAATAAAGTAGCATCATATTGTTAATCAAGAAATAGAGACAATATAATATAAATAATGCACTTTAATATTTTAGTTATGTCTCTCCATATTATTTCTAATTCATAATGTGAAAAATAAATATAAAACAAATGTTGGGATTGCAAAACTTAAGATTTTAAATGTTTGCTAAAACAATTTTTTCAGAATGAGCCAATTTCTTCAATGCTAAAACAAAGAATGTTTACTTAAGCTTAGTAAATTAATAAAAAGTTTGAATTCTAATTATATATATATATACACATATTTAATTAATCACTTTTTTTTGATCCCACTAAGATTTTTAAGCTATTTAATTCAATCTAAATTAAAATTCTAAATTAAATTCAATCTAATGATATTTCAATCTAAAAAAATATGTATTTTGCTTTTTAATTACTTTAATTTCTTTTATTTTATAGTTGCATCTTGATTAAGTATAATTTATATAGATATTTAGTATTCTGTAAAAAATGCTATAATAAACAAGCTAATTAGATTTTCATTGTAAGTAATTATTTGTCTTAGATGTTGCAAACTGAAATTTTATGTTAGTTTAAAAATTTAAAAGTAAAAATGCTCCATAACTTTAAAAGCAAGTTAAACCTTAAATTTTTTTAAACTATAAAAATTAAATTAAAATTTTTTTTCAAAATCTTTTCATGCTTTTACTTTTATGTAAAGGGAAAAAAAAACTGTCCGAAAATCTATTTTTGCCACTTTGGCAAGAACTGGCAAAAACCTATTTTTGCCTGGCGGTAAAAACCGTGGTTTTTTCCATGGTTTTTTCCGCCCCCGGCAAAAACTTGCCAACCCTGGTTTGTACAAAATGTATTTCGGTGCTACCAAAAAAAGAAAAAAGTGCTACATAGTAATTTGACTATCCAAATTTATCCTATAGGATAAATGCCCATTGGGTAGGTAAATATTTTTTGGGTATTTACCCTAGGCCTGGGTACATACCCAAAAACTGTTTTTTTTTAGAAAAAATAATAAAAAGTGAATCTATGATAAATTTTTATCTAAATGCAAAATAATATCAAAAATTGATCCATGTTGTATTTTTCTTCATGACTGCATTTAAGTGTTTATTGCTAAATATTACTTTCGTTAAATATGCATTTTTTAAAATTTGCCGCCATCTATTATAAAGTAACTGAATTAAATTTATGAATTCAGTAATGGTTAATTAAATATATAATATAGGCTTGATTTTCTTCTTTCACAGCTCATTCGAACGGTTGCTGATCTTTTTCGTTTACTCCCTTTCTCCATCTTTATAGCAGTACCATTTTTGGAATTAGCGTTACCACTCTTCATCAAGTTCTTCCCTCAAGCTATGCCATCAACTTTTCAGACAGCTTCTGAAAAAGTAAGGACAACAGTATTTACAAGATATGGGCTTACAAAACAGGTCATGTTAAAGTTTGAAAATTATTTATATGAAGTGCTCGGGACAAGAATGTGATATGCCACATGACATGAATTTTTTAGTAGGCCAATTTCCAACTTTTGAAAATTTCTACAATTTTTTTTTTTTCATTTTATACATTCTATATTCTTCAATACTAAAACCAGATATGTTTTTCTCCAAATGACATAATCCTTTGTCAGGTTTATTTCTGTTTTGTTACGAAACACAAAAATTTTGATGGAAAAGTCACTCATCTTGTTACATGTCACATTTCTGCCCCAAAAATCTACTTATTTAAAAAAGTAAACATTTGTTGTCCATGTGAAAATGACCTAAGTAGCCTTCTGGAAAATAAACTCAAAATTATAAAATTTTACAAAATTCTAGAATTTGTTAAACCATAATTTTTTTACTGTAATGATTCAGTTACATTGTCATCTACTTCATTGTTTGATTTACGATTATTATAGTACTTGTAGTAAATCAGGGAATGAATTGAAGGAGTGCTTTCACAACTTTAAATTTTTTCTCATTTGTTTTGAGAGGCGCCTTGTACTTTGGTCCAAGTGAGAGAAGTTTAACATAAGCAGGTCAACCAACTCTGATGAACTGCACTTTCTTTAAGTCTCCATTTAATAAATGCTTGACAAATAAGCTTGATGTGCTCTTGCAGGTGAAACGAAATGCTAAAGGTGATGAAAAGTCAACTGAGGCCCCACACTGTTCAATGTGTTTCTAAGTATAAAGAACCTGAATAAGCATAAGGACATTTAAGGAGCAATAGTATGCCTTGCCACACTATCCTCCTATAAGGTTACAACAATATTGACTCCTAAACAATTACGTAAAATTCTTTATGGTATTACTAAATAAACTTTCAGCAAGAAGAATTTCCACTCAAAAACTCATAAGACAATGTTTGTTAAGAAAAAAAGAGCATTTAATGTACGTTAATTTGCTGCCAATAATTATCTGAAATAGTATGCAATAGTATGACTAGCCACTAATTATTATTTTATGAACTTACCTGTTCTGAAGATGATGAATCATGATTTGAAGGTTAATAATCTTTATCTTCAACATTTACATCAAAAACTAAAGAAGAATCATCACTGTAATTGTTAGGTTAATTCTTAAAATTCAACAAGTTCTTTCAAGTACATGACATGCCCTTCCCAGGTTCCACTGTCTTATCAAATGTATCAAATGGCTTGTCAAATTCTTCATCAAAAACAGCTTACTTTTGTTTGGAGCAATAACATTATTTGATGTTCAGTGGTGTCATGTGTCAGAACTTACACAAAACAATCATACGATGAATTGCTAGACAGAATAACAAAGCAGCATGAATACCAAAAAACTCATTTTTTCAAAATTGTCACTTATCATGTTCTTGCCCCGAGCCCTTCATATATAGAAAAAACATATTCTGAAGGAAATACATTTCCTATTTTTTCTTTATTTACTTCATATTATGCATGCAATTGCACTCAATGCAACAAGAATGTATTTTTACTTCCTTTTACGAAGTAAAGGAAGTATTGTATTCACGAAAAAAATTTGACCCAAAAATAGGCATTAATTTTCATTTTGCTCGCCTGAATGAATGTTGAGTTTTTTTTTCAACCCGACCACACGTAGGTATATATATGTCTAAGAACGTATAGACACCCGAAATATCCATTTTGACGATCCCCAATGAATTACAACGAGTTTTCTCGTGACATCTGTATGTATGTGTGTATGTGCATATGTATCTTGCATAACTCAAAAGTGGTATGTCCTAGAAAGTTGAAATTTGGTATGTAGACTCCTAGTGGGGTCTATTGTGCACCTCCCCTTTTGGTTGCATTCGGATGTTCCTAAGAGAGTCTTTTACACCTTTTTGGAGGGAAATCATTGTTATATCAATGCAAACTCAAGTGGTGCTATAATTTGGTGACATATCGCCAAGCTTTTGGTTGGCAAGTTTGTTTGCCAACTTGGCGGAAAAAAAATTTTGGCTTTTTTTTATTTTTTATAAATTTCTTTTCAGTTTGGCCACTATTGGTGATATTTAGAGAGTTAACCATTGAATCACATTAAAATGTCCAATGTTGAGAAAATTAATCTGTATAAAATGTTTTTTTTTTTGCTTCAGTTCACAACAAACTTGGGGCAAAAATGTTTAAAATATTTCTTTGCTTACTCCAAGGCACTACTATTATCATTAAATTGGTGTAAAAGGAAGTCATGTCATGCAACACATCAGTTTGTTAATTGCCATGGACTCAACATTGAATTCTACTTCAATAGTAGTTACTTGAACTGATTTTTAAGTTAAAACTGTATCTCATCTCTAATAAATATACATAATTTCTTCAGTTTTATGCTTATTAACATATTGTTCACTTTTTCGGTTGTATTTTCAAGAACATGAAACAAAAATAACATGAATAGGGATAAATAATTTTCTGCCTTTAAATGCTTTTAACTCGGCTATTTTCTTTCGTTTTAAAGGAAAAAAAGTTCAAACAAGGACTCAAGGTGAAAATCGAAACAGCTAAATTTCTTCAAGAGACCTTGGACGAAATGGCCACAGTATCTAAAGGTTATGCTCATTCGGAAACAGCTAAGGAATTCTCTTTATTTTTTGACAAAGTTGGTATTTCATTTACAGTATGTTTAAAATGTGTCAGAAAACAAGAAAATCCTCCTAAATTTGAAATATGGAGAAATCCAAGAATATTTGTTTCTCATTAAAGTAAATAAAAATATTGTCAGTGTTATTAATGTTATGAAACGTGAAAAGTTTCATTCATAAATGAAATATTTTTTTTTTTTTTGGTTTAGCAATCAAATGTTCGTTTAGAATAAATTTACTACTACATGTTGTTACCTTCACAATTTTCCAGTTGGATAAAACAGTACTTTCACAAATTCAATGCACAAAGAACAGTATAAAAGTATTTAGTTAAGTATCAAACCACTCTGAACACAAAATGTGACAGTAAAAATGTTATTCTTGTACTATCCAGGTTATATGTAATGATAAAAATTGCAGGTTTTTTTTTTTAATTCTGTTAATAATTTATTTAATAAATGAGTTGTAGTCAATTTAGAATATTTTTTCCAAATAATTCACCTTTATTTTTATGTATAAAAAATACACTAAGTTAAGTTATGAAATTCAAAAGTTTCTGAGTCTATAGTTTTGTCCAGTAGCATAATTCATTGAACATAATTTTTCCTCATTAGGTACCATTACATTGTTAATGTAAGAATGTTTTTCAAATATAAAATTGAATAGCCAGAACTATGAGAAGTTTTCGAGATAATTTACTTGAGATAAACATGAATAAAATTAATTAATGAATAAATATTTGAATAGTGATAAATTGTAAGTTTTTTCTGGAGAAGTTTCTGAGGTAGCAGATTCAAGCTAAACAGGTTTAACTGCATTGTTAAAGCATTAAAATAAAAGTTTTTTTTTTTTTTCACATTGTAATGATAATTTATGTTAGGAGGATTTTCTCTGAACAAAGAAAATGTTTGCCTGTTTGTGAATGTTTTGTAATAGAATTACAGTAAAATAGTCTTTAAAGAACCTACCCCTATGAAAGATGTCACACACAAAATAATTTCAAAAATATCTTTTTTACATTTGATTTTACAAGTTCAAAATGTGATAGCTGATATATTAGTGGCTCTGCATCCTGTTGCATTTTTTCATCAATTTCATTTCACAAAATTTACAGTCCAAAAGTGTTTCTCTTATTTCAATTGGAATAAAAATTGCTCAGCAAGCTAAATTTGACATCTCAGTTTTATTCATTTAAAAATTTTCTAATGCAAAGTGCCCCATGTATTCAAAAAATAATTATAACCAATACAGATCTCACAAATATGACTCAATCATTGATTGTTCTGGTTATGTATAGTATGTTAACAATTTCTAAAGGTGAGCAAAATATGCTTTCTTCGAAATTTCAATTTTAGATTTGCATTGCTAGCCACTCCTCCCTCCTCTCTACTTTTGCATACCTTTCTCGGGATGAGAAAAGTGTTACTTACCATTAAATATATCGCTCGTTTGGAAGAAGAGAGCCACAAATGAAATTTTTAATTTTCTTTTTTTTTTTTTTCTCACTTAAAGGCCTTTAATGGACATTATCTTCTTTGGAAAATAATGACAGATTTTTTTGTTCGAATATAAACCACTGGAGAACATAGCAAACTTACTTTTCTTAATGCAAATTGCCTGAAGAGTTCAACTTCAAACACTTCTCCTGTAAAATTTCATTTCTTTGTATTGTGGCACTCTTCTTCCCAATGAGCGATATCAGTTTTCAAGTTCTAGAAACACATAGCCTCCAAAAAAAAAAAAAAGGGAGGCAAAAATTATTTTAAAATTTTTTTATTAAGTTACACAATTTTTTTATTTTAAATTAAAATTAAAAGAATATTCCAAAGTATCACAGACCACAGATGAGAAAATGTTCCCCTTTTCTCTGCAACTATATATGTTTTAGAGGGAAGCCTTAGACTTGCCATAAAGCACAAGAGGAGTGGTAGGCTCTTCTCATAACTATAGTCATTATTAAATGAAAGTATCTGAAATTGATTTGAGAAATTATAAATGTTGAAGAAAATGTTTGAGGAAGTGAAACATATTATTAAAATGGGGCAGTAAAAAATTACTTTCATGTGAAAAAATGTTTAGTTATGACTTAACATGTTTAAATTTTGATGCAATTAGTTTTTAAGTACATTCTTTTGAAATACTCTTTCTGCACCTCAATTGTGTGTACAAATTCCCAGAAATTTGTTTCATAGTGCAATTTGCTTCAATTCAAAGTGTTTTATTTTAACTGTAACTGCTTAAAAAGTTGTTTTATCTTGCAGAAAAATCTTAAAAGCAGATGTTTTATATAATGTATTCTAAGTTAATGCTTACCCTGTAAAATATAACACTGATTGAACACTTTATTAGTTTTAGAGTTACTCTTTCATATCAAAAATAAATGACAGGGTGTCTGCGCACCTGGAAAGTCAGGGATTTCGACTATGATTGAAAAAGATCATGGAAAGTCATGATTTTCAGCAAAAAATGCTCTAAAATTATGGAAATTGACAACTGGTCATGGATTTTGAGTCTAAGAACATGCATATTTATCGAATTGTACAGATTTTGTGCAAAATTTAATCATCTTAGCTGTTTCTTAAGCCTTTACTCATCAGTCCCTGTTTTTCACACATTTCGAAATCTGATTGCATCCGCTTCTATACTACTCGCTCGTTTTTCTTACAATGTGTTTCTACCGTTTGGACATTTATAATTATGTAGCTAGCATTATTTTTAAACCTCTTTATTTGTCTAATTGTGTAGTTGAGAAGTTGTAGACCTCTAATTTTGCCGTTCTCATTCGGCTCGAGCATTTTAAGTCATTTACATCCATGTTGGTTAAAGAGACTCATAACAATTATCATTAATTTTCAGTAGTGTCTTAAGTTAATGAAGATTTTAGAAAATAAAATTGGGCTAAAGAATTTATTAAGAATGTTTAGAAAATTGATAAAATGCCAAAATCGGGGAATTTTCAAGGGTAAAATTTTAAAAAAGTCCAAAAATGTTGCAAAACACAAATTTGGGATTTTTAAAAATATTTGTAGCCTATCTTAAAACTTTGGCGGTACTATATCTGGTAATGTCTGGCAAGTTAATTATTAAGTGCTTTAATGTAATATTTTAATTTTCTGATTATTTATTTATTTTATTTATTGTAAACTTAATTTTAGTACCTACTAAATGATTGCTGGTCATTAATTTTTTTAGAAAACTACTAGCTTTCTAAAAAATAAAGTTTTAAATTCATTATTTGTTTATAAAATAATTTATTTATTTTAAAAAATTCAAAAGAAAAAATAAATAGATAAAAATATAGCTTAAATGTTTTGCTTTTTGCCATTAGTTTTACATCATTATTGCTGCATGTTTGAAGCAGCATTCATTTTTAAAAATCATTTTGCAATTTAAAAAATTTTCCGGTATTTTTATAATTGAAAAATGATTGTTTCTTGTCACAATTTTCGGAAAAAAAAATAATAAATTTGTTACATGCAAATTCTTACCTACATAAAACTTTTGTTTGATTCATTGGGATACAAAATATGTTTTTAAAAGTTTTAGATTTATAAATGTATGTGCTTGGTTGCAAAATTATTAAGTTAAAACTTGAACTATTTCATTTGTATCACTAATCAATATTTCATAAATTGTTTTTTTTGTTATAATAGTAGCTGAGAGAGCTAGTTAAAGTTCCCTTTAATTTGAATTTTTAGAAACATGTCTAAAACATAGATCAGATGGTTGCAATTTAATTTTCACAAAACACTAATTTAGACATTCTTGTGAAAAATAGCTACGGTGAGTCATGGAAAGTTACCAGCAGAAGTCGTGGATTTCAAAACTCGTAGTGTAGCAGACACCCAGGAATGAGTAACTGTAAAATTGATAAAATGCCATGCTCACATCTAAAATGTATTATGTTGCTATTGTAAATAAGTTTGCAGAGAATAATCAATTATTCTCCTTCCTAAGATTTTTTGGAATTCGCTCTCCAAAATATTATTACCGAGAATTTAATGTCAGTAAGTATGTTGTATTAATTGGATTTTTAATGTTTGGCAACCTTTTTCTTCATTTAGTTATTTTTCTTAAAATTTCTATTCTTAATGTGTCATTGCAGATTCGAAAATCGGGGGAACAACCAAGCAATGAGGATATTTTACGTTTCAGCAAGCTATTTGAGGATGAAATTACTCTAGATTCACTTTCCCGACCTGAACTTATTGCTCTTTGCCGACTTTTAGAGCTTAAACCCATAGGAACAAACAATTTTTTGACGTTTCAGCTTCGCCTAAAACTCCGCCGACTTAGAGCAGACGATGTTATCATACGAAAAGAAGGAATAGACACTCTCACCGTTCCAGAGCTTCAAGCAGCGTGCCGAGCACGTGGAATGAGAGCTCTTGGTATGATGCACAAACTCTTACTCGAATTTTTAAAGAACATATTAGCATGATGTACTACAATCTCAACCTTTTCAGAACATTATTAAAAGAAAAAAATAATAATTTTAACTTTTCCCATTTTTAACTCTTATAACCATAATAAACTCTAATAAATTGAACTCTTCATAACCAAATGAAGTGTTCACTGGCCACTTGCTAGTAACTAAAACTTTGATTTTTCAGGTCTACTATTGAGTATACAGTGCCTTTAAAACTGATTTTTTTCAATTTTTCTAAAACATGTTTATTCAAAAGTAGAAGCTCTCCTTCTGAGGAAACAAAGTGCTCAATATTATTGACTAATAGTAAACAATAAAAAAAATTAAAAGGTTGTATCTAGAAGTATTGGATTTACACTGAGTGGCCAAAACATTAGAGACACCCATCTAATAACATATTGGTCCACCTTTTGCTTTGATAACAGCTGCTATTCTTGTGAGGCATGGACTCCACAAACTGCTGATACTACTGCGGAGGAGTGTCAACCCATGCCGATATAGTTGCAGCTCGCAATTAGGACAGAGTGGATGGTTGTGTTTCCAAGCTGTGAACTGATCTTTTGACTTCTTCCCACAAATGCTCTATAGGATTTAAATCAGGGGGCTGAGCAGGCCAGGGAAGCAGATGAAACACCAATTGATGTTCCTCAAACCACTGGGAAACCGTTCGGGCACAATGGCATCGTGCATTATCCTGCTGAAAACGATTATCTCCATCAGCGAACATTATAGCCATAAATGAGGGCACGTGATCAGCAACTATGAGGAGGTACTCGGTGCTTTTCATAGATGTGTCCACAGATATCAAAGGACCCAGTATAGACCAGGAAAACATTCCCTACACCATTATTCCACTGCCACCAGCCTAGAGAGTTGTCATTTGGCAGGAAGGGTCCATGAACTTGTCTTGTTTACGCCATACTCTGATCCTGCCATCTGCATGAGGGAGCAGGACACAGAATTCATTGGACCAATCTACCTTTTTCCAGTCCTCAAGTGACCAATTTGGCGTTCCTTGGCCCACAGGAGGCGTCGCTTCTGGTTAGTATGTGAAACCAAAGCCACTCGTGCAGGTCTCCAGCTTCTAAAGCCCATCCTTTGCAACGTAGGTCGTGTTGTGCTGTGCATTGTTTGCAATGCACCTGCATTGAATGTCACTGTAATTTTAAGTGTTGTTGCTCTTCGGTTGCTGTGGGCTATGCAGGCCACTTGCCTTTCACCTTTACCTTTCACCAGCCTTATATGACCTGAATTGTCCTTAGCGCTGGAAGTTTTTCCTCTTAATTACACTCTCAAAACACCTGAGAAATTGTTGGACGTGAAAATCCTAAAAGCGTGGTCCTTTCCGAAATGCTGGCACCGGCTCTTCTCGCACCTATGATCATGCCTCTTTCAAACTCGTTTAAATCTTTTGTCTTAACCATTGCACTCAGAAGTTTTGTGCTAACTACGTAATATGTAGCTAGGCGTTCCTTATATACCCACCTTATTCCCCACATCGTGCCATCACTCTACATTACTGGCGGATTGGTTTACTTTTGCACCTGGGGTGTCTCTAATTTTTTTGGCCACTGAATGTATATTTCAAAAGGGTGCTTGTTATTTTAAGGAAAACATCATCTTTTAAAATTAAAAAATTCTTCAAATTACCTGGCATCATTCTTGAGATTAAGAACTTTAAAATTTTGTCAAATACAGTTGAATCTCATTATTGCAAAAGTTCTGTTATAACGAGTCCATCTGAAATCCTCAAATTATATTAATATAAGATCACTAATTTTAATGTATCAAAAGGCACTTCAGCAAAGTGATTTCTTTGATTCCTTCAACTTTGTTCAAGTGGGAGTCAATTGTACAATATTTATTTTAAGTGAACTTTTGAATAAAATTAGTTTATAACTTATGCTGTTATTTTTCTTATAACTAGGTCTTTCTGAAGAGCGTTTGAAATCACAACTATCGCAGTGGCTTGAACTGAGTTTAGATTCACAGATCCCACCATCATTGTTGTTACTCAGCAGAGCATTATATTTACCAGAGCATTTACCTGCACCTGACCAACTAAAAGCAACTCTATCGTCTTTACCATCTAATGTGGTAAGTTTTTACAAGCTAAGTTGAATTTAATTGAACACTTCTTTTATGATGTGAATAATAGTCGTGCAGTACTTAGATGAAATAATCTTCCAGCAAGTGAGTAGACTGTCAGCGTTTATTGCAATAGACAGAATGGCAGGTTTTACAATGGTGATTTTCTTATCGTACAAAAAAAGGGTTGCCATATGTTGGCATGAATAGTTCTAAGAAAATAACTTCGCCAGGGGCGATAAAGTTACAAACACTGAACATCCGACCCAGCGTTGAAATATAACATTATTTCAAATTTTCAAGAAATTACACACAAGACACAAAACAATTTTTAAACACAATAGATAATAGAACATTTTAGAAACATAAGAGAACAAATATGAAAATTACAATAAACTGATTTAGTTAACTGGATGAAATTTGATTATCTGCAAGTGGCAAAACACTAATTTTTGATATTGGTCTTTTAAAAATGCCTTTGGCCGTACATATTTCGGCAACTCTTACGTTTTCGTCTGGACCTGAAATTACCTTAACAATTTAACCCATTGGCCAATTACATATGAGAAGTAGAATGTCCTTTAATAAGACTGACATGCCTGGAATTAAATTTTGCCTTTCAAACAGCCATTTAGATCGCTGTTGTAAATGGCTCAAATAGCTATTTTGCCAATATTTCCGAATAGTTTGAACTATTTTTTGCGTTTTCTGCCACCTATTTAGCAGATTATCCCTTTTATTAACAAGGTTAGGTTCCGGAAGAGAATTGATCGGTTTTCCTATTAAGAAATGTCCTGGAGTTAATACTTGGAGATCGTCAGTATCAGTAGATAAAGGAGAGAGTGGCCTTGAATTCAGAATGCCCTCAATTCGGGTAATTACTGTTATGAATTCCTCTAGCGTTAATTTTGTAGAACCAACCCCTTCAAGTGATATTTGAAAGCCTTTACTCCCGCCTCCCAAAGGCCACTGAAGTTGGGTTCTCTGGGAGGTAGAAATCTCCACTTGATACCTTCTGATACGAAGAAGTTAGAAATGTCTTCACTATTCAACATTAATTTGTGTAAGCGTTTCAGTTCGGCAGAAGCCCCAGTAAAATTAGTAGCATTATCGCTAAAAATTATAGAGCTTTTACCGCGCCGTGCAAAGAATCTTTTTAAGGTCACTATTAGCGCTTCTGAGATTAAATCTGAAATAAAATCTATGTGAACAGCCTTAGTTGTCATACATACAAATATAACAACATAGATTTTCTGAAAAATACCCTTTCTTTGACCCTTATATTTGATCTCAAAAGGCCCACATAAATCGATTCCAACATCTAAAAATGCAGGACTAGCGGTTACTCTTTCCGTAGGTTGATCCTCATAATCTGGTTTGCCATAACGGGTTTGGTTTTGAAGCATTCAATACGCTCATGAACTACCTTTCTGGCGGCACTTCTACCACCAAGAGGCCAATATTTTAAGAGAATCGTGTTTAGTAGAGCTTGGGGTCCTACATGTAAATCCCTCTTGTGATAGTAATGGAATATGAGTTTTATAAGTTTGTTTCCCGCTGGCAGAATAATAGGATGCTTTTGGTTAAAGTTCACATTTGAATGCGAAAGTCTGCCCCCCACTCTTATTAATCCTTCCGATAGGTCTATACAAGGATTGAGAAATTTTAACTTGCTTGTAGGCATAACTGGAGTTCCCTTTTCCAGTGCCGATATCTCAGGTGAAAAATATCTTACCTGCCAATTTCTTAAGAGATGGGTTTCGGCATTTACATATTCTTCATGCATGAGCAGACCTGTTTGTTTCACAGGAGACTTGCAGTTTCTGCTAAACCTAAAAATAAATGCTAGAATCCTAATTAATTTTTGAAAGTTGTTAGTGTTATCTAATAATCTGTCAAAGAAGTTAGAATCACTACTAGAAGTTAATGTCACTTGGGAAACAGGTTTAAGCCCCTCGGTGTAGAGTTGATTTGCCAAGTCACTGGAATTTTTCAAAGTCTGCGGATCAGTTAAGTTCAGCTTGACAAGATTCGGACCATTCCACCACAGTTCACAAGTAGCAAGAGATTTGACATCCATCCCACGTGAAATCTTGTCGGCTGGATTATCCTCCGATAAAACGTGTGACCATTGGAAGTTCTTATTCATTTTCTGGATTTGCGATACCCGGTTGCTTACAAATGTTTTGACTAGACTTGAAGAGGTATTAATCTATGCTAGCGCAATAGTAGAGTCTGAATACAGTTCCACAGAGTCTATATGCAATTTAATAGCGGCTAAGACTTTTTGCGTAAGTTTGGATAAAAGCAAACATGCAGAAAGCTTGAGACGAGGTATACTCTTGAATTTGGTCGGAGAAACTCGTGATTTACTGCACAGAAATTGCTTCTTTATTTCGTTGGTTTGGGAAACAGTTTTCACATATATAACTGCACCATAAGCCTTTGAAGATGCATCTGAAAAACCTTGAAGTATAACAGACTTGGTATCGAATTTTAAAATACATCTAGGCACTTGGATAGATTGTAACTCAGGGAATGTTTTGACAAAGTTGTAACATTGCTCTAAAATTTCTGGAGGGAGCATTTCATTCCAGTCTAATTTAAGTAGCCACAATTGTTGCATATATATTTTTGTCTTGGAGATGGCAGGGCCTAAAAGTCCAAGTGGATTGTAGATGCGTGCAATTTCCAAAAGTACATCTCGTTTGGTGAAATTGCGATTTGGATTGTTGCTAACCTTGTACATAAATGAATCACTTAAGCTATTCCAAAGCATTCCTAGCGTTTTAACTACAATTTCTTCAGAATTTCTGTCCAGAGGAAATTCCTGAAGTTCGGTCGTAGAACCTTCGTTGCTGCACCACTTGTGTAAATTCATGCCTCCTCTTTGGAGAAGTTGCGTCAATTCTAACTGAAGATTCAAAACCTCCTTCAAGTTGGAACTACCAGAAAGGCAATCATTATGGTTGTCACACTTCCGTCCAAGGGACAGAATTCCGCCTTTTCAAAAATTTCGGCCATCGGATTTTTTTTTTCCATGTTCAAAATGATTTTTATAGATGAAACAAATCTTTACTTTTGAATCTCTCACTCTCAAAAAATGTCTTATTCATCTTCTGAGGACAAAAATCTGGTCCATCTGCTAAAGTTAAAAAGATAAGCTGTTTTTTTTCCCCAAAAAATAATTAAATAAGTCACTCAATCTGTTGATTTCAACCATTCTTATCTTAATCTGGAAAATTTTATTCAAGTTTTTATCACAATGCATCTTATAGCCAAGAATCTCATACTTGAATTTTTTTTAATTACTATTTCTTTGTATGAAATATGAACTATTTACGTAACATGAACTATAAAATCTGAAGCTTTTTTTCTGCATTAGCAAATAGTAAGTTTTTTTATTGCATTTTATTATTAAGTTCTTTTTCTGCTTTTACCTCCTAAAAATCTTGGACAGTGATATGTTATTTTTTTATTTAGGTTTTAATTTTTACTTAATCTTACAATTTGGTTTTACTATATAGTTACAGCATCAAAAATTACCATTATATATGTCTAAAACATCAAACAAACTAAGTGCTAACATTTTGGTGTCGCGAAATGGAGCCACGCGCTTTTCAGTCCTGGCCAATTTTTAGAGTGGCACCCATGGCAGTCATCCATGTAGAAATCTTGAAGAACGGCTCTGGACGCCAAAGGAAAGTCTTCCCTAAAGTTGCTGTAAAACTTTTGTTGCTAAGTACGGAGCAGATGCGCAGATGCAGTCCCATACGTGACAGTTTGTAACTGGTAAATCTTAGTAGGTGCAAATTCATTCTCTTTCCATAATATTTTT
This sequence comes from Uloborus diversus, assembly GCF_026930045.1. Taxonomy (NCBI): domain Eukaryota; kingdom Metazoa; phylum Arthropoda; class Arachnida; order Araneae; family Uloboridae; genus Uloborus; species Uloborus diversus. The sequence continues at coordinate 163,219,031 of NC_072733.1, read as the reverse complement.
TGTAGCTTAGTTTGAGAAGAATCTACTTCAATCATCCTGAACATTTGTTTAATGTCAGTGGTAAATGCATAAATATACTTTCTAAATCTAATTAGAATTGAAAAGAGATCTTCCTGAATTACCCCTCCTTTACTCAATAAATCATTCAAAGGATGTCCGCTGGTTGTTTTCGCACTTGCGTTGAAGACTATGCGCAATTTAGTAGTTTTGCTGTCTGGTCGAAAAATACCGTGATGAGGGAGATAGTACCCGGCATCTGTTCCCTTATCTTTTATTTCTTTCATTTGATTCAAAGTTTTGTATTCATTAAGAAATTCTGTATACCGCTCTTTCATAGCCGGATCTCGATCTAATCGTTTCTATAATTGATCTAACCTTCTAGATGCCATTTGTTTAGAATTTCCTAGCATGACTTCAGAACATTCTGGTTTGAATGGCATTTGAACTACTTATCTACCATCTGAATTCCTGAAATGCGTTGAAGTGTTCATTGCAGTAGTTTAATTCATCATCACTACAGGGCGTGTGATTTTCGACTCTTTAATTTCCCAGAACTTAGTTTGAGTAATATTGAGAGTTTTCAAATTTTTTGACAAAAAACAGTGTTTTGCGGAATGATCAGAGCTGCTGTCTGAAATGCTACTCGAAACAAGATAACCAAAACAACTCGATTGTAAATACAAGCTATCTTTCAGCTTTCTTTTATCCGACTTCAAAAATGCGAAGAATAATTCTGCACCCAAAAGAATATCTATTTTTTGCGGAATATAAAACGCTGGATCTGCTAAGCATATATCGTTTGGAATGTTTAAATAAGCGATATTAATTTTCTTAGAAGGGGTGAAATCTGTGATTTTTGGAAAAAATAATAAATCGATTTCCCAATGCGAATCATCCTCTTTATTAGACAAGTGAACTGATATCTTCTTCTTGATATTTAGCGCTGAATCATTTAATCCACTTATCGGAATATTTATTCTTTCCCTTTTCAAACCCAAAGCTACCGCTTCCCTAACAGAAATGAATAAACTTTCACTTGCACAATCCAAAATTGCGCGTAAGCCCCTTCTTATGCCAGTAGAATTTCTAGCATAAACTATTACTGTATTTATCAAAACAGTTTTCTCATTCCCATTAGTAAAGAAAGAGACGCGAGTATTTTTTGACATTTGTGAGTCAAATTCAGAATTGCTTATGTTCTGTTTTTGGCTTAGTCCTTGCGATTCAATCTGAAGCGTTCCCGTTGAACCATTACAATCTGCGTTATTTTGTCTGCTGTTTATGCAGTTTACGTATTTAGGAAGTAAAGTATGATGATTCAATTTTTTCTTACAAATGAAGCAAGAACTTTTTGAATTACATTGGGGGATTAAATGACGATCGCTTAAACAGTTGAAACAAAGCCAATGCTTTTTAACTAGATCTATCCTTTCGGATAATTTCATTGCTTTAAATTTGTCACAGTGATACAATTGATGTGTTTGAGTTTGTGACACATATTTTCGTTCACACGTGACTCATATTTTCGAAATGTTATTAGATTTAACAATAAAGGATTTGGATTTACATGAAATATTCGCACTAATACTACTTAAGATATGACATCTTCTTTCTAAGAATTCCAGCAATGCATCAAAATCTGGAACTTCGTTATCTTTAAGAGTAAGTTCATATTGCTTTCTTGTTTTGCGGTCTAATTTTTCAAGAACAACATTCAATTATTAACAAGTGTAAATAAAAATCACATTCTCCAACAACTGAATAAAAAAATCCCCCCAAAAATATCAGTAGGAAACATTTCTTAAAATAGTATTGTTAAAGTTCCAGTAAAATTCATATGACTAGTTTAATACAAGTACCTTCTTGAGTCCTATGCCAAAAACAGAATAGTTCAGACGAACGAGTTAAAAGTTCATACCAAACAAGCTATTTCTTCCTTAAAAGCTGGCACAACATGTGAGGGCGCGATCCACCAATTTGGATCCCATATCAAAATCGTCCGTGGCCATTCCATGCCACCATGCTGAATTCAGGAAAAGAAACCTGTCCTCCCGGACAACAGGAACCATCCATCCAACAGACATCCAATCCAGCTCTCGAGCATGGACCTTCCATGGTCCTGTTTGTTAGGCCTTTTCACAGTAAAAACAACTTTATTTAAACTCTCAATTTTAGAGAGAAAATCCCTCACTTAAAAGATCATCACAAGGCAACAACTGGAACATGCCCGTATTTCTAGCTGGGCTCAACGAAAAACATCCTACATCTTTCAAAAAGAATCCACTCTACAACGTGGAACTCTGGAGCACACAGCTCCCAGGCACAATCTCAGCACCTCAGCAAAACATCGGACTGCAGTCACAACATGGTAAAACAATAAGAGGATGATTGATTGAGAGTTCACACTTAAATAGCATTCCCTATCTCCCTACGCGATGGCGTGACGCATATCAAAAAGCATGCATAAATTATATTGATGAAACAACTCAACACAGTTTACAATTTAAAACTAAAAACTTTAAAATTGTTTCCCACATGCATACAGCAAAAATCTACTCAACATCTTTCCTATGACGTCACATCGTGGCGGGTCAACAAACGCATGCTACGCATGCAGGGAATATTGGCTCTGGGGAGCGATTCGTGCGCCGGTAAAATAACGGGATGACATTCTAAGTTCAAAAGAAGAATTAAGTAAGTTTTGGAAACTTTTATAGTCCTTCTAAAACTTTAGGAATTTCTCGAAGAACAAAAGATAATGGTTCTAGGCCAACAAATTGGAAGAGGAATTTTCGGAAGTTTCATTGAAGCCTTGTTTGGCTGATCAACATTCATTGAATTAATTTCTTGTGTAGAAGTATCAATACTTTGTTTTCGTCCAGAGTCACTGTAATGCTGTAACTTCAATTTGTTAATAGATGATTTCAAGCTTACCTCCAAGTTTTGAATATCTTCGTCCACTTGAGACAATAAATCTTCACATTCCTCAAACTGCTTTTCGGTGATGATTTTGTAGAATTCATCTTTTAGCGTATTAAATTTTTGATGTATGTTCAGCACTGTCTCAAAAAGAGCTTCTAACTCGGAAATGTTCATTTCATCTTTTCTTTCAGCGAGGGCAATAGAAATCTTGGTGATTTGCCCTTTAATGTTACTGCGCTTGCAGTTCCGCAAACTGCTTTTCGGTGATGATTTTGTAGAATTCATCTTTTAGAGTATCAAATTTTTGATGTATGTTCAGCACTGTCTCAAAAAGAGCTTCTAACTCGGAAATGTCCATTTCGTCTTTTCTTTCAGCGAGGGCAATAGAAATCTTGGTGATTTGCTCTTTAATGTTACCGCGCTTGTGGTTTAACGAGGTGATGTTCGCCATTGCAATTTATAGTGATTGCGTAATTTAACTTGATTGTATATTTGCGAGTTGACTTGAATTTTATAACTAATTCAAATTTATCGTATCCGGGTCGCTGAGGACCAAAATGTGCGGTACTTAGTTGAAATAATCTTCAAGCAAGTGAGTGGACTGTAAGCGTTTATTGCAATGGACAGAATGGCAGGTTTTACAATGTTTTTCTTATCGTACAAAAAAAGGGTTGTTATATGTTGGCGTGAATAGTTCTAAGAAAATAACTTCACCAGGGGCGATAAAGTTACAAACACTGAACAATAGTGCTGTACCCCCTGTTATATCGTGTTTCGTTATATTGCTCATATGGATAGATCACACTTTTCTTCCGCCTACCAGAAAAGTAAAAATAATTAAATTTTGCTTTAAATGTGTGTCCACTTAAATTGTATTTCTAAAAACAAGGGTGTTTCAGTTTATCTGCATTTGCTGCATTTAAAGTTATAATTGTAAAATCTTAATTTCACAAAAAAGCTACTACACTATTTTTGAATACTTTTTTTATGTTTTTGAAAGAGCAATGACTGGAGTAGTTTTCTTTTTTTTCTTATTTTTAAAAGCCACTCAAATGTAAAACAAACTGTACTTATTGTAGATGCACATATTAAACATTTGAATGCTAGAAGAATCGTTATTACAATGACCTTAATTATATCTAGGTTTCGGATAATCATGCTTTTTTTTGTTGTCTCCTGACAAGTACAACATAACAGTAGTCCCTATCGTACTTTTCATATTCAATACTCATGCTAACATTTTCATTTTCAACTTTTTTTGGAATTGTTAACTTCTATCTTATAAATAGTTGGATTTATTAAGGTCTGAGTTATATGGTGAATGTAGTAGTGTCTAATATGGCAATCAGTATAATTTTTGGACAGTTTTTCTGCAATTTTATGGTTATGTCGCGCCTTGAAACTGTAAAACTACAATGCTGTTGTCAAATTTTGCAATGAAATCAAATTAAAAAAAAATGGAATCGTGATTTGTGAGTGCTGCTCCAGCAGTCATTTTCCAACAAAAGTTACATCACCTTTGCGTTTTGGGGATCTATAACAAATTGAGGAAAACAAAGATGTTTTTTGATCATCATTGGTTGTAAATAGCTGAGAATAAGCTCTAAATTTCAGAAATTAGTTAGCTTACTGTGTACAATTGTTATAGATACTTTCAAGAAAGTATCACTGAGATTCACGAAGGTATATGCATTTTTACCAAAAGTACAAATTTTTATTTAAAGGATTTTGGCTCATAATAAACTAAGTTTTCTTTCAAAGCTTACCAAACTTTTAGAAAACTTGACAGCATACAAGAGAAGTATAATACTAAAATTTGAAATTAAAATGTTGAAAATTTGATAAAATATGGACATTTAGAGCAATTAGATTTTCACTGCTCATGTGTGAAAGATAACAATTTATAACTTCCATAGTCTAAAGCTGAACTAGATTCCTCAACTCATGATAAAATTCCATTAGAATATCTTAAAAATTCAGAAAGTTACCAGCAATCTAATGAGCCAAATTTTAATAGTTCTTGAATAGGCGACATATGTGACATATTGTGAGTGGTCGTTCGCAAGTTTGCAACATTTGGTTGCAGTGGTTCAGTGCAATTCATGATAAAAACTGATTATTTGCAAACATTTCCTCATGATGCGTTGCCTGTCCAAGAATGGTTGAAATTTGACTCAATAGACCACTGTTAACTTTCTGAATTTTTAAGATATTCAACTAGAAATTTATCATGAGTTGAGGGATCTTGTTGGGATTTAGATTATGGAAGTTATAAATTGCTATGTTTTGCGCATGTGCAGTGAAAAATTAATTGCTATAAATGTCTATATTTTTTCAAATTTTCAACATTTGAGTTTCAAATTTATTATATTTCTTTTCTATGCTATCAAGATTTCTGAAAGCTAGGTGAACTTTGATGGAAGACTTTGCATGTTATAAGCCAAAAATCTTCAAATAAAATTCGTAATTTTGAAAGAAATGCTGATATCTTCATAAATATCAGTGATACTTTCTCAAAAGTATGTAAAATAATTGTATATAGTAAGCTAACTATTTTTTTGAAATTTACAGCTTACTCTCAGCAATTAAGGATGAATGATGATCAAAAAATATTTTTGTTTCCCCCAATTTGTTACTGACCCCCAAAATGAAAGGGTGATATAATTTTTGCTGGAAAATGACAGCTGGAGCATACCTTTTATGTGACAAAAGTTACAGAGCAATTAGTCTCTTATTTCTTGAGAAATCCTTAAAAATAAGAATTTTTGAAAGTGTCTCAACACTTCTGGTCATATAGTGTATATATGATACATATTTTGAAACTTCATACATAATATTTACTATGTTATAGCCAACTAGTGTTATATTCAGTTAACATTAAAGTTTAAAAGAAAATAAAGGGAAGTAATCTTTTAACATGTCAGCTGCTAATAAATTGTCCGTTTGCCAATACTTGCAGACATACCTAATATAAGATGCCTATTGAAGAGGAGGAACTGTTTAGCATCAGGCTCTGGTGCGTGATCGGCAGCGAAAAAATTAAGATTACAAACAAGGTCACTATAACCTAGTTCAACTGTTTCAGTGTACTCCTATTAAGGACACAAGTCTTTTTTCAAAAAAGAAGAAAAAAAAACATTTGAAAAAAAAACAATGAGAATGACTTGTGTTCTGTGTGACCATTTTTGGTGAGAGAGCAACAATTGCTAAAAGAGTGCTAGAGATATTGAGCGATTTAGTAATATTGCATATAAATTGAACGATCTCAAAAACAAATCCGAGTTTTGGAATCCAATTTCATCCGCTTCTGTAACAGCTGCTCACCTTTTTTTCTGATGTGATTTTACTACTGGGGCATTACTAATTTTGAACCCACCATTATTTTCAGTACTTCTTATATTTTATATTGTAGTAGTGGACTCTCACTTTCTTGATTTTGCCATGCCCCCTCAAAAAGTGTAATTCAATTGCATCCCGAGTAGCATCAACTCATCGGCCGTTCATCGAAATCCAATCAAACTTTGATCGGCCGATGATCAGAGTCTGATGAGTTTTCATCGGAAATTGCTCCAATATGTCTCATCAGCAATAGTAGAATCCGATCATCCGAATCCGATGAATTTTGCTCCCTATACCGATGAGACTTGGAGCAATATACGAGCAGTGCTGTTCCGAGGCGATGAATTTTGGATGAAAATACGATGAGATTTGGAGCAATATACGAGCAGTGCTGCTCCGAGGCGATGAATTTAGGATGAAAATACGATGAGAAGTAGTAACAACTGCGATATAGGGACAAGCAGGAAGAAAAAAAATTAACAGTGGGAAGGGGGGTCCGCCATCTTGGATGATCACGTGACCCTTCCGCCATCTTGAAAACTTTCAGGAGGGGGATTTTCGGATGACGTCATTTGAACAATTTTTTAATATAATTTAATTTTTTTTAATAACTTGTTTATTTAATTTCTAATTTAACAACTTTTGATGAACGTGATTCATGAGCTCAATCTAAGTCGCTTTAGCCGGGAATCGAACCCTAGACCCCTGGAATACGAGATTCATATGCTAACCACTAGACAAGTAATAAGCATTACTCTTTTCAAGAAAGAAAATAATGTATTAAATGGAAAATCATTTGTGGCGCCATCTATATGGGGGCAAGGCTATGACAGATTTCTGAACGGAAAGTGAGAATTTTATTCCGTGAATATACTTGTGGCGCCAGCTAATGAAGAGTCGGAGTCGATCATTTTGCCCGCAAACCGAGTCGGAGTCAGTAATTTTGGGAGTCAAATTGAACGGAGTGGAATTGTTTTGGAGATAGAGAGAAATCATTCAAGAGTTGGAGTCTCATTTTGTTCGCAATTCCAGTGAGGTAATCGGGGTTGGAATCGTGGAGTTCAAGTTGAATTGATTTTGCAGCAAATCGGAGTAAACCCTTCCAAAATCCAGGAGTCGGATTCGGAGTCAGTCTCAGTCATTTTTCCTCTGATTCTCAACCCTGAATGTTGATCCGTATAGCCTTAAAATGATCAATAGTCGGATATTCGAATAATAAAACTTATCCTACTTTAACAGTTGGGAGATTTCCAAAAATTTTAGATTGGGAAAATTTTTATCGGAAAATTGAAACGACCTGCTTTTTTTAAGATGAAATGTAACTCGGCAAATTTTCATCGGAAAATTTGATCATTAAGATCTCTTTTTCCTATGAAATGTAGCTCCGCAAATTTTAATCGGAAAATTTGATCGTTACGATCTCTTTTTCTGATGATATTTCGCTCGGCAATTTTTCATCGGAAAATTTGATCGTAAGGATATAGTTTTTTGATAAAAAACAGCTCATCGAAAATCGTTCTCGGATTCTGATCGCAACGATATCAGCGTGCATTACGCGATGAGTTTAGGAGGAGTCGATGATCGGCCGAGCAAAATCCGATGAGTTGATGCTACCTGGGATCCGAGTTCGTTTCAACTACTTGCAAAAAGTTCATTATTAAATTTATCAGAGTTTATCTTGATATGTTGAAGGTTTTAAAATGAAGACTTGAGTCAGGCAATAGAACATAGAAATAGGAGAATTCTAATACTCTAAAACAGTAGTGCCCAACATATAGCTCCCAAAACTGATCCTTTTAGCCAACTGAAATATCTAATTTGGAAAAATGAATTTACTGTAAAATGTGGCTTTACTTTAATGAACGAATATCTGTCCAGTTACATGAGTAATAAGATGCACTATTGACATCAAACGGCAATGTTTTTATGAAGTAAATTTATTATTTTAAACTTATTCAATTTTTATCCCATTCATTACTATTATGCCCTATTTATTAAATATTTATTAGACATTTAAACATCAGTGTATTGCATTCATTATATTTTTATTTTACTTGAATTTATGTGATGAAGACAAAAAAGAATAATTTATTACTTTCAGCAGAATGCAGATATTTTTTCAGTCACAAGTAAGTGCTCCAATGAGGTAATGGCACTCATGTAAAAAAATTTCTAATGCCATTTCTGAAAAAATTGGCAAGTTTGACATTAAATAGTACTACTCTCTTCGTGTAACAAGGTCATGAAAATTTGTATGAAGTCATGGAAAAGTCATGGAATTTTTTTATCCAAATTGAGTATGAACCCTGTAATACATACAAGTAAAAGCTGAACACTTTTCCATCCTAATATTATACAAAATTTCGAAAAAAAAGGCTGATTGCGAAGTTAATGTTGAAAAGCCAGTTAAAAAAAATTTCATAAATGTATTTTGTTTTATGGTATTTAAATTCAAAAAATTAAATTTGTTGCTTTTCTGAAGCATTCCTAGTTCTGCAATTATCTGTACTATATTTTACAACTATTTAAAACCTTAGAGAAATCCCTGGAATACTCTTTATTTTTAAATGCCTGGATACAAGCATTCAAAATTCATGTTTTTATCAAGATCTGTATTTTTTTATTAATTTTTCTTTTTACATTTATTTGTTTATAATATTTTCTTTAATGAACTTTCAATTTGACTTGAAAGAACTTAAGCTATATGATTGTGTTCTTGTTGATGTTTTTCAAGAAGACAGTGATTTTAAAATGCCAGAATATTGATTTATTTTGTTTCTCAGGCTACAGAAGCAAAACTGAAAATTGGTGAAATGGAGGGGAAAGTAGATAACAAGACAAAGCTTGAGCTCATTAAGCAAGAAGAAGAGGCAATCAAAAAAGAAACTGCAGAAAGGCAGCAAGAGTTATTAAATGAGAAAAAGGTATTTAAAATTAAAATCTAAATGATTGTTTTAAAAGTGAAGCAGCGCACTCCAAATAGCCAGCCTAGCTGGCACATGACAACGACAACAACATCTAAATAATTATTAAACAGTTCTTTCTATATCCCTTACTTTAAATCATAAAATTTAGGTGCATATATTTACATATATGTTTATGCAGCATATCTTAGGCACTTCATAGAAAGTTTTGTATTAAATTGTATTGTTTTAAAAAATCATTTGCTTAGAAGAATCTTACTTGTTTTCTTTTAACAAATTTAGTAAGCTCTGTTATCATCCTCTTCATTCATCTTCCACAAAATAACAATTTATTTTTTAAGTAATGACAGGAGTGAATTTCATCTGCAATTCATGCATATACAGTGGTGGTGAAAAAAATTGCATCACCAGTGAAATCCGAATATTTGTAGCATTTATAAGTAATTATGAAATATTTAATGGTTCTTGCATCATGTAACACGAATTGGCATCAGTACATGACACAAGCTATTGCATAAGATTGCATCATCCTTATAACTATATAAAAAAACTAGTTAAACATTCAACGCATTCATTTACAATCTGGACTTATGAGTTGCAGTTTGTCGAAATACGTTCAACTAACACAACAAAGGAAGAGTGTTCCTGTTGCATTGGACATAGAAGAATTGTTGTCATGTTCCATAGCAAAAAGAATAAGCTGCTCGCAATCAACTACAGTGAAGCACCGTTTATACGTTTTTGAAGGGACTGCATGAAAAGAGCGTATAAATGAAAAAACGTATAATAGATAAAGATTAATGTGTATTAGACTCTGCAGGGACCAATTTTAAAAACGTGTAATCGATAAAAACGTATAAAAAAGAAACGTATAAACGGTGCTCCACTGTATTGTTTGACTACTGAATAAGCTAAAGAGCACTGGAAGCACATTAAGAAAGAGTGGCAGTGATCGTCCACGAATATCCAATGCTGTGCAGGACAGGTATTTGATACGACTCAATCTTCCGAAACAGACACTCATCTTCCACAGACCTTAGAACAGAACGGGAAAACCAATCGGGTATTCATGCATTCATGTCTACTGTACGAAAACGACTGTGTGGTGCGGGTTTGGAGGCACGTCGACCACGAAAGAAGCCATTGTTGACCAAAAAAATGCGGAAACAGTGTCTAAACTGAGCAATAGCTCATCAAGGGTAGACTGTCAATCAATGGAAATCAGTTGTGTTTTCGGACGAGTCCAAATTCAATCTGCATGGGTCCGACGGACAGCACACAGTTAGACGCCGCAAAGGAGAGGAATATCATCCTGACTGCATTCAACACACAGTCGAGCGTCCTGTATCCCAGATGATTTGGGGATGTATTTCTGATCAAGGAGTTGGTAGGCTTCACTTTGTGCAAAGAACAGTAAATGCTCAGGTGTATATTGACATTTTTGAGGAGAAATTGCTTCCCACTATCCGGAATCACTTTACTTCAGTTCCGAATATGATTTTCCAAGATGATTCTGCTCCGTGCCGTAGGGCAAAACTGGTAAGTAACAATTTAAAAGCCTTTACCTTGCCATTTGACTTAAATTGACATGGGGGTTAAGTAATTTTTTTGTGTGTGTGTGTAAACTCGCACGTGGGTTCAGAAACGGAAAAATGAGCATGGGTTCAGCAGTTTGCCTTTTCCCGGAAACAGCCCTGATCTAAATCCGGTCAAAAATTGTTGGAATGGGTGTAGAAGTGATGAAACATAAGCCAACATCACTTGCAAAACTCCGGGAATCAATAATTCCTATCTGTCACCATAAACTCAATAAAGAATACATTCAATCACTCATCCATTTAATGCCCCATAGATGTCAAGCTGTCATTAAAGCTAGATTCGGACCAACAAAATATTAGGTTATATTTTATGATGTTCAAACATTTTCATGTTACTTTTTTTTATTTTTGAACAGAAAGAGTTACAATTAAAACTTCTACTTACTTTTTCATTGTCCACTTGGCAATGTGGATGCACTTAACATTGTACTTGTTGCAGTTTTGACCATGTATTTCCATAAATAAAGTAAACAATTATCAGATTCCTGCTGTTAAATGTTTATTCCATAAGTTTTGCAGAATTTCAAATACATTCATTGTTAATCGGTCGAACAAAACTTCTCACATATCCCATTGTTGTGAAAATGCAAAGGTGATGCAATTTTTTTTTACCAGCACTGTATGTCACAATAGTTTTCTTTCACCTTGTAAAAACTAAAGAGAGAATGTAATATGAAATACTATTATTCTGAAATTCAAAAAATTCTGGAATTTGAACCTGCAGAAGTAATGAGGTTTCCAAATTTCAGAATTTTACTGTATTTTATTTTCGTTGGAATGCAGAATAATATATTTATTTTGAAAATATCTCCCTTAAAGTGCTAGCTGAGCTCAAAGTTTAGGTAACTGGACACTGAGACACTGACAGGTACTGTATCCACAAATTATTAAGTGAGGCTTAAACCACACTTACTGCATTTCAAAGGTGGTACTATATTAAATTTGAAAGGGAAAAAAAAGTTTATTGGAAAGCAAATGATAAAAAATTAGTTTGACTAAAAGTTTCATCTTAAGCCAGTTGCATACCTGCCTCCTTATTTATTAAGCCTGGGGTTTTCAAACTTTTTTGACTCGCGGCACCCTTTGAAGATTTAAAATTTTCTCACTGCACTCTAGTCCATCTCTATTATGTAAACAACTAATAAGTCGTTATTTTCAGGGGCATTTTCCCACACCTGTGCATGTGTGTGCAGCATAGGATCATATCTTCCTCTCAAATACTGTGGTGTTATATTATAAGGACATTGGATTGTTATTAAGACAAACCATGGTCCTATCATACTACAATCTACTTTTCTACGTTATCAAATCTTGAGAAAAAATTACGGCGCACACCAACATTTTTCTTTTTGGATTCATTAACTACATAATTTAGGTTTCAGGAACAGTATGCAACTCTTTTTATTCTAGTTAAACTTCTTATAGCAACAAATTAACCATAAAATAAGATCAGTTTTGGCATCACTCTTCTGCAACAACTTTTGTTTTACTTTTGCGTGGTAGTTAAAATAGCTTGTTGTCCTTTGTCATCAGTTAGTTTTTTTGATGACAATGAAAGCAGGTCTAGTGAATTTTTGTTATACTGTGTCAAAAAAGGGAGGATTTTCTTACTGGTCAACCCGGGCATTATTTGGTGCTCTCACCTTACATATATACTGATACCACAGACTCTTCCTACGGCACCCCAGGTTGCCATGACACTTAGTTTGAGAACCCCTGCATTAGGCATAAAAATTGGGAGCATATTAGCTGTTATTACGTTTTAACGTGTCAGTCCCAATTTTTATACATTTTGAAATCCAATTGCATCCACTTTTACAACACTCCCACATTTTGATCAAGTATGCATTTCTATCAATTAGACATTAGCAACTTTGTGTTGACTATTATTTTCAACTCATTCTATGTTTTACTCTTGCAGAGGATATGCATGCTCATCTTTTTACTGCACCCCTTTTGGAAATTTCTATCCAGTTGAATCAAACTTATTCAAGCTAACACTTTTTGAAAAATTTAGCCTTTATGCTTGCTACGCTTGCCTAAAATATAGTAAAAGAAGATTATAAAAAGACTAGCCACTTTCGGTAGCCGCCTTAATCTCACTGCATGCGAGCTGGTGTGCATCTCCATTCTTCCAAAAAACCAAAGTACTCGGCTGGGGGGGGGGGGGGCCTCGTTCCCTTCTTTTGACCTGAGACAGCAAGAAAATGTCTTATCAGATGCTGTGGAGCATAAATTAAACAGCACTGGGATGCCCATTCCCTTCAACAGCAACGCTGCAGCCCCTCAAATATCATGAAGCTATCCCAAAAAAAGAGAAATTCCCTACAAAACACCCCCTTAAAAACTTCATAGGCAGTCTCTGCCATGACCCCCCCCCCCTACTTTTGCACCCTGAATCAACAGTACATTAATTAATATTTTTTTCAACACCGCACGAAAATACTTACCACTTGAACCAGAAGAAGCTATTCTGCCAAGGTCAAATTTTCTGTAGCTTTGTTTCCTTGCAAGACAACTACTGACATGGTTCCAGCAACAGACAATCATACTTTTAAAGTTCATGAAAGGTAATTAATTTCTCTGCTAATTTAAGGCGTAGGAAAATAAAACATTCGTAAACATGATGCCAGAAGACTTATGAATCTATCAGTATTAGTGATGTTCCGGATATCTGTATCCGCGGATATCAGAGGGAAAATAAAGATCTATATCCGTATCCGTTACTTTTTTGATGGATCTTAAACGGATCATTTCTATTCTAAAAATTTTTAAATATTTAAATAAAAGACTCGTAAATTCCGTTTAAATTACGTTTTATTCCTTATTTAAATTTTAAGGTATCATTTCAAAAGCCTGCAAAATAAAAGTGAAATAAAGTTTTAAAAGTGTGCATCAGTGTGCCTTTTTGTGGCATAGTAGCCCCTAAACAGATAAACCGATTTTGATAGTTCATTTTTCGTTCAACAGGAGACTTGATCGAAAGTGTTCTTAGCTTGGCCTCATTTTTGTAGAACTTTAATTACCGGAGATATTAATTAAAAACCGACTTAACGTTTTTCACAATTAGGGTAGTAAAAGTTTACCGGTACGTTAAAAATGTTGGCCCTAATTGAAAGAACGATGTTTTCTGCGTTTAAACTTCCAAGTGATAAACGTAGGAGCTATAATCTTGTTAAGTAAATTTTAAATGCAATTCTAAGCCTTTATACGCGAGATTGGTAGCGATTTCATAGTCGGAAGATAAGGAGAAAAGCTCAGTGATTTAAAATTTACCTGCTGTCGGTTCATATTTGTTAACAAATGTGTAATCTGACCCGCGAAATTCATCTTAATATGAGATCGGTTCTCTGGGACATGTTTTGGTTTTTTAATTTTTTATTTAATATTAGTTTTTGTTATTGATTTGGGGTTTCTGTTGTTCTTCAGTTTTGTTTTTCTCGGCATCCTTTCAAAAAAGTGATACTAAATTATCTATTTACTGTTGTAAAGGTGTTCCCGACTCTATTTCGTCGGTCGGAGTAAGTTCAGTGGAATGGGTCAGCTCTGCATTTATGCTGAAATAAAATATGAAAAATTATTTCTAGCCTGTCCAGTACCGTATATACTCGCGTATAGGTCGATCTCGCGTATAAGTCGACCCCCCCCTTTTTCAGAGAAAAAATCCAGAAAAATCTAAAACCCGCGTATAAGTCGACCCCCATACTTTCCAAAAACATCGCGAATTATTTTCAAAGAAATTTCAAAATAATGAACACATTTATTTACAAATAAAATAGGAATTAAATAGGAAAACATTTCTAAAAGCCTTCAAACTCGGATTCCGAGTCGGACGCAAAAAAAAAGTTCATTAAAGTCCGCTTCCGTCATCACCGCGTCATCCTATACATCGGCGGCTGCAGAATCGTCAAAGGATGCGTTCGACGAACCTCACCGGTCACCGGTAAGTAACCAGTTACTAACCGCGGCGTTCTAACCGGTCGCTCCCGGTCGTGCTCGTCGAACGCACTCTCAGTCTGAATGGCGTGACTGTTGACGATAAATATTTTAATACGTTTCACGATATTTGTTAATTGCTGATTTGATCCTTAATAAAGAGGAATAAAATTATCTTTACTTATGTGTATTATTTAGGTTCTTTTAGTTATTATTTTTGAATAAGTTTACTTTTTCACACTAGCAACTTATCAGCGACTACCTGTAACCGCACATCGGCATTTCTCGTAGCTTCCCAGCTCTCGTTGATCGGAAAAAATTTTTTCGGAAAATTTGACCCGCGTATAAGTCGACCCCCCTTCCTTTGATCTCATTTTTTGGACAAAATTTCTCGACTTATACGCGAGTATATACGGTAGCAGCTTTATACTCTTGTTCCTGTATCCTACATCTACCGAGCAAGCCAGAAATAATTTTTCACATTCCATCTAAACATTAATACAGCGCTGACCCATCCCTTTCAACTCTCCCTCAATTTTAACGAAGATTTTTTTAAAGAGTAAATCATAGTCTTGATTATATTTTTGCCGCAGTTGACATTTTTTGAAGAAACTGCCATTATTCTGACAGGAATACCTACCGTAACAAATTTTACACTTGGATAGTTGAATTGGGTAAAAAAAATTTTGAGATCCGTATCCGCGGATCTTGGCACTAATGATCCGGATCCGTGGATCTACTTTTTTTAACGATCCCACACATCACTAATCAGTACCTGGTTTGATTGTCAATTCCCTATCATTTGAAGAAGTTAGAGTGCATATGCAGATAAACGCACTCAGTTTTTAATGAGGAAGAAAAATTAATCAATTTTATCTAATCATTGGATCAATTAGGTTGAGGATAGATTTCTAAAGTGAAAATACTTTCTTCTGCAAAAGAAAATAGGCCAAAGTATGGGAAATTTGTGAGTTACTCAAATAAAGGAATTATATTCAACATTCCTTGAAGTTTTGAGAAACTTATCAGTTTATGTAACTAAGAAACGTGGTCACTGTATTAATAGGCTGCAGCACTACAAATGTCCCCCCCCCCCAAAAAAGTAAATAAACAAATGTGACCATCTCAAAAGAGAATGTTTTTCCAGTAATTGTAGAAAATAGATATAATAAATAAAGAAATAGTGCAACAAGTTGAAAATAAAAGTTAAGTAATTCTAATAAAAAGTTTGATATGGACACCATAGTACTTCCTTTTACGTTGAAATTTTAATATGATTCAATGGATAACTCACTAAATGTTGCCAGTAGTTTCAAATTGAAACCAGATTCATAAAAGCATTTTTTGGCCAAATTTGTTGCCAACTTGGCGATAAATTGCCAAGTGGTTGCCAAATTGTAACATCACTTCAGTCTGCATTGAATTAACACTGATTTGCCCCCCCCCCCCCAAAAAAAAAAACGTTTAAAAGATGTAATCGTTTGCCACCAAAAAATGAGGTGCACAGTTAGTTCCCACTCAATCTATATGGGTCATTCCGACGAAAATGGTACATTTCATGTCCAGCACTTTTGGATTTTTTACAAAAAAGTTGAGAGTTAATATGAATTAATCATATGTTTTTCTTTATTCTTCATGCAATTTTGTATCATGAGGTATCTTTTGTTTTCAATATTTTGATTTAGGAATTTTTTAAAAAAAATTTATGTTAGTCAAAAAGGCAAAATCTTGATGTCCCAGCTTCAAAACAGTGACAGTTAAAGAGTGATTTAAGTAATTGCTTAGATGCAATAACAAAAAAAAAAAAAATTCCAACTATATTGTAACACCTTTTTTGTAACAATTTAAACAATAATTTTTTTTTAGAAAAATATTTTTTTAATGAAAATGCAGGTAATTTACAGTTGTCCCTACAGTTTACAAATTTTGAAATGTTCACTCTGTTACAGTCATTAAAGAATAAAAAAAAATTTTTACAAAAAAACTGGCGATACTTTTGAGATGATCAGATGGTAAAAACTCCATGTATAGCTAATTCTAGTTGATTCAACAGTCAACAAGCAAGGTAAGATTCATTCTTTGTCTCTGATAGTAAATTTGAGTAACAAAATGTCCACTATGTTACATTAATTTTACTAGTTAAAATTTAAAAAAAAAACTGAATTACATATAAAGTTGTAATTTTAGAGTTACTCTTTGCTTTTGTATCACTATTTTAACTGTTACTTTATGTTTAGGTTTTGAAAAGAAATTTTAACTACTTTTATGTCCACTCTGTTACACGTGTAACAGAATGGACTATATTTATGGAAATAGTAAACAAGTCGCTTATGCTATTGATGTTTTTCAAAAAGCTTAGCTTAACAAATTTATAGAAAAATTGAATTAAATACAAAATTTTAAAAAATGAAACATTGTCCATCTATTTTCTCTGCTTAAACATTGAGATTACTTCTGTCTTCAATAATAGTGCCCACTCTGTTACAGGTATATCCACTCTGTTACAGGAATATTTTAACTGATTTGATTGTAATTTTTTTTTTTTAATATTTAATTTAAAGGTTAATTTGCATAGAACTACGCAATTACTAACCAGAATAAACCAACTTAAATCTTTTTTAAAGTTTGTTTCATATAATAATCTAACTTTTTCAAATGATTTTTTAAATTTTTGTATTTTTGAGTAAGATAATTGCCAATAAAACTTAAATGTGCCTTTTACGATGACATTTTAAGCATTTGTATGAAATATATGTTTCATTTGTTTATATTAAACAAAAAAAAAATTCAAAAAATTATTGAAATTTTTGAATTTGTTGTTGTTTTTAAATGTAACAGAGTGGACAAAATCTTTCATTTCTGATAAAAGAACCAAGAAAATTGGATATTAATACCAAGTTAAGCTAATTAATTTTTACAGTTCAGATAAATTAAACCCTTTTGCCATTATTTGACATTAATTTTTGTTGGATTAGATGACTTTGAAAAAAAAAGTTATAAAAACTGAAATGTACCATGTTCACCGGAATGACCCATGTACCAAATTTCAACTTTCTACAGCATACCGTTTTTAAGTTATGCTAGATATGTACATATGCACATACATACAAACGTCATTTGAAAACTCATGGTAATTAACTTGCGGATCGTCAAAATGAATATTTCGGGTTTCCATATACCCTTAGCACGTGCAATATTAGCACATTATATGCACGTGCAGTCGGACCAAAGAACCACTCAACATTCATTCAGAGGTGAGTAGTGGAAATATAGGCAGAAATTTGAAGGAAATTTTTTTCACTATTACAATACTTCCTTTACTATGATGTAAAGGAAGGAAAAAGAGAATTTCTTTTGCTCAGCTGATCAAATGCCCATATGAAATGCTTTCATCAAAGTACAAAAAAGTTCTAATATTGATTCATGATGGTAGCAGGATTTTGTTACAATGGTAAATTTGGAGATAACATCAATTCACTTTTCTTTCTACTGTGTAATGCATATAATGTATCTGAAGTTCCTTTAAAAGCGACATTGCATTCAATCAAATACTGAGTGATGTTCATCAAATGCTCTCCTTTCCTATGTTGCTTAAAACTTGTTTTGTGTTATTTTTCTTTGCTATGTTGTCTTTCGTAACTTGAATGAATTCATTTTAGATTGCAGAACCAGAAAAAGCACTTGATGAAGAGTTGAAAGATAAGGCTGAACCATTGGTGGATCACGCAAAGGAATGTAAGTATTAAATATTTCCATTTCTTACTTAAAGTGTTTTATTCATTTTATTGTTTTCAGTACTGTTTATTAATCTCTCATGCTTGAAGATAAATTTCTGATTTTCTATTTCTAGAAATGTCATTACCTTCTTGAAACAAAAAATATTAACTTGTTTAGGTTGGGTTTCAGCACTACACAATTAGACATGTGCTCTGTATGTTGCATGTTTGCTCGTTTTTAAACTGAAAAAATACTTAATTTTGCCTTGGCATAGAGCACAATTTTGTGTGCTGCATGAAAGTTTATTAAACATCTAAAGATTCACATTATTTAATTCATTGGTTTACTATTTTTATCACTACCAGGGCTGAGGAGTCGGAAGGAAAATATCATTGATTTGAATGAATTGATTTTAATCATTATTTAAAGTATTTTTGAACTTAAAACTAAAAATCGTCTAAAAAATTTCAAATAGTACTGTTTTTTTTTTAAATCAATGTAACAATACATATCAATTATCATTGTTATACATTTTACTTCCAGGGTTTATCCTCACTTGACCATTTTTATCATTTCAAATTCTCTTTTCTTACTCAACCTGAAAAGCCAAAAATTTAAAAATTAAAAGTTTTTACTACTAAAAATAACTAAATGAATTTTTCTGCATCAATCTGCCTCACCTCCCTCTAATAAATTTAAAAAAAATATATAAAAAAATTATTCCTCAAATGAAAAGGATGAAGATAAAAAATCTTTAACTGTAATTATACATATAAAAATCGAATGTATAGATTTGTGTATACTTGTACAAAAATTGGGCGAATGAAAATGGGAAACTGATTTTAAGATATCATTTCTATGCATAAAAATCAGCAAAACCTATTATTTAAAAATCTGCAAGATGTTCTGTAACAAAATAGGTTAAGTGGAACAGCAATTTTATCAAAAATCAATTTAAACCAAATTTTAATTTTCTTTCATTTGACTATCATTTAATTTTTATCTCATTTTACACTACCTTGTTTCATTTCCTTCTATGCCATTTACATTAACTTTGATTTTAATCATTAGCCTTTTGTATAACATTGGTTTAACATCACATTATGAAAGTTTTTTGGTGAAGTAATACTTGAAATATAATGGTTTTACAATTTTTGAAAACAGGAATTTCAAATTTAACTATAATTATAAATGCAAAAATATTTATAACTGATTTTTTTTTTTATTTAGTTTTTTTTTCTTTTTCCAAAAAATACATGATTTTTTTACACCCCGATTTTTAACATTTTAGATTACTCAAAACACTGTTTATTATTATTATTATAGCATACTAATGTTTTATTTTCACTGCCTCATTAATGAATTTTATTTGTCAGTCATATCATAGCTGATTTTTTTCCATTTGCTAAATGATTTTAGTGGAAGACACTGATGCTGCTGTTGATAAAAAACAGCTTTCTAAAGAAGATTTTGATGAGCTTGAAGATGCAATTGAAAATATTGCCACTGAAAAGAAAAAATTGCTGATTGAAAAAGAGGAAATAGAAGATCTGAAGGAAGAAATGGCCGAGTATAAACAGGTAGTTATGCCTCCTTAATGTTTAAGTTATGTTTATGTGTAAATTAGGGTTTAAAATACGGTGAGTGATAATACAAAATGGATACAAACCGAGAAAATCCTAAACTTTTCAAAATGCTGTGCGGAAATTTTCTCCCTTAATTCTTTGATAATCTAGAGCAGCAGAGATTGACAATAATGTTAATATATCACCCTGAGATCAGGTTAAATTTTTATGACAGCCCTAGTATGTGGGGCAAAGTGAAATGTTGAAATATTTTTTCCACTTTTATCGCTACTTACCAAATAATAATTTAACTTTGTAGTAATATATGTAGTCTATTCCAGTCTAGAAATAATTACCTCTGAAAATCAAAGCATATGATAATGCAAGCAATTTTCAAAAATGATTTTGATATTATCAAATGATAAGCTTCTTGTTTTAACATTTTAAATATTAATTGGGACCTTCTAATATTCAGAGCAGTATTTATTTACTTAATATTTTTCTTGTTATATTTTTCACCATTAGTCAAGTGGGTGCAGGGGAAAGTGGATGGGGCAAAGTAAAATTAGTTCATTTCGTTTACTGATTCAATCATTTACTAAATCACATACTTATTCATTAACTAATTTCTAAAATTCCTTCATGTCATTGTTCTCTTATTAATTCATTCACTATTTTATTGGCTCATTTATTTTCTCTCATGTATTAAATTATTTATTTATTAGTTTATTGTTTCATTATCTTTTCATTGATTCAATTATCCTTTTATTTGCTTATTAATTTGAATATTTTTCACAATTTATTAGAAAATATTTCATTCAAAAAATATTTCACTTTTCACTTTGCCCCATGAAAAGAAAACTGAAAGTTTTCCACTTTTTTTTTTTTTGAGGAACAATTTTACTGCTAAAAACAAAAAATAATACTCCAATGCAAGTTTTCAAATCAAATTTCCAATTTGTTCTTTTTGAACAAGCTCAGTCATCTTAACTATTTCACTTTGCACCACATTCCTCTACTTCTTTCCATGTTGTTTGAGTGCTCTGTATACAGTCAACTCTTGATGACTCTTCCTAAGGAAATGGCCAAAACCTTTGATTTATCGTCAGTTTGAGTTATCGGAAGTTCCTTTTCCTGTCTTTTTGAGAATAATTTTTGTTTTCTTTTTCGAAGAATAATGCATGATAAATAGGTTGCAAAATATAAAGTTTGGATAAAATAATTATTAGTAATACATAAAAATATCTTTACAAATGATAAGCTTTGTTAAGATACTTCAAAACAGGCAGTTATTTTTTACTGCTTACATTTTTTTATCGCATCTCAAAATGTCATTATACTTGCAAACACAAAATTGGACTTATCTACGCGTTCGGAATTTTCCAGGTACAGCAATAAAATATTTGTAAAGTATGATACTTGCTAATTAGTTGGGGGGGGGGGGACAAATATTCTTCATCCTCTACTTCTCTTACTCTTCTCTACTTCTCCCTCTAATTCTTTATCAAAATCTGCACTTCTTGCACAATCGCTTCGCAGTACAAGAGTTTACACGTAGCTTGTACATATTAATCAATATTCATGAAACATTTATTTTTACCTAATCCACATCAAAAAAGATTTCAAAATTATCCCACATTTTGAAGTCACTTTAGCTTTGTCATCATTACTGTTTATGAAACCGCAGCTCTTAAAGCAGTTTTAACTACTGTTTCTTTTGTCGTAAGCGAAATTTCTTTTCTCTTGACGTCTGTTTGCATTGCTTTCAAACCTGTTTTTGTCCTAAAAGCATGATTATTTGAATCATCCAGGAGATAAAGGCTACATTTTTCAATTTTTGCCAACATTTTAAGTTCCTCAAAGATAAGCCAGATGACTTTTATTTTGATGCTGAGCTTCCCAATCTAATTCAATACTAGAAAAGAAACTACCTGTTCTCTAAAAAATCAATAGGAAACTGGGCTTCTGTAAAGATTTCTATGAACAATACATTGAAAAGGAAGTGATATGCGGTCACACTACAACAAAGCAATAGTCCCTCTATAAAATGTTATATCATGGATTGTCTTTTTCCTGGTAGGCCACTTGTTTATTGCTAACAAACTCTTTGTGAGGTGTTTTTGCCTTGAAACATTTTGGAGTACTTAATCTCTAAATAACCCGAAAAGCTCACTAAAAAGTAGCTACTGAAGAGAAAAAGCAATAATAATTTTAAAATAAAGAATAAAAATTTGGAGATAGAGTAGTTTTTGAAAAATGTTTTCTTGAGACACGCCATTGTCTGGTGGTTTGTCGAATTGGCGTCTTAACGAATTGATCACGTTAAACTTTCTAAATGGAAGATTTGTTTAGACACAATTATGGCAGTATAACAAGATTGGCACTTTAGAAAGTGGGCACTAAATCAAGATTTTACTTTAATTATACATTTACATTATGATTCCGAAATCCCCGAGATGGGTACAGTTGAACCCCCTGGTCCCCCAAATGGCAGATCTGAATCTGGATCATCCACTCTATGCTGGTTTAAATCATTCATCTATTTATTTTTTTGTATCTTTTGAAACAAATTATCAAAAATTATTGATTTAACCCTTTTAGTGCTTATAGACTAGGTTCTAGCATGAACTGTACTATGATCAATTTGAAGGAAACATAATTTCAAAAACCATTCTTATTAAAATATAATTAAAAATATTGATCAATATTAGCAATAATGTTATAAATTGTTTCATCATTATAATTATTTGATTTAAAGTTCAAAATTTTTACTTTATTCTTCATTTTTAAAGTTAGGTATGTAATATTTAAATGTTTATTTTTTTACTAGGATATTGAAGAGCTTAAGGATATTGTTCTTGAAACTGGACATACAGAAATAAAGCAGTCCAAAGCTGCTCAGCGACTGTCAAGTAAGGTGAATAAAATGATTTCCAAAATGGATGCTCTTTTGGACTCATTGAACAGAGAGAAAAATACTTTACAACAGCAAATTGATGATAAAATGAAAGAAGGTGTTGCTATTGTTAAAGAGAGGTAAAAAATTACTTGTCATTCTTTGTCCTAACAAATATTAAAGTAAATAATAATTGAAAATGTTGTTTTCATAATCAATGCTTTTCTCCACGATTTTGCATTGAAATGTGAACGAAATGAGAACGACATCATTTAAAATTAACAGAACTTTAAATTTCTGTTCTTTGTTTAGTTTTTTTTTTTTAATAATAAATCTTTTATAATATGATTTCAATGTATGTTCTTATAGAGATGACATAATCAGTGTCAATGAGCTAGTTTTGGCAATAAGAAGAATTCAAAAAGTTTCTGATGATACAAAACTGCAGCGCATAGCAGATGTTTTAGAAAAAATGGATGTGGATCGTGATGGTGCTGTAGAAGTTGACCATGTTTTAAAGGTAGATTTTTATATCTTTCAGTTTTAATAACTATTGTAACTTGTCCTTCATTTTCCAAAATATTTGAATCAAACTAGATACTGGTTTTAAAATTATGTGTAATTTTACTTGTGTAAAAGAGAAAATAGGTGAAATCAGTCATATCATATTCAGAGGTATAATTTTGTTGTGGGATATTCCAAAGCATTAAAAAATAAATAGGAAAAAGTAAGTTTTGATAATTTCTTAAAAGAGTGAAGTAACTAAACTGGAATAAAGTTAGCATGAGATTCCCTTATGTTTTGAAAAGCATTTGTTGTATTTTGCAGTGATATTTATGTACATGTTTTTTGAAACCTCATACTTTTATTTCTTAAATACATGTTAGTAACTTATTATAATACCTGTTTAAGGAATATTTTTGAAACTCAAAGTATGCATACTGTATCACCCAATTTAGTGTATAAGCCAATGCTGTCATGGGTAGGTAAAGGGCAGTAACTTTATATTTTTCATTTTTTTTTTTTTTTTTTGCATTATTGTCATTTATTGTACATCAGCTTTATTCTACAAGCTTGCTTATTTGTTTTCCACTTAGAAAAAGGCACAAGAAAAATGTCTAATTCCAACATTTCCCTAATGTTAGTATTGAATCCAAAACACATTTCTTTAAATATCTCAAAAACTCATTTCTGCAGATACTGCCATTTACCTGCCTAGCAGAATAATTTTTGGAACTTTTGTGGTAGATAAAGGGGTTGGCTTTATACATGAATTCGCTAATTTTGTCAAAAATGTTGTCATTTGTGTGATGCATGTGCAATCAATACACGACTAGATACTGCCTAGAAAGAGGGGGGCTTCTTTTATTTTTCTTCAAAAATTAACTTTAAAGAATTGTTTTGTTTTTTATTTTTTGAAAACATTATATGTATTGCTAGTTTATTTTATCACTGCCAAAGCAAAATAAGGAGCACAAATGGACGTCACATACAGCTTGAAATTTGCTACATCAGACTTTCCCCTATCATTCATGGTTCAGCAAACAAAGATAAGACTAGCTCAGATCAACCAATTGAATTGTAAATGGACTGGGGAAAAAAGAATCACTTCAAAGAGGGTTGTCAGAGTTGAAATAATTGCCATTAGTGCTTGGCATTTAACTTGACATGAACTTGATTGTAAAATGTTCGACCTTTTATTTCCAGCATAGTGTATTTTGCCCTCATGGCAGGATATTTTTGCATCATTCTTTTTTTTCTCGTAAATTTAACTTATGCATGATTTTTGAATTTTTTGTAACTTTTTGGAGGAAAAACAGTTCTCAGCTTATACAGGTATCAGCCTTTATTTGGAAATATGTGGTATACAATTATTGTTTCAAAATTTTACTCTTTAACGCATGATTTTTTTCAAGTTCTCATTTTTTATGCCATGTGAAGTATTTTTTTACTTACTATAAGAGTTTTGAAGCAGAATTTAAGTGGCATCTCTGTATGGATGATCTTATACCAGTGTGACCTATGTGATTTCTTTTTATTTTTTAAGTTTCTGCTTTTTTTTTTTTAAGTTTCTACTGTTGCAAATGTTGCTTTCTGCCTTAAATTAATTAAATATAAACATGTTAAGTATTATTTGGTACTGCTTTCCTAGTTTATAAAATACAAACCTGTTTCATGTGCATTTTTCTATATTAATCTTACTTTGAACGTTCTCATTGAAAAATATTAATAATGAATTATTTTTTTTTTTTTATTTAATTTACCCTTAAGATTTTAAAATTATTTAACTTAATGAACATCTGCTTATTTAATGGTTAATAATGTTTAATGTATTTTTGTAAGATTGATTTTCATTCTTGCTGAGTTTAAAAATAAATAAATAAAAAGCAATGTATAGTAATTGAATGATTTTATTTGGAAAATGCTTTATTATTTTTTCATTTATTAAGATTATCTTCCTTTTTTTCTCACCTTTCTTCATTACACTTAGAATTGATAAATCCTACAACACAATGAAGGCATTAGTTTATTTACTACTCAATGTTGTTTGATGTACTTTTTTTTTTGGAGTAACATCTACACTAGAAAACACATTATAAATAAGTGCTCAGGTGCTGTTAATGTTAAAACAGCCATCAGAAAAGCAGTCAAGCTCATACTGATTGGTTGTTTCTTTGAATTCTGAATTAAACTATTGGTATGTCAAGGGGAAAGTGATTCTAATTGTTAATGATTCAGCCTATTGGGTGTAAACAAAAATCTCAATGTGAAAAACCAACTTCATTCACTTTTACACTGAATTTACAAATTGTGTTTGTAAAATATACTAAAATGTGTACTAACTTTATTTTATAGTATCACATTACCTGTTCAATTTAACTTATTTTATGTGAATGAATTTAAATTTTAATCCCTGCTCCTTTTATTGACTTATAAAATTTTGCTAATTTTGGATTTTTAGATAATTATATGTAAACTTTGAAATTTTCTCTAGTCATTCTTTGTAAAGCAGGTTTTAGGCTCTGCAATTTCCTTTCAAATTTTCTACTGTAAATGTTTTTTTTAATAACATTTCAATAGGTTTCTTATTGATTTAATAGCTGAAAAATCAACATTTTTAAATAATGCTCCACTTATCTCTTGATGATAATAATTTACGTTACTGCAAAAATGTTTTAGGTCATTGAGCTTTTGGGAAAGGATAATGTCAAAGTAAGTGTGAAGCAAATGGAGGAAATAATTGATCTTTTGATAAAAGAAGACCAACTAGAAATGGAAGAGAAAATGGAAAAACAGAAGCAATTGAAAGAAGAAAATCAAGAGTCTAAAGGGAAGGTAGAAAACTAAACGTGTAAAATAATGGATGTACATTTCTTGTAAAGATGATCATCTTAACCTGATCACCCATCATTTCACTATTTATTAGAAGCATATAAGAAACAATTCATTTTTGTAAACTACGCATATTTAGAATTCATGGACTATAATTTTTATAACAGTTATCATTAGTACTATTTTTTAGTCTATCTTGACATCAATATCTTTTGACATAAATGTGCAATGCCTTATATGTATTCACAAGTGATATTTTTTATTTAACATTACAAATGCTAAACAGTACACATTTGTATATATATATACGGTGCATCTTCATTGTGATAAAATGTGTAATAAATTGTTGAGTTATATGTTTTTTATGTATTTTTTTAGACAGTAATATACAGTAGACCCTCATATGCGAATGAGTTTCAGTTTTACGCGGATGCCACAATGCAAACAGATAAAATTTTCCCCTCTTTTCAAAATCCAAACTACCAAAGCTTGCAGATTATGCGTAATCAACTGCATTTTTGGATGCTAATAATCAAATTTGGGGCACTGGGGACATTTTATGCATTGGTTCCAGAGCTCCTTCCAGAAGTAAAGTTATTAAACTCACAATAGTTCAGAACTCACTTGGAGAAGAGCTTTTAGAATGACAGAAACCTCCACCAGTAGTTATCAAAATTTAAATTTCTGAAATGCTAATTAATGCTATCTTTAGATCCACTAAAGGCTGTCATTACCCTTTGACTCACTATTTGAATCCATCCTGATAGATATGGGCAGTGCTGGAATTGGAAAAAAAAATGTTTGGGGGGAACTGACCGAAAGAAAAGGTAGTTTGAAACCGATTTTGCAATCAGGGTGGCGACAGATCAGGGAAAAGTCAGGGAACTTAATCAGGAAAATATCAGGGAATTCGAAAAAATAACAAAAAATCAGGGAAAATTGATTTTATGAAAAAAAAAATTTTATTTTTTGCTTTACAAAATTAAGTATCCTAATTCCGTATGCATTTTCCGAAATTATCATCTGTTCAAAAAAAAAAGTAATTATTGAGGTGCGATTATACACTGCCGCGTATTTGTGCATCTTTTTTCCTCAACGTCTTAGTATTGAATCTTATTTATTAACCACAGGATGAACTTCCTAAGATTGCTTCTGTGTCTGTTAGGTTGTTTATTTCACCTAGTTTGAAATTTCCTTTCATGCTTTCAATGTGATGTAAAATAAACAACCATACAGGCAAAGAGGAAGCCTTCATTAATGCCTTAGCTCCTTTGTATTTATTCCATTGTCTTGAAGTGAAGCGTACTGTAATCACGATTTCAAGAAAAAATCTTTGGTTTTTGAATTAATACTGATAAAAGCTTAAAAGTTATTACTTCTTCACGTTTTTAATTTAGTTGCTGAAATTGAACTTTCGATCAAAAAACTTTGTTTTTTGCCGTTATACTATTTGCTGTCAGTGCAGATTATAAAGATTTTCTTTTCTTCAGACTTAATTGTGATTCTTTTATTTTATAACCAAGTTGTATTGTTCTTTTATGTATTTTGAAATTAACTAACTGCTTTTTTTTTCTTGCATTTCAAAGTTGTTTGTTACAAAAGCAATCTAAGATTTTTTTCGTTACATACTTAAATCATTTGAAATAGAGTTAACTTGTGTACTTAAGTAAATATCTTAATTTTTTTATTGTTAAAATGCTGTATTCATTCATTAAAACCTTTGTTCTTGATTCGAGAAAAGCTCCCTATGAATGGATGTCAAAAAGTTTCATCTGTTTTGCATAAATATGTCAATTAGTTATATAAGAGTAAGTACATTACTTCTATTCTTTCACTATTACTTGTTATTGTTGCAACAATTATTATACTGTTTGAAAATTTAGTTCAAAATAATTTCAATTACTTTTTAGTTCTACCATAAATACACATATGTTTTTAAGAATAATTTTAATAGTTTCTTAAAATTCTTATGCTAAGTGGTTTCTGGAAGTAAAGTATTTTTTTTTTTAAATTTCTATAATCTTTCCATGTAGAAAAGTTTATACCGTTTTGTAGGTTTCTTTCTTTCTTTTTTTTCAAAAAAAAAAAAAAAAACTTGATATGTTTTTTTACCATTTTGTTAAAAAAGTAGCATTTTTTTAATACATCTTTAGTTCATCAACTTTACACAACTTAAAACATTTAAAATACTGCATTTTATACAAACATACAATAGATTTCAAGTAGAGCAAAGAAAGGAAACCAGTATCATTGGCAACATAAATCAGGGAAAAGTCAGGGAACTTTTTTTCACAGTTCCTGTTGCCACCCTGTTGCATTATTTTTGGTATTAAAAGCCTAGTTATTTCAGTGAACTGCACCCCCCGGGTTCCCATGAACTATGTTGGCAGGGGGGATTAACAGTAATGATAGTTTAGGGGGGATAGGGGAGGACTTGTTTTACGGTGAATTACTGTATCAGTCACACAGAAATTCAATACGTTTTGTTTTTTTTCACAATTGTTTTTTTCCCTTCAAAAATTATATCCCAGTAATGAACATGTGGCATGTTTCTATCTGAGCAACACTATAGTTTTCGTTTTTTTTTTTTTTTTTTTTAGATTTCTATTTATGAAAAAAAAAATAAGGAGTAGAAAGATGAAAGTTAAAAAATCGTGCATCATCAGTGAGTGAGTTTAATTGGGGAAATGTTCAAGTTAATTACTTTTCTTGTTTTATTTATTCTTTTTGAGCTTATTAAATTTGTTTAAAATGTTCTTCACCTCGTGATGAAAAATAAATTGAAAAAAATACTGTTCCTTACCTAGTGATGGAAAGTAAATTGTTCATAAATTACGTGGAATAATTTGTTATAATATTTCGTATTGTAAGCAGTCATCATTTTTTCTGTGTGTTCATTTATAATTTCTACTTTTTACAGTTTTTATTAAAAATATTTTTTTAAATATAATTTTCCATAAATTTACTTAAAATGCAAATGTTAGATGCGCACCAGTTTTACTGCTAAAATTTCTGTCTTTACCGATTTTTCAATTTTCTGCTATTTGCCAATAGGAGAAACAGCTTGATGCTGCAACAACTGTCAGTTTATTAAAAAGGTCTGCAAAGTCTTTCTGAATTGGAAAGTTTTTTTTTTCACTTTCATCACAAAACTTTTGAGTCTAAGTATAAAATGGAAAAAAAGGAAAAGTAAAAACAACAAAAAAGCCTAACTTCTATGGGAGTACTCTTTGGATGGGAAACCTTAAGCGCTTGCTCTGGCATCCATCTATGCCTCAGTTCTCTTTTTTATTTTGAAGCTTTTTTGACAATACTTTACTCCAAGTTTTTTTTTAAATTCAGCATTTTATTATCAAGCATTTCTAGGTGATGATTTATCTCAACCATTATGAATAATCTCATACTGGTTAACATTGCAGACTAATTTTTGGGGTTTTCAATCAGCCTTGCTTGACTGCTGAGAACATTTCTACTACTAGGCCCATGTGCAAAGGATGTTTGGGATTATATGGTATGATTCAGATGTTTTCCCAAGGTGAAGGTGTTAAGATCTAATCTGCATATTATTTATTTTTGATTGAAATGGTCAAGAATGCACTTCTTGTGTCCCCTTAGGTGACAAGAAGAAAAGAATGCAAGGGAAGTTGGAAGAATTTAAAGCATAATAAATTTTCATAGTTTGAACTTTCAAAACTGATGAAGTGAACTAAATTCCAAGCAATAATAAGGAAGCAACTTGTTTTCTATTTTCCAGGGTTATATAATAATTTTCGATGAGTTGATATTACTTTCCATATGTCTTACAGTGTCTCCCTTCCCTCTCGGTGTTCTTCCCAGTTTTTATTGTAAAGAAAACTTGTTCTGTTTTTGTCTCGATTGGATGTAGCTGCACAAAAAAAGGAAAAACTGAATTAAAAAAAAGTCTGACTACTAAATCCTCTTTTTTTATAGCAGAAATTCATGCATTGTGCTTAATGCAATATTGTAATAGTTTGGTGTGTAGAAAGAGAAGTTCTCACATTAACACCCCAGGGCATCATGATGGCTTTCTGAGGACCCTGGATCAGGGGACTAACTTCCTATTTAAGAAGCAGAGTGTATAACTCAGTTTTAGTATTATGAAAACAGGGCGTAAGACGAAAGCGAAAATTCTATTTTCGAGTCGCTATCTAATGGAAATGTTGGGATCCATGGTTACAGGGATCAAAGTCGTCCTATACTTCCTATAAATCCTATATTTTTCAAAAAAGGTCAAAAACTGTCCTATATTCCCTATTAATTCTATAGTTCAGTTAAAAAAATCCTATATTTTTGGCACCCCAGAGGCATTTTTTTTTATTTCTCTGCATTACCATAATGTAGTTCCGCTATTGGTCACTATTATGTCTCTATTGATCACATGTTTGTAAATGGTCAGAAACGTGACTCTGTGCAAGAGGGTGTGGTTTATGCGGAACTAGGGCCTATACTTCTTTTAAACACTGAAAATAAGGAATTCCTTTTTTCCTACCTTTTGTTTTGGGATCATCGTACTCTTCAGAAGCAGATATTCAGGGTTTTTTCCCTCTTTACTCTTATAGATAACTCCAACGATAAGTATTGGGATTTCATCTTTAACCTGAAAGATGAAAATGAAAAGCAGACCAAACTTTTTAAGGCTGTCCTTACTTTCATCGCCAAGCTTTGGTGGAGAGATTCTTTTCTGTCAACAAAAGAATTGTGACTAGTGACAAACCAAAATGAGTTAAGACACAATTGTTAGTCTTAGAGGGATAAAAGACACGATAAAACACCATGTGGAAAAGGTTAGTGTAAATTTTAAAAATGAGACAGCATCTGAAAGAAAAATATGGACCCTAAATTGAATGATGTAACAAAAAAGTATTCTGGAGATAAACTAAAAAGATTTAAGGGAAGCATTAATTCAGCTTAGGCAATGATAGATGAGGGGAATACCAAATTAAAATTTGGACTCAAACATAAATGCATGACTAACATTGAAGTGGGGCAAGCATTAATAGATGCTGGTAATAAAAAATTAAAAGCTGCACATAAAACTCATATGTAGTTTGTTACTAAATCATTTTCCAATTAAATTGAAATTAAGTGTTCTTTCCCAAAATATTATCATCATTTGTTATCGTAATTATTTTTTGTAATGTAATATATATATATATATATATATATATATATATATATATATATATATATAATAATAGTAAAAGTGAAAAGTATTGAAAAGACCACACCAAAAGCCCATAGATGCGCAACGCAGCAAAACTAAAAAGCCAAGTAAATATAAAATTAAGCAAACAGAATTTCAAATATTAACTAACTTATTCAAATATTTTTCACTTTTATTATTATTATATATATATATATATATATATATATATATATATATATATATATATATATAAACATCAATAGAGCAATAAACAGACAAGGTTACAACACAGATAAATGACAGAGATGAAGCCAGTACTCTTCATTTAATACTAAAACTAAGAATAGAATGTCCAGTTCCGAAAAAGTCAACATTCAGGATTACATTGGGCAAAAGCACCACATGTGAAAAATGAATGCCGATTTTGGAAATAAGACCTATTTGAATATTTTTAATTCAAAGATTTATTTTTAAAAGAAATTAAGATCTTCTCCTAACATTACTGTTAATTTCTAAAAATCACTTTGTGTTCCAAAGACATGTTCTTTTCTTCTCATCAATAATAAAGGTTTTGAAAAACATTCAACTCAGCATTCTGGGGGAGGCTTTGGGCCCCCTTTCTGGTTAGGCCGCTGTTTTATTTTGACCCGTCCATTACATGGTTGGTTGTTCATTCATATGAGCGCTAGTTCAGGGAGAAAAACTTCGGAAATGCAAAATGTCCGCTCTTTTTCGAAAATACTCACTTTTTTGGGCATGTAGTCCTAGTTCACTACCTAAATTTAGTAAATTAGGATTACATGCCTATATATATTGTGGGGGGAGGGGAGGTTCATCATCACTTTGGGATCAGGTATACGGGTTTCTTCTGGGCTTCAGATTGTGCCGCTGTGGTGCAGTTTAAAACCAGAAAAACTATGGGTTGAAATTACTAATTGGTGATTGAAGACGAGGATACAACTTTCGTATATAATTCATAACAATTGCAGTGGTAATATATGAATTATATTTTATTATCGTTTGAAAATAAGGTATACATCATTTGACAAACATTTAAAAAAAATCCTTTGCTTAAAACATAGGGGGGCAAAATAATAACTCTGCCCATGGCTCAAAAAAAGTAGGGGCGCACTTGCCCCCTATGCTCCCCTCCCCCTAATGCCAATATACTTGATTTATCATTTAAACCAGTGGGGCCCAACATTTTTCTGCCTGATGCTGCACCTTATATTAAAATCATTCTTGCAAGCCAGAACACATATAAAATTTCAAAATATTTCATTCTTTTTCACAAAGGGAAAGGGAAAAAAATACAAACCGATAATTATTGCTATCATTACTTAAGTATGCTTTTCAGAAACCAATTTCTGAAGATTTGGCAACAGATTTGTGACATTGCCACTGATTGTGCTTTTCAATTTGTAGCACTGAACAAAACATCGGGCCACACGGATCAGATTAGCAGGCTATAGGTTTGTTCACCACTGATTTAGCCCTTAACAGGGAGGTGCGGTCTCACAGACCGCTCAAAAGTTCATCCCGCCACCCCTGCTTCATTTTCAGTTTGATTGAATGGTTTTTCCCAATAGCTTTTTGTTTTGTGACCTTAAACACCCCCCTTTTAATCAATATCTTTAGGCAAATGCATCTGGTTTAAATTTCATTGCATTCTTTAGAAGTGATCTGTGAGACTGCATCTCTCCTTCAGTGTTACAATTTTTGGCAGTGGTAGTCATGGCTCTTAACGTTGGAATCTTAGATATATAGGTTCATTTATCTTATTCGCGTTATGTGGAAGAGATGCAAAATATTCTAAATGAGGTGGAGAGTTTGAAAGGTTCACAAATGTTACGCAATAATGTTCTACGGACAATGAATGCTGAATTATTCCTCAAAATACTAATAGTTAAAGGACTCAAATTTTCCCGTAAGGTGATATAATCAATTTTCTGCAACTGAAATGTTATGTATATATTAAAGAACTAAAGTGAAATCATTAATAAATAATAGATTTATTTTTATTACGAGTAGTTCGTTATTTACTGCTGTATATGATTTTCTCGAAATATTTTAAAACTCTAGCAACATTTTCTTGTAAAAGGTATACTTTGGTTCAAAATTCAAAAATATTTTTTACCCATGCTAATAAAAGCCCATGCTTAATTACATGATTTTAAAAAAAAAATTTAAATATCTCTGAGACCTCATGTCCCCTGTTACGTCCTACTTTTTCACCTCCCCTGTTGCGGGTTAAACCAAAGAACAAGCCATATGGATCAGCTTTGGGGGCCATAGGTTGGGCACCACTGTATCAGAGTATGATGTGGGGCTAACGGAAGAGGTATTAAAAAAAATCAGTGAAAGTTAAAAACCTAACTATATGCACACACAGTGATATCCATTCCATTAAAAAAAAGAATGCTAAGGGGTACCACAGCTAAGATACAGAAGAAGCCCAGGATGTTAAAAATGTAATTAAAAGTAATGTTTGGGCACACATTGACAAAAAACTGCTCCTAACAAGATGGCCCAGTGACAAATATCGGTGCCACAGATTTTTTTTTTTTTGGTTTTGAGTGAGACGATTATGCAAAACTTATATCATTGTATGTTTACCTTTATTGACATAAACTCTCTATGCAAGAAACATGCCTATTTGAAGGAGAAAAGTAAACAAAGCAGAATGGGCTTTTAAAATTTTTATTTTTATAATTTAATTTGTATATTTGTCCCTAAAGTCAAAGGTATTCTATCCAATTAAATTATTTTTTTCATAATTTATTTTTAGAATGAATAATGTTTATACAATATTGATAATATATGAAGAATTTTTTTAAAAGAAGAAACATTAGAATAAACAGAATACTACCTGTTGATATATGTTTCTAATCGACCAGTTTTGTGTAGCTTTCAATTATGTTAGTTTTCTGGTATCCCTAAAAGAAGACAAAGAATAAGATTTGTTTAAATTTTGCACTGCAGTAAGTCGCTGCATTTATTGACGTTTATCACAGCACTCATGGTTTTTTTTTTTTTTTTCGTGTATCATTCAATACGTTGAAATATATTTTTTTTTACAGGAAAAATTTTTTGCTCTTTGTATTATTTTTTGAATGTTGTCTCTCGTTGTTGTTTCTCTCATTGTTGCTGAATGTTGTCTCTCATCATTGTCTCTCATTACTTCGGGTTTTGCATACAGTTCATACCCGAAATCTGTTTGCTTGCATTCAAAGTTTAGCTTAGAAGTGGTTCTGACTTGCCTTCAGTGTGTTGGATGTTACCTAAGCTGTACGATTCAGAAAAATGCTTCAAAAATACATTAATGCAGATGCTGCATCCAGGGGCGCCCCAAACTTAAATTTTTGAGAGAGGAGAAATTCTGAATTTTCAAATGGAACTTCAAGTTTTGTTGAAGGAATAAAATAATGGTATGCAAACATATGTATATCTAGTGAAAAGAAAATTAAATCGGAACATTCGGACAATAATTTCCCAATAAGGAAATTTTAAGGAGAGAACAGTGACCTCCTGTTGAGAGGCCCTGAGTGCAACCATACACATTAACAGATAAGTCACTATTGCTACCATTTTTGATTTTGTTTATTTCAAAATGAATGGTTCATCTTGCTCTACCTTGCATTTAATGGGATCCGACTGTTCCCAGCAACCGGCTTGTTTTTATTATATTTAGTAGTTAAATACAGGTGCAATAATAACTGACTAGCCATAGGCATAAATTGATCCCTTTCGTTATCCTCTCTTGGGTCGTGATAACATTAAGTTGTCTTGAAAAGTTTGTAAATCATGAAGATCAATTCGATAAATTGTCAATTGCAGATATGAACTTTTCTTTACATTTCTCTATACCTGAAAAGGGATGATCTAGAGCAGTGCTTCTCAACCTGTGGTACTTGGACCACAAGTGGTCCGCGAGCAGCTAGTGAGAATTAATTTTGCAGGACCGCCAAAAGCCAAGGCAGGAGGAACTCTTGTCAGTTTGATTGCCAGGTCCCTTACCCCCATAAAGTTTATGCTATTCTGATTTGGAGCCAGGTCTGCACTAGGCCTGGGACCTTAATTACTGATTAGACTGATGTGACCTTTTATTCCTCCTGAATCTTGAATTCGAGAGTGAATCATTTCATATCATTTTACCTAATATAATTTTTGTGAAAATATTATTTCTATGGTAGGTTCTGGTGGGGCAAAGTGGTCATAAAATCGTAGGTTTTCAACTTAGGTGGAAAATAAGTACAATAAATGCTTTAAACACTTTAGCTTTTTTTGTTGTTATTTCACATTGCATTACTAAAGAACATGGTACATTGAATTTTGGGGGGAAAAAATATTGATTTAATAGTTTTATAACACTTTCTTTTCCCTATGTGTTTATGGGGTGGGGGAAAGTGGTCATAGCATGGGGTAAAGTGATCATAGTTAAAAATAGATGCAAAACCATTATAAATAACCCTAATATTTGTATATTTAGGTTATTTTTGTAGTTACAAGTATATGCACAAGTATATGTCTGTATACACGAGTACATACTTGTAGTGTAAACGTAAGTAAACACGTTCACATGTAAGTAGATGCATGTACACATCAGATACATGCATGCACGAGCCTACTCAAGATATACGTGTATACATGAGTATATAGGTATGTATATGTGATTACCCGCAGGAGTGTATACGGGTCATGCGTATGTACGAGTATATATGCGTATATACAAGTATATACGCGTATAAACAAATATGCGTGTATGCACTTGTATCTCTTGTATGTACATACATACCTGAGTACATATGTGTACAGTAGACGTATATACGCATATATAAGTACATATATACCTATACCTATATACGAGTACACGAGTTAATTCGTGGACACATCCAGTGCATGTTTGTACGTGTCTACTCACATGTATATATATAGGTATGTATACGTGTAAACAGGATTATGTACCTGGGTAAAAATCAAAGGGGTGTGAGAGGGGAGGATAAGAAGCAAAGAATCCTGTGAAACTTATGGTCGCTGACGCGCTACATGCACACAAAGCCAGAAACTGATGGATGCAAAACAGGTCACAAATTTGTTGCACAAAGACAATTTTACCCAACATTTTAATTTCTATGAAATGTTCAGATCAGTTGTTAAAAGTTACGGCCTGTAGTAGCTCTAATACACGCATCGCAACAAAGGCGCAGCGACTGATGAAAGTTTTTCAAAAGTCTCGTTATTGCAAAAGAGAGGACTTTGTGATTGCGACGCACGTATTACAGCTGCAGACCGCAAATTTCATCAATCGCTTTAAAACTTTCTTAAACCTAAAATGTTGTGTGAAATATTTTTTGTGTAATAAATTTGTGACCTGTTTTGCATGTAGCGCGTCAGTATTGTGTTTGTGACCTGTTTTGCATCTATCAATATACATGTCTATCTGAGTCTGTAAGTGTTTGTATATATACGAGTATATACGTGTATAGTCGAATGAATGTATATCTGTATAGATAAAAATACTTTATAATATCCATATTTATTGGTGCATTTATGTGAATACGTCTATATATATGTGTGTACACGAGTATATGCATATGCATTCGAATATACTCGTATATTTAACCCCGTTTACTGTAAAAATAATGCATATTAAGTGAAATTAATATTTCATTTATATCTGCCTTATTCTTAAAGATTAAGTGACATTAGAAGAACAATATTCGTTAAGCCTAACATTAGGACCACTTTACGCCATCTTACTGAAATTGTTCTAAAAAATTATCTAAAATGGATTCAGCTAACTGCTAATGAGTAAGAGTTCTTGAGACATGTAGGAAACTTCCAAATAAAATTTGGTCAGTTGTAAAATTTTGTATTCAAAATGTAATTTTTAACTGCCCTATTCTAAAATAAAATTTTCACTTTCATTCGAACATTTATTTCCAAGCTATAGCCATTTATTTGACGTATGACCACTTTACCCCATTGACCACTTTCCCCCACCAGACCCTATGTAGTCTGCATGGATTTGGGAGGGTACAAAGTGGTCCTCTGCGGTGAAAAGGTTGAGATCAACTGATCTGGAGGAAAGGTGAAGACAGACTATTTTTGCTGTTAGACGGATCTGCTCGGTTCACATTTTTCTTTGCAGCAGGTGGAGCTACTTGATCTGGAGAGACCTTTTCCCAGGATCACAATTAGAGATGCACTGAATATTCGCTTAGGATTCGGCAGAGAAACCGAATATTCGGTTTGGTGGACAGGGCTGCAGATATCCGGGCCCCCCACCCCCTTTAAAAAAAGAAGAAAAGAAAAAATGGGAGGCAACTACATTCAACACACGTAGCCATTGTCAAGATGAAAGCTCTCTCACGAAATTACTGCTATTGGAAAAACATCGATTCTGATGTTGAAAATCTTGTTAAAAGTTGTAAAGAATGTTGCAACATAAAAAAGAATCCTTTAAAGTACCTCTTCACGTTTGGGAAAAACCAGAGAAAAATTGGCAAAGAGTTCATATTGATTATGCAGATCCCTTTATGGAACACAATTTTTTAATCGTTGTGGACGCCCTTTCCAAATGGCCAGAAATTTTCCCAATTACGAGATCCCCAACTTCCACAAATACTATTTTCTTGATGGAAGAAATCTTCAGTCGGCACGGACTGCCTGAAATATTAGTGTCAGACAATACTTCCATATTCAAATCCCAAGAATTCCAGGACTATTGCAGAATCAACGCTATAAAACGAAGCCTAATCGCACCTGGCTAGCGACAAATGGGAAGATATGTATAAATTCTGAAGACAAAATTAAAGTGCATGAGATATTACCCAGGAACCCTCTATAAAAAATTGTGTAAATTACTTTTTCGTTTTCAAATAACTCCCCTACAAAACGGACTAACTCCATCTGAATTATTACTGGGACGAAAACTACGATCAGAGCTTGATCTCATTAAACCAACAACATCAAAAATAAACAACAGTGTTACACAGCCCGATTTCTCCATAAGTTATAAACTTGGAGATAAGAGTCCAATCTCGAAATTATACATCATCCAACAAATGGAAATATGGTATCGTCGTAGATAAGTTTGGACGATTGCACTACTTAGTATTGCACTATAATCAATTAAGATCGTGCCGAGTAAGCAAACCGTCTTCAGATTTTGCCTTACCCAAAAGGGTACACTTCTCACTTCCATCACACAGTTCTCCAACAACCATCAGTCACCAAAGTGATCTCCCTTTCAGACAGGGTGGCAAAAACCCGGGTTTTTTTTTTTTAAAAAAGCCCAGAACAATATCGAAAAAGCTTGTGGCTCCAGCACCCCAGTTCCTTTAAGGAGATCAAACCGTCAACGAAAACCTGTCATAAAGTTAAATTTCTAACGAAAATAAAAATTGCAGAATTATTGTATCATTAAATGTAAATAACTTCAACATTTGTTTTAATTTACTTTATTGGTTCTCATTTTGAATATATTTTATTATATTTTACACAGAAAAGTACGACTTCGACTCCCAGTTCTGATATAGTTTTGATATGGTTTGGTACGTGTTGAGCGACGAAATGTTGTTCTTCAATAAAACATGTGATAAATCAATCTCGTCTTTTCAATGGACCATTAAGTAACAATATACATTATACTAGGGTGGTCCTTAAAAATAAACTTTTGAAATTTGAACGGGCCACCCTCCCATTTTTGTTTGTGGCTAAAAAGACTTACATAAAAATTTCAGACAAAAAAAAAATGTATTTTAGGGGTCGCTACCGGGTTCCAAAATTGAAAATTCAGCATTTTTTTCAAAATTTCAAATGAATTTTACTGTAGACTAAAAACTACATAAATTAAAATCCACGTCATCTACTGTTTACACAAGAAGCCTACCTTCCCCCTCGTACAAGGTGGAAGGGAGTCAAATTCACGTTTAATGTTTTGATGTGAGATTTTAGGACCATATGTTCAGAAAGTAAGACTGGTGAATTTTCGTTTTTTCATTGGGGAAAAATACTAATAATGGCGCAGCTGCTTTGGTAAAATGGGTAAAGTAGATGCAAAATTGTCGAAGAACGAAGCAATGCTCATTAAAAAAGGGATTAGTTTCAAAAAAAGGAAGCAACGTGAATAAGAAAAGACTGCTGTTTGAAAGAGTATCAACACCTTTAGAGGAAAATGTGACTTGTTTGAAAGAGCTGTTCTTTAAATGCAGATCAAGGTTTATCGTGCAACTTGCAAAAGAAAAAGAGGTAGGAAGAACGCTCTAAATAATGATGTTGCTGTGAGTCTTGATGCAGCAGAGTTGAGTTATGTGCTTTATGAAGCTCTTAATAGGATCTAGAGACTGTATAGGAATAAGATCTGTAGAGGCTCTATAGAAGTTCTATAAGAAGATCTATATAGGCTGTATAAGAAATACCTGTATAGAGTTTTATAGAATTATGGTCCAATTTTCTATAAGACATTTCTATAGGATTCTATAAAAACAACTCTATAGAATTCTATAAGAAGTATAGGATAATAATTCTATAAAACTAATTTTATAGAAACCTATAGAATTTTTTCACTATAGAATTCTATAGAAAACGACCTATAGAAAATTGGGCCATAATTCTATAAGACTCTATATAGGTATTTTCTAAAGATTTTTTTATAGGACTCTATAGACCATTTTCGTAAGGGTAAGAAGCCGTTGCCTTGACGACAACGCTTAAAAGCGTAAGTTGTGATCAATCGGAATACAACTTAAACAAATCTTCTATTCGGCGTTTCAGAATGAAAAGCAGGAAAAGTGCTGCCCAACATTTAAAAGTAAATTCTCAGTTAATGTTACTTTAACCATTCACTTCGATAAAAAAACTTTTAGAAGACATTGCAGGCAGTGAAACTGTTGACCGAATACCAATCATTCTTTCAGGAAAAGTTATTTTCGGTACTGAAACTCCAATTGGGAACACGCGAAGCAATAGCTTCGGTTGTTTGCAAAACCCTAGAATCCTGGAAAATCAGTGACCAAGTCAAATGTCTTGGTTTTGATACAACTTCGACAAACAAAGGATCACGAAAAGCAGCATGTGTCCTCATTGAGAAAAAAACTGAACAAAGAATTACTCTTAATAGCTTGTCGCCATTATGTTCTTGAAATAATGCTTCAGGCTGTTGTGGTTAAATCTACTGGATCATTAGCAGGGCCTGAAATACTGATATTCAAACGGTTAAAACATTTTTGGAGCTCCATCAATCACAGTAGTTTTCAAACTGCTATATCTGATGTTTTTATCCACGAGAAAGTAATGAAAAATGCACCAGATATCGTCAAGAATCCACTTGAACAGTTCCAACCTTGTGAGGACTACAAAGAACTTTTATATTTGACCATCATACACTGGTGTGCAAAAATTAAGGACGAGACGGTTTTTTCAATATAACTTTGTACAAAAGCTTTCCAAATCAACACATTTAATACCGTAAGATCCCCAATACGTAAGGACATGTGTAATGTACGCAACACTTACTAAAAGAGAAATCAGAGGGATAAAAAGAAGCTTTATTGAAAAAGTAGCATGGAGCGCAATGCGACTGAAGGCCGAAACATCCCTGTGATGGGTGTCCAGCAAGAAACATCCGGTCTTTAGTAGGGGATATGATCTCCCCCGACTGCTAGGCAGGTTTCACAGCGTCTGCCCATGCTGAGAATGAGGATGTCAATGAGTTGTTGAGGCATTGCTGCCCATTCGTCTTGCAGCGCCAATCGAAGCTCCCGAATCGTTACTGGTGGTAAGGTACGAGCTGCCAAGCGTCTGCCTAGAAAATCCCATACATGCTCGATGGGATTCAGATCCGGAGATCGTGCCAGTCAATCCATACGTTCAATATCCTCACTCTCTAAGAGCTGTTCGGCAGCTACTGTGCGATGACATGGTGCATTGTCGTCCATGAAAAGGAACTGCGGACCCATAGCGCCTCTAAAAAGACGCACATATGGAAGAAGAATC
Organism: Uloborus diversus; assembly: GCF_026930045.1. Lineage (NCBI taxonomy): Eukaryota > Metazoa > Arthropoda > Arachnida > Araneae > Uloboridae > Uloborus > Uloborus diversus. Next base: position 163,177,635 of record NC_072733.1, on the reverse strand, counting down.
TCGTTACAATAACGGGTCCCGTTGACTGAACCTGCGTCGAAGATGTGAAGGTCTGTACGACTACCAAGCATGAGCCTCCCCGAACGAGAACACCGCGTCCTCCATACCTGTCCCTTTCAATGATGTTCGAGGGATGATTACGGCTTCCCCGCTCTCTCCAGATGAGTATGCGATGAGAATCGCTACTCAGACTGAATCTGCTCTCATCTGTAAAGAGTACTAGTCCCCATTCATTGTCTCTCCAATTCCGGTGTTCCCGGCACCACAGAGAACGCCTTCTCCGATGAGCAGACGTTAGAGGTACACACCGTATATAGGGCGTTATGCAAACAGACCACCACTGTGCAGTAGGGTGGTCCAAAAAAGGCCCTTTTTAAAAAATTCCTGATTTTTATTGGTCCTACCTCCTCATTTGGTTCCATCTGAGTAAAAAATAATTATTGTGAAGTTTGAGCTTATAATTTTAACATTTAGAGGTAGCTCAACAGCCTCAAAGTTCCGCGTTTTACCATTTTATGCCATAAATGCAGATAGAAATAAAATTGACGCTAGGAAAAGTATATAATTTATTTAATTAAAATTAACTGCATTTTGTAAGTTAAAAATAGTTACATAATAATAATATTTCAACAGTTATTTATATGACTTTCCTCAGTACACATCAGATACTCTGCTTTTTACATCCGGGATAAGCTCCTCAATGTTCTGCGACAACTTGCAACAAGAATTGGAATTGTTCTTCATTGCATGTCATTTTTCTATTAAACTGTTTTATAAGGGCTATACCCCTTTCAGCATTATCATTAACCACTGAAATTCCTTGAATAATCCTTTTTGCTTTCTTAAGATCCTCCTGAAGCACCCAGATTTCTGGATCTATGGGAATGAAGATATCAGCAAAACCCATGCTTTGAAAAAAATGAAATTGACCCCTTTGTCACAAGTTCTTCAAATTTCATATCCATAAAATGTTTTAGCAAAATCTTAGGGCGCTCCACCACGTTATTTTTCCCATTTGCTTCATTCATCGCCTTCACCATCTGTCTTTTAATGCAGTGTGGCACTTTATTGGCAAAAAGGGCTAATGCCACGAGTTCTTCTGATAAATACCACATGTGATTGGCAAGTTTCTGAGTTGCAGTTTTGCATATGTCTTCATCAATCTTTTTATACTTCAATAAAGATTTCATTAAAATCATTATACGGTGCATTTTGAGGCATAGAAGCAGTCGTCCAAACCTTTAAATACACACGTACAACAAATATGCATGTTTTTTGCAATCCCTTTTCTTCTATTGACGTGATGGTAAATTGACAGCTAAACATCCATATTTTGAACAATACAAAATTTTGGACATCCATCTAGCATGATGCATAGCCCCAGGAGCTACAAATTTGATACCAAGTGGAGAAGCTTTACCGAAAAATATTAAGCATGGTTCAGGACATTCTCCATAATCATCTCTCGCTTGCGTGTCATGTAGTAATCTTTCAACAAATACTATTTATTGTATCAGCCTTTACATCTGTAACTTGTGCTAAAATGTCCTTATTGTTGACGCCTATGATGTATTTGTCTTTGAATTCCCAGTTGGCCTGGAATCGCTTAAAAAGAGGTACGTAAGGTGCGGAAGAAAAACCCAAACATTTATTAAACACCGCACCAATAATTAATTCCATAATGTGATGTCGACATGGAAAATATAGTAACCTTTTCTTTAGTTTTTGCTCTAGTGAAACACGGGTACCCTTGCTTTCCCCAGTATTGACACTCGTTGTGTCAAAGCACATTGCAGAAACTTTGTCAGTTAGACCCCAGTCCTGCAAAGCTCACCTTCTTTATTTTTTTTTTTTTTTTTGTGTCATTGTACTTCTGTTTTTTTTTTTTTTCAATAACTTCCATTGTTAATAAAGTTTTTCTAACTTGGGCTGACAGTTTTGGGGTCTTTGTACGGGTATTCTGGCTTTCTGCCAAAATTTTGTTATTTCTTCTATTGTATTTCTTGAAGATTCTCTTACAGTTTTCTTTAATTCAATATGGTTATGAAGAAACATACCCAATGCCATATGAATGGAAGGTAGTTTACTACCTGTCATCTCACTTATGGTTGAACTAAGAAGATAAACCTCTGATTTTGATCTAATTGATGTATTTGCCATGCTCAGTTATTTTAAAGTAAAGAGACATATGCATTTCAAAAATAAGGGCAAACTGCCATTCCAACAGTGGTGAAATCAAAACCAAAACAATTAAGAATACATACATAAGCAACAACAAGTTGAAAATTTATTCGATCACGACTGTTAAAGGAATAGATTTTATGTATTTACTTTTATTTACAAAAGTATTTTCAAAATAGCTATTGTTAAGTCTCTATATAAAATAGCAATTTTATAAAGCAATTGTTTTCTTGTTAATAAAAATAGCAATTGTATTTTACCTTAGTAAGGTCAATGGTCGTTTATCGTACGCGTTCTATTCAGCAATGATGAAAACTTTATCTGCGTTGAGCTACCTCTAAATATTATCGAAATGTTTTAAAATTTTGTCTGGTTTATTTTTTATTACATTGGAACAAAATTGGAGGGTAGGACTCAAAAAATTTTCACCTTCGAAATTTTGGACCACCCTACTGTGCAGTCTTCTGGCCACGGTAAAACGCGATATCGGTCGTCCAGTCGCCTGTGTCGTGTATCTAGCGATTTTTCCCGCTGTCTGCCGCCTGTTTCTTCTGGCCTGTAAGACAATATACCGGTCATCTGTGGTTCCTCGTAGACGCCACTACTGAACCCCCGGATAGCTGTTCCTGTAGTTTGAAATTGTCTCCAAAGTCGTGAAACGATGCTGTGAGCAATTCCGAACTCTGCAGCCACACTTGTCACACTGCGGCCTTCCTCCAACTTCCAAATGATTCGACCTCGGGTAAAAGCATCCAGATGACGTCTAACGGATTGATTATTCACCATTTCTCGCTGAGGCAGCAACTCGGTGTGATTTTAACTGCTATACGGCGTGCATCTCTTTGCCAGAAATACTGATCTTACACCGACAACATGCTTTATACTACTCAGACACTCCCCCATTACGTCTGTCTGCATATCTACGCATGTGCTACCGTACATCACCTTACTTAATCTCCTGATTGGTCTTTCTGTCCGCTCTGCCTCTTCGTTCAGCTGATATGCTAATTTTTCGACTTCGTCCTCAATTTTTGCACACCAGTGTACTTCTTGGAAGAATTCCCAAATGGGGAATACGCTTCAGAGTCCCAGAGGGGCGACATCGTTCTCGAGGGATAGCAAACGCAATTTATGCTCTTAAAATTTATTTATTTAGAGATCAATTTGAACTTTCCGAACAAGACAAAGCTAATATTCGTGACATTTATGCTCGTTTGTAGTAAAATGCTACGTAAACAGTTGGTTTCAAGCATCAACTGCTTGTTTTGCCCTAAAAAATAAAAGGAGATGATAAACCTTTAAAGAGAACCCAAATAGATCCAGATGATGCAGTCCTTAAAAAGGCTCTGAATGATTATCCATCGAGCAACACGATTTTGAAATCTTGAGTATATCTTTAGAATTTCTATAAAAAGATGTGATAGAATGGAAAGACGAATCCTACAAGCAAAGTAAAATTGTTGGTTCATTAAAAGTTTCAAATAATGTATCGGAACTTGGAGTTGCACTAATGGAAGAATACAATAAACTTGCAAAAAACGAAGAACAAAAGCAACGGCAAGGGTAACGGCACCAGTTACAAACATTCTTAAGACATCAGGTTAACTTATTTTTCTGAGCTTTTTAATGTATTTAGACTTTTTAAACTATTTTCCTCTCATGCAACAACATCTCATCTAACATTTGGCTGCTTCTGCATCCTATGAATTAGTTAATACTATTTTTATTTCCTCAATTTCGAAAAAAAGGTCCGGCCCCCCGTAACAGACACCGAAAATTCTGATGATATCAAGTAACGAATGGGATGAGGAAAGGATAAATAATGGACTAACTTCTTTTTTCCTCTTCAAACTGAGCAAAAGTTCTCTATTTTTAGAACTAAAGCTTAATTAAATTCAAATGAACATGAAACACCAGCTGATCTCAGGCAAACTGTTCATAACCTTCCACCACTGCCTTGTAAATACCTACTGGCTCATAAAATTGACTCAGATAACAATAGATGATTGCACCGCATTCATGAGCCACAACAAGATCAGTTTTACCAGCTTAAAGTTCTCATTTAAATTCAAACTTATAACTGTCTGTTACTGATACCGTTTCTTTACTTGTTGCTGTAAGTGAAACTATTCAGAAGTAAATTTCCCGACTCTAAAAAAAGCACCTTATTGTCTTAAAAGGCAATCAGTACCGTGATTTGGTTTTTTATTTATGTTAATCGAAAGAGTTTTTTAAAATCTTAAAAGATGTGTTTAACGATAAATTGCAGAAATGTTTAATAAATAGTGTTGTTTTTACTGAAAAGTGGAAATTTTGAAATATTTTCTGAAAATTCAAAAGTTTCAGCTGCGGTAGCGACCCCTAAAATCTGTCTTAAAAATCTCAAAAAATTACAGTAATTCTTTTTTATATACTAGATAAAAACTAGGGGGTGGCCCGTTGAAAATTTACAATTTTATTTTTCAACTCATATAAGGACCACCCTAACATTATACTCTTGACATATTATTTTATACTTTTTTAAATTGAACAATCGTTGTTCGTATGCCCGTTGGGGCCCATCACAAATGACTTTCCCGTTCACATTCATGTTGCTTACATAGGCGGATTTAGGCCGAAATATTTGGGCGTGCAGTCAAAAAAACACGATATAAAGCCATATTTAGTAAGATTAGGGGATGGGCAATTCTTAACATTTCAAACTGCAGAAAAAGTCTTAAACGAAAGTCGATATTAGAAGCAATGGGTGAATCCAGCTACTGATTTGGAATGGGATTCACGTCCAAGAAAAAATTTGAAATAGTATTTTTTAAAACGCAGTTTTACAGTTCTTGGGGATATTTTAGGGGCAAGAAAGGTACGTGTGGCTCCAAGGTTATTTTTAGAAATTGTAGTCTTATAAATGTGATTAAAGTCCATATTTATAGTTTGGGTTAGGAATGAGACTCATAGACTGTCTCCAATCGATTTTTTGAAAAGCAGATAGAAAAACGTACCCCTCTCTCCTCCCCCACGCTACCTCTTTAACTTTTCATAATTGAAGTTGCAAAAATACTACGAAGGACAATTTTTGATGCTGTTACCGGACGGAGTGTTCTGGAGCTCTCCCCTGGAAAATTTTCGAAATTGAAGTCCTAAAAATGAAGTTCTTCTTTCCTGAAGTTCAAAAACGCAATTTTAAACGATTTTCAATGGATTTAGGTGATTAGAAAATCTTCCTTGGAAATTTTGCGAAAAGAAATCCCAAGAAACGAAATTTGAGGTATTTTGTAATAACTTGGGCTGGAGAAATTGTATTGGAGAAGAAAAATTTTGAGGACTAATAGAAAAAATGAAAACTAAATAGAAAAAAATGAAAAAAAAAGAGAGGGGGGGAGATATGAAAGAAAGAGGATGGTGCGAGGAGGGGAGAGAAGGCACACAATTCGCCGTCAATAATCTGAAGCTGTTGAAAAATTTAAATGTCAACATTTCTTTTTGAAAAAAATTAAGATTTTTTCCAAACATTCTTTTTTTTCGTAAAATAACTGCGTTTTCCCAAAATGAGATTTTTTTTTTCCTCTTCAATAATAAAGAATTTTTTTTTTTTTTAAACATCTACTCAGCATTTTGTGGGGAGGGTCACTGGTCTTGTGCCCCATCCCCCTGGATGCACCACTGCAGCAAAATGTCCGGGAGTCCCCCTTCAAAATTTTTTGAAAATTTACCTTAAAAATGTTGGTTTTAGGTTGATTTCGGTGTAGATTTTATTGGTAAAGTCTCTTGCAATATCCATGTTTTTTTTTTTTTTACTTTATTAGCCATTAATTGTTTCAAAGTAGAAGAATTGGTATTGATATACTAATACCGTATTTTCGGGAATAAGCGCCGGGGCGCATACAAAAAAAAAGTTAAAAAATTGCCGGTACGGCGGATACAGTGTCCTTTCCCCCCCCCCCCCCCCCCAAGTTTAAAAAAAAAAGTTGAAAATGCTGCTAATATATGGCACCACATCGTTTCCTTTCATTTTGAGAAATCCTTAGACCTTAGACGACAAATAAAGCAAAGAGGGGGGAGGGAAGGTGAGTCAGCGATTGCACGTGTTTTACTGAGGAGAGAAACGCTGATCCACGTGGGAGCGAAGGAGTCTGGGAATCCTTTGACGTTGGGCGACAAGTAAAGCAAAGAGGGGGGAGGGAAGGTGAGTCAGCGATTGCACGTGTTTCACTCGGGAGAGAAACGCTGATCCACGTGGGCGAGCAAGGTTTATCGCGTCGGGGCGAAGGGGTCAGGGAGAGGAGGCAGCAAAAGTAATAGTAAGGGAGGGGGATGGACGTCCTGTTTTATGAAGGGAATTTACCTCCGCCCTCACAAAAGTGGGTTGCTCGCTCAAGCAACCTAATTGAAAACTTGTCTCCTTGCTCTAATTTTATTATTCACTCACATCGTCGCGTTGCATCTTTGGCTGTCGTTCGTGCGCATTCTTGGCTTATCTTTTTTACGGAATTTTTTCAGAGTTGCTTTTGAAATGGCTCCTAAGCGATTGAAAAGTTATACTGCAGCCTTTAAGTTTAAGAAAAAAAGGCAGAAGCAATTGGAAATCGTCTTGCTGCCAGAGAGTTTGGCATTGATGAGAGATGCGTTCGCCGTTGGAAATCGAATAAATAAACCATCGATAGTGATGGCCAATCGAGGGACGCCGAAGGAAAAAAGTGCAAAATGGGGATTTTAAAATAATATTTCATTATTGTTAATTGAAAATAATAATGAGAAACAAAAAATATTTTTTATTTACATTTAATCCTGCTTTCTTTACTATTGATTGTGCTTTTAAGTTGTTTAATGTTGGGTGCACGCATATGGAAGGTGCGGCGCTTACATTAAATTTTTTCCTTGAGAATATATTACGATACGGCGCTTACACCGGGTGCGGCGCTTATTCCCGAAAATACGGTAAATACCCAATTACAGAACATGCAATGATTCTATACAATAACATAGCACTGAGCAATAAATTGTTTGAGAAGTTTCTTTATTTGCATGAAATTATTTATTAGTTTTTTTTTTCCAAATAGATAAAATTACTTTAATTCTTAATAGGAGCGCAAATATGTTTTTCTTGCTCTAGGGACGTGTGGTGATACCCTGGGTTCAAGTAACTTTACTAGTATAGCAGCTATGAACTTTTTTCCCCCAACTGCGTTTCTGGGTGAAATATACTAAACTATTTTTTTTTAAACCCAACCAAAAATTTTGGGGATGCGGCGCACTCCCTGGCACCCCTGTAAATCCGCCTATGGTTGTTTCCCCTATATTTCACACCTAGTTTTAAAAATATTTTGCCAAAAGGTGTCCCCCCCCCCCTGTACACGCCCCTGGCAACAACTAATCTGAATTTTTTTTTCTTTTAATTATTACTTCTACTTAAGTTAGTGCGTACTAACTTTTACGAATTGTGTGTGTAATGTGGGAATTTAAATATTTATGTTTGAATGATTAGCTATACAATTTTACCAAACATTTAGAATTAATGTGAATGTTACTTGATACAATTTTTTTTTTTCCCAATAAATAAGAAAAGATTTTAGAAATGTTTAGCTGCGAGCTGTCGCATTTCCTCAGCAATATCACAAGCTCAATGAAGTTACTCCATGATGTAACTGAAGTTGGATAATTCCACGTCTCCGAAACATCTCTGGGCTGTCGCATTGCGATGACAACATCACATTGCGACAAACCGTACATGTCGCATTGCGACGTAACTGAAGTCGGACAATTCCACGTTGCCAGAACATCTCTGGGACGTTTCTGGAGCCGTGACGTGCCCGAGATGTTACATACGTCGCAGTGCGACGGGTTTGCTACGTTGCCGAGATGTCACCAAAACCAAATCTTTCTGTCGCATAATAAATGCGTACAACGAATAAAATTGAATACTGCCTTGATATAATTCACATAAAGCATTTTAATATCGATTAATAAAGGAGGAAATGACTAAAAAGCATGATTTACGAAATGCATCTCTCTTTTTGTCCGTCATGTTTATTTACCCCCAACAACCCTAAAGCCGTTCGAAGCGGTACCAAAGATAGTTCATACGCAAAGATGTTCCACTCCGGTAGAAACGTATGTAACCTTCCTTTCGACCCCTGACGAAAAAGTGGTTCGACCAAAAAGCCGACATTAAGGAACAGGTTGGCGAGACAAGTTTGGGAAAAAGCGTGCTTGAATGATCGAAAAGGCACTAAATCGCCAATGCTGATGTCGCTGCATTTACAATGCGAATCCGGAGGTGAAGATGTTTTCTCTCTTCTCTCCCCTCTGCGGAAGCGCTGAAAGGCAGGGTCTTGCTGAAAGGGAGGTAATTAAGCCTCATTTGTACGATGGTTCATTGCTAAAGGGTAGTAAAAAAGTCATTGTAGAATCGTCAAGCGTAAGTTATTACGTTAGCGACACGTGATTTAAAAGAATTGGGGCGAAATTAGAATGGCGCAAAAGTATGAAACGAGTAAAAATTTTGAATCCTTAAAATAAATTAATTTTGCCGGAAAAAAGAAAACATGCGTTGTTTTTCACTTCGAATTTTTTTTTTTCTTTTTGTCCTTTTTTTAAATCACAATTTGCTTAACACCAGGGCCTGTCATCAGTCGGTGGACCCTGGTATCAGATATTATAAAGAAACCGCTTGTGAACCCCCCTCCCTTTCACTTATTCATTTTTACGCGGCATTTTTACCTCTTACATATCCCCCCCCCCTCTCTTAATTCTAAAATGAGAGTACTAGTGGGTTGGTAAGATAACTTTATATCAAAAGTACTAAATAAACGATCAGCAAACTTCAACATATTAATTAATTAGCATACTAATTTACATCAGAACTAAACATCCGAAATCTAAATATTTTATTTTAGTTACTGGAAAAAACCAAAACATACTTTTTCATTGTGTTCGTGTGTTTTTCACTGTGGATTTTTGCAGTCAAAATGTTCTCGACTTTTGATAAACGCTAAACACGTCTGTTATTTGTTCCCAAACGTGCTAAATACCCCTCATGTTGTTGTAAAACAATTGTTAGAAGATCTTCGAAAAAAAATAATTCATCATTTATTGAATTACCTTCTCAATCAATTTGGCCAGCCTGAAAAATTGAGACGGATGGACATTCTCCATATCCAATTCTAAGTTCCGCAGTACTTCTTAAAGCACGTGAATCAATTATATCACTGATATAGTAGAGATAAGCAATTTGCAATTATTCAAGTACACAGTGGCGGATTGGTTGAAAAAATCGGCCCTGGCATTACGAGATGTAGCGGCCCCAAAGCTCTTATAGATATTAAATTTTACTTAACGATTGGGACATCCCTTAAATATGAGGACTTTGCTTTCTGACTTCTGGGAGTCATTAAAGTACTAGCAATATAAATTTAATGGAAAGATTAACATTGAGTTTGAAATAGGGGGTCCGGGGGCCTCTCCCCCGGAAAATGTTCAAAATTGTAGTGTTAATAACTCATCTTTAGACAATATTTGGTGATGTTTGGGGAGCGTAGGTTCAGGGTTTCTCCTGCTGCAATTTTTCGGAAGTGGAAATCCAAAACAGGGTCGGATTAAGCCAGCGCGGGGCCCGTAGCAAATGTTTCCAAGGGGCCCTCGTTTTCGAATGATACAGTAAACAATATAGCACTTCTTCATGGAGACGGGAGGTGTACCTATAACACGTAGGGATACATAAATGTGGATATAATTTTAGAGTTTTACGATGGCTATGATCCCCTTATATTGCCCCTCGTCTTCCCGTTACTAAACGCTTCTAACGGGGTGGTTTCCTTCAGTCAAAAGTACTACTTTTAGTCATTGAAACGGATAGAATGAGCAAAAAGAAAAAAAAAAAAAAAATAACATAGCCCCAGAAAATACTTTCATTTTCCCAACAGGTTTTTTTTTAAACTAATTTTTTAAAATGTCCGATTTTTGAAACAAGGCTTGTTTTGATGACGTCACAAATGGTGCACTTTGCCGCACCTTTCTACTACGTTTCCACGTTATGATAATCAAGCAGTGAATTAAAATTGCGCTCTACGCTTGCTATCATCCATATCGTTGCCAATACACGTAAGTAAAGATGCGAATTAAATATTTTGCACTGTGAATGGCATTTCATCATTTGTGATGTCATCGGCAGAAGCCGTAAACAATGAAAGCGCTCCGATTTAAGTAATTTTTTTTTAAATATTAAACGTAAACAAATTTTATCAAAAATTGGTCAAATCCTATGTTTTTAAGCATGCTTTTTCAGAAAAAAAATACTCTTAAAATTTTGGATACGACCCCATTCCAAAAACGCAAATTTTTAACGATATAAAAGGAGGGGGTCGGGGGGCTCACCCCCGGAAAATTTTCGCTATTTCAATGCTAAAAACTCAATTCTAACGACCCCTGATGATATTAGGAAGAGAATATTCAGAGACCATTATTTGGAGAAACTAAAGTCAAAGAACGTGATTGCACCCTATCTTAGGTAAGATCAAAGGAAAAAAATTGGGTTCACAGCGACTCTCCAGGCAGTTCTTTAAAATTAAAGTCTTAAATAAAACTGTAGATTATCCTTAACGATGTTGTAGAGAGAAGTAAGAGGGGTGTTCAAGGAGGTCCCATTGAAAAATTTTTGAATTTATTATGTGTTATTAATCTAAAAACACAATTTTAAGCAAAAATTCTCGAAATTATATACTCTGAAAAGGTATTTTTTTAACATTATTTGGTGATTTTGGGGCGGAGTTCGCGAAAGCCATCCCCTGGAAATTTCTCGAAAGTGAAGTTGTGAAAACGTGATAGATAGTAGGCCATCGCGGGTTACGTTTCGGTATGGGGTTCAGGCAAAGAATATAGATAATGGGAAAGAAGTTCCACTTCGAGACCGGTTTGTAAGCTCCGCAGAGAAAATAAATTACTAACGAAAACATGTTTTGGGACAAAAGCCGACATTTAGGAACAAATTCGTCGCCAACGGTGAACTGACTTGGCGGAGGGTTGCCATTTCCTCGCGAGAGTCGGGGAGACACACCCCCCATGGAGATTCTAAAGCCTTTTGTATCTGAAGATTTGAAGAGTTCCAGATGTTCAATCGTTTTTCTCTTTTAACTAATGTACTCATTTGCTACTGTTGAAAAACCGCAACTGATACCGCGATTTTTCTCTTTGAGTGGGCCTGGAAGAAGTGTCATCGCGCCGTTCGACCCCTGAGCGTTGTGCGAACTAATGCATCTACTAATCAGAATGAATTCGCCCTAAATTTCCCCTTTTACTGATCATTGAGGGAAGAAACATTATTATTTATTTCCACTTTTGCTGATTTATATCATTGAGGTTGTAAAAACAAAATAACCTTTTTGGTCTGCTACGGGAGTTGTTTTAGGGGAGTATTCTTCTTTTTTTTAATTTAAAGAAATGGTTTAAACGAAGACGTTTAAAAGGTGTTGTTGATACTGCATGATATTCTACTAAATAATTACTTAATAACAAGAAGTTCCGTCTAAAACCAAAAAACTCTAAAACTTCTCAAAAATAGCTATCATCGCAAATTGTTTCAAACATATTTTTTAAATATTTTAAGCTATTTCTAGGAATAAAATATTCTTTACTCATCTAAAAAAAAATAAATAAATAAAATAGCAGCACCTTTTTAACAAAGCTGCTAATACACTTTTTTCAATTAAAAAAAATCTTTAACAGTTTTCAAAACGAAAAAAAATAATTGAAATTAATAAGATCATTAAAATAAATACATCATATCAAAAAAAAAAAAATCGTTTCTTTTCCCCCTGTTGCCAAAAATAATTTTTTGAATGAATTAATGCACTTACCAAAATAAATAAAAACACTAAAATGTCAACTTAAAGAAATAATTTTCATTGTCAAAAAAAAAAAAAAAAAAAAATCGTCTGCGCATATCTTTCTGTAGAAACATAAATGACTTCGAGTTCATTCGCCGAAAACTGAATACCTAAAATACAACTTTACCGTGAAAATAAAAAAAAGTCATATCAACAATAATTATTTCACAGTTATAACCATAGCTGCGGAATCGGAGTCGGAGTCAATCTCATTTTGGGATAAAGTAGTCGGAGTCAAATATCCAATGATCGGAGTCAGTCATTTGTCCTCCGTGTAAAAATTTTTGCCAAAGCTACGAAGTCAGAGTCGAAGTCGTTGAGTCGGATTCCGATTAACTGTCGGGCACAGGAGTAGGAGTCGGAGTCATGTACCCCTAAATTCTCGGAGTGGGAGTCTGGAGTTTGGCGTCAAGAGCCATTTCCAACAAAATTTGTTTGAAGTAAATCCACCTACAAGTACGGAATCTACATTGACTTTCAGTTTCCCCAAAGGCGCTAATGTTAAGGGATTTGCACTGTTCAAAATTGAACGGAAAATTGTTCAAATCAAAAAGATATTTTATACACAAGTTTTCCATCAAAAGCTTTTCCCTACGAAGTTTGAAGCAAATTCGCCTCACAGTTCGGAATTTCCCCGTAGGCGCTAATGTTATTTTTTTTTTTTTTGAATTCTTCAAAATTGAACAAAAAATAGTTCAAATCGAAAACTGAAATATGGGAATGAGGTGTCCTTGCCGAGATCTTTCGAACAAAAAAAAAGTTTGTTCGAATCGAACTATTCATTCAAAAGTTATTAGGGGGGGGGGGACAGACCGATAGACATTTTTCCCATCTCAATACCCTACTTTCCAATTTTTAATTTTTCGATGTTTATTTAATTATTTTATTTATTTTTGTTTTGTTTTTCGGGATATTTTTAAGTTGCATTAAGCCTTCTTTCATGCTTTTTTCGTCTTTTTCTGATTTTTACCGGGGAAGCAGGCTGAAACGTTAGATTATTCAATAATATATAGACATTTTTTAAAGTGTACGAAGACTTTTGTCAGATAAAATTTCTGGCACCTTTTGGTTTTTGATTTTTAAAAATTAAGTTTAAGTAATTAAAAAAAAAATTCATGTAGTTTTGTTGAAAATTGATCATAGATCTTATAATTAAATACCTATTCCGAAATATTAATTCTAACCAGTGGATAGGGTCATATTTCATTGAAAGTCGTAGGTGTACGAACACTTTTGGGAGCCACTGTAATTATGCATCTCAGAATACCATAGATTGCAATGTTCTGTGTCAGAGCTGCTTGTTCTGCGATCTTACTAGTTAGTCGGCTCATTCTGACCTGTAGCTTATTCTGCTATTTGCCCCAATGCAATGTTTTAAAATGAAATCTTTATTAGGAAATACTGTAGCAATGCGTATTTTCACAAATTATGACGTTTCTTTTTCATTAAATTCCGCATACATAGTAAAAAAGCTTTGACCAAGCTTCCAAGCAGCAACGCTTTAACTTAAGAATTATTCCACTTCCACGTAAACATTATCAGCCGGTTCGATGGATGTCAACAGCTATGAAACGATTGTTAAAAACGTATTTTCATTACGTTAAAAATATGAAAATAAAAAATTTAGAAAGAAAACCATGACTTTCTTTTCTACTCAACTTCGAATCAAGATATTTTAGTATTTTAACCATGGAATATTTTCTTGTTCATTCCTGCTGTTTTTTTTCATTTTGCAATTCCATTGTCGTAGAATGAAACAATATGGTTGACTGTCCCACGGACTATCTGTTTTAGGAATTGCTCAGAATGTGTTAGATATCGTAAAAGTAGCCTAAACCATAAATTGAACAAACAATATGAATCAATTTTTATTTTGGCGTCTAGGTCCTTAGTATCTGCAAATATACCTTATACAGCGCAACCTCTCTGAGCAGCCACCCCTTCGTTCCGCAAAATTTCGGCCGTTCAAAATGGGTGGCCGCTTTAAAGGGTTTTCGTTACAGTTGCAATGTTATTCTACATTACGCAATATAAGTTAGTGTAATACATAGAATGAAATTTGAAACTGTTCTAAAATGGAAATAGTATATTATTTAATTATTGTTTACATTTTTTCGAAAAAAGGATACAATTTGGGAATTGAGTTTTCAATTTTCTCCTACAATTGTTCACAAAATCGAATTCAAAATGTTGCTTGTTGCAATTCAAATGTTTTTCAGTTCAAAATGACAAAAAAATTGCTCTAACCAATTTATTTGTCATTGCATCTGAGCAGATTTCTAGTGAAATATAGTGTTGTAATTAATTTGTTGACCTGACAACAATAAGAAATGTAATGATATGGAAGCAAACTAATGAACTAATCATGTAAATATTCTTATTTTATGTAATCAAGTGTTTCAGTGTATTATGAATTTTATTGACTCAAATTTTTAATGCAATCTTTATTTTTGATGCAAACAATACAATTGGGAAAATGAGCATACATAACCAAACTGATTGAATTCAAGATAAATTTAATATAAAAGGAAATAACTAATGAAATTGCCTATTGATCATTAGAATATTAGCTCTATATAGGCTGTAGTACACATTACGTAGCATAAAAAAACATTGTATTATGAAAAACATTGAATGATTTCACCAGAAATGAATTGAATTTGTGGGATCAAAGCTATTTTTTAAATTAGACATCTTTCATTACTTTTCATCATTGAAAGACTATCGTTCATTATCATGTTACCGACCTTTGTTAAAATTGTGCAAAAAAAAAAAAAAAAAAAACAATCTAAACCATTTTCACTTTTTCACTTTTATTAGAACCTGTTGAATTTGTCAAAGTGAAGTTTCAGTACGAGTTCTCTCGAGTACATTTCTGGACGAAAATAGTTTTAAACATGAGTTTTTAATTGTTTCCATCGAGGTATAACTATTTTGAATAGTTTCGTACGGCGAAATGGATCAAGCTTATTCTCTTCCTACTTAATCATGGAAAATTATCGAACTTTATCGAATATCGGAGCAACTTGCACGCTTAATAAGGGGACCCACTAATGATTTTTGGAAAACTGCTGAATGATCCTAGTCGTTGATACTTTTTAGGAAACTCTGTAAAGATACATTTACCGGGCTTTCCCCCTTCCCCATCTCTCTTATTAGTTCTGTCTTCTCTTCCTTTCCTCCGAAAACACCAATCACTACCCATCACCCCCAGAGGCACGGAAGAAAAAGCTATGTCCGTAAGGTTAGTTCCCCCTCCCTCCCCCCCCCCCCCCGGAGATCATCAGTGAAATTGTTAATGAGGTCTAAGGATATTAATGGTGCAATACTGTACTGCCGTGTGCAGGGGAAAAGCAGTAACTGGAAATTTTTCATTTTTGATTTTTTTTGCATTTTTGTCATCTATTGTACGTTATCTTTACTGTACAAGCTCGCTTATTTTGTTTCCGCTGAAAATAACGCGCGAAAAAGACGTCTAATTCCAACACTTTCCTATTGTTAGCCTTAAATCCTAAACGCGTTTCTTCAAATATCTTGAAAAATCATTTCTGCAGTTACTGCTGTTTACTTGCACAGGGCAGTATAATAAGGTTTAAGGCGAGCTGAACGATGGTTTTTCTTGATCGTAGGAGGTCTGTGATGAATTTCCCTACTGAATGGAAAACTGGTAGTCGGCCCCGCTTAAACGAATACCGTGAGTTAAAAGAAATGTTATTCGATTCAGTGGGGAAATTTTATTTATTTTTCCTGATTGACAACGTTTGTCTTAAAACGTTATAATAAATCAATATCTAAGTAATAGAAGAAACATGTTTTTTATTAAAAAGCGTTTTAAATAAGCTAAGTAAATAAAATTACGTATGAAAATTATATGTCACTTACAACTATGGGTAGTGAATCTTTGTTCCGACACATTTTTTCAGTTAATATTTTTTGGAGACAGTCCATAATAGTGAATTCCTTGCTCAAGGTATTTTGGGAGCACCTTTCAAACTTCAATTACCGTGTTTTACGCAATTAATATCTATCAATTTCTTATCTTCTGCAATGTTTATATTTCGTTGTGTTTTTTAATTTAATTCTCAAGTGTCTGTTGGTAATGGCAACGATAAAAGAAAATAAATAGAATAGTGGATATGCTTTGATGGATTATGAATGTTTTTTCCCGCGCCGGTTGTTTGCCGAAAAATACAATTTTTAATTTTTGCTTCAGTAATTGCTCTTAATTAATTTTTTATGTATAAAAAAATTTTCTCAGCTAAAACATATGCGAAAGCTGATCACTATTATTCGATTAACCGGGGAAATTGTTCGATTAAGCGGGATCCCTAACATTGCGAAATGTCTAACATTGGGAAATATTCGGTTCCTGGAGATTTTATTCGTATAAGCGGGGTTTTCGTTTATCCGTTACGAGATAAGGCGGGGCTGACAACATTGTGTTTCCATTACGATCCAAGTGCGCAGAACAAAAATTGACTTATTTTGTAAACAAACAAATAACAGAATTTTTTAAAAAATACCAAGAACTTTTCATAATGAACTCAAAAAGTACAAAATAATTTTTCTGGGTCACAAAGGACAATTTAAGAATTCCTGTAGTTTTTGAAAATGACACCACAAACGAAGAAAAGTGCGGCTCATGTCATCAAGAGGATTTATTATTATCTAGCTTTCAATCATAACTTTGAGTGTTGAAACATGCATATTTTTGTTATTGGGAAAGTTTGGTTTGAAATGACTAGAACCGCACTTTTCTTCGTTTGTGGTGTCATTTTCGTAGAATTTTCGAAAAATACAAGAAATCTGATCTAGAAAAGCTATTTTGTCCTTTTGAGTGCATTATGAAAAGTGCTTGGTATTTTTAAAAACATTCTGTTCTTTTATTCTTTTTAGTGTAAATGTATTTCAGAAATAGAATAATTTTACCCTCACGTTTTTAATATAAATGCTCCCCACTAAAAGGGAAAAACCTATGTACGTGTCTAAAACTTTAAGCAGTAGGCACTAAAATTTAATCCTTGTTCCTCTGTAGGATTTATGTTTGCTAATTTCATGATTGCTTCAGAGGAGCCTTGATTCAAAATTTTCATTATGATTGCTTTTAACATTAGTGTTGAAAGGCAACAAAATTTGTAACAATGAGTTTTATATTTAAACATTTAATGAGGAAATTACATGAAACTTGCGGTTTTCCATCTTAACTGAAATAATTATTTTATTTTAGAATTTTATTTTTTTCAGCGCTAAGTTGTACCTTAAGATTAAGCAAATCATTTAGTGAAACCCGAAGTCTCTAAGTAGTCTAATAGCAGAGATATAAGCAAAACTAGGCCTCAGATTTCTCCTAGACAATCAGGCCAAGTATAATAAAAGTGCTTAAATAACAGAATTAAAAAAAAAAAAAAAACTAAGCACTTTTCATAACGCACTCAAAAGGACAAAATAACCTTTCTGGGTCAGAAAGGACAATTTAAGCATTCCTGTAGTTTTCGAAAATTCCAAGAAAATGACACCACAAACGAAGAAAAGTGCGGCTCAAATCATGAAGAGAATTTCTTATCATTATATAGCTTTCAATCATAACTTTGAGTGTTCAAACATGCATATTTTTCTTATTGGGGAAACGCTTTTTGTGTTCTCAAGAAGCATTATGATATTGAATGCAAAATAAACATAATATTTACTCTTTGTTAAGCTTTAGTAGTTCAAAAAAAAAAAAAAAAAACTCTTAAAAGTGTTACATGACGTTGTGTATTTATCTCTGTACTTTTTTGAAAAACCTTCTTCATATAAAAACGCTGTCCGAAAAGTTGATTTTCAGGAAAAAGTTATAAAGGTCACTATATATGTGTCGTGGAAATGGTCTGCGGACTGATTTCTAGCTGATAAGGATACAATGCGAACATTTATCGCTTGAAATCTGAAGACTTTTATTGTCTTAAAGTTAAAATTGCGGAATAAAACGCAAATGCGTATATTCACAAAGAACGATAAAATTAAAAATTTTAAAAACCTCCGATTGAGTCGCAACTGCAGAATCAAGAGAGAAAAATTGAAAATCTTTTTAAAAGTCTTATATTATTTAAAATCAAAGTCAAGTATTTTTTTTTTTTTTGCTATTAAATAGAAACTGGCAACAGATAAAAACTTTAAATCACTGCTTTTAATTCCCTTGTTGGTCAACAATGAATGGGGTCGTTTCCAAAATTTTAAAAGTATTTTTTTCTGAAAGAGCATGCTTAAAAACACAGGATCTGACAATTTTTTAAATAATTTGTTTAAGTTTAATATTTAAAAAAAAAAAGCTAAAATCTGCGCGCTTTCATTGTTTACATTTCTTGCCTATGACATCACAAATGATGAAATGCCATTCTGTGTTGCCATTCACAGAGCAAAATATTTAATTCGCATCTTTACTCACGTGTATTGGCAAACGATATGGTTAATAGCAAGCGTAGAGCTCAATTTTAATTGGCTTCTTGATTATCATAACATGGAAACGCGGTACAAAGATGCGTCAAAGAGCATCATGTGTGACGTCACCAAGACCACGCTTTGTTTGAAAAATCGAATATATTAAAAAATTAATTAAAAAATAACTGTTGGAAAAAATGGAAGAATTTTTCGAGTTATGTTATTTATTTATTTATTTTTTTTTGCTTATTCAATCAATTTTAGTGACTAAAAAGTACTACTTTTGACTGAAGGAAACAACCTCATCCGGTTTTCAATCGCGTGAATAAATGCTTAGCGGGTATTAAAATCTGCATTAAAAAACGTCATAATTCGAATTTTATAAAAGACACAAACACATTTTAGCACAAGCTCCAAACACATTTTATCAGAAGGCGGAAAAAATTTCTCTTTATTTTGGTATTAAATTTTAAAATTTTTAACTATGTTCTCACTGCAAAAATCGCGAAAAACATTTCAGAGGTTGTTAACTAATATCTTCGTTAATTAATGTCATCCAAAAACACAACCTAGCTAAAAACACTCCCGATCAACTCCCCTTTCGATTTTTTTTTTAAATTTTTTTTAAAATAAAGCTGTCCGTTCATTTTGGCGCTAGAGTGCGACAGACAGATACACACACATAACGGGAGCTCAGATTTTAAGAAAATGCATATATACTTGCAGTGGCGGATACAGCCGGCGGGCAGCCGGGCATTTGCCCGGTGGGCCAGTCATGCTTCGTGCCGACCAACTAACAGCAAAGTCTTTCGGACCTGTCTACTAACAGCAAAATAAATTTTGCGCGCATGTGTTTAGAATAACGCAAATTCGCAAAACACAGCCTCAGCTCATCTTTATGCATGGGCTAAAGCTTGCAAGCTTGCTGGTGGAGGGAGGCAGCGCGTCACCAAGGGGGGGGGGGTGGGATTTCTGAAATGGGGGGCTGCTCAGGACCTGATTACCACACAGGCTGACTAGGTCTAGGTCTGGGCCCCATGTTCCTAAGTGATCCCAAATGTTTTAAAGAATTATGCATAGCATTGCAACGATATGAGAAATACATGTATTTTTTAAAAATTAAAAAATATGACTCTTTAATTGGGAAAAAACTTCCTCAAAGGGGGATTTTTAATCATTCTGCCAGTAACGAATTTACTTGGTCACGATTATGAGGGTGCCCAAAGGGGATTCATAAATGTACATAAGTGATTTATACATAGTTTTGTGATTAGACAAAGAGGCCCCCAAAAGTGCTGTGCTTTAAAAATATAAATCAAACACTGCACAGTGTTCAGGGGATCTCCAAATTAATATCGGCCTAGGGCCTAACTTTTAGTTAGTCGGACCCTGGGGCTGCCAATATGTTATTAGTGTTGTAATGAAAAATAAATGCATAAATCTAAAAAGAAAAAAAAAAAAAAAAACAGGGAAACCTTAGCGGTCGTAGAAAATTAAAATACGTTTGGTCTCTTTGACGCTTTTATTTATAAATGACAATTCACAATTGCTACAAAATGCAACTTACAAGAAGGACTGACGTGAGGTCATGTCAGCTTAGTTGGAGAATAGTTTGGAGGGGCCTGGCTCGGAATTGAACTCGTTCAGAGGGTAAAATATCTTAATGGTGAAAGGTGTAGAAGGGGGCCTGTGAAAAAATTGACCTGTGTCATTTTATTTCCCTGATCCGCGTTTGCTCTCAGCGACCCTGTTTGTAACAATTGGAATAAAAATGAATAAATATTTTTTTCCGTAAAATTATTTAAAAAATGCAATCTTAAAATACTATTGAGGAGCATGAAAGACTCTAGATTATTAAGATTATCAAATCAAAAGCCAAAGGCCGCCGAAATGTGAATTTCAAACATTTTGTGACGAAACATAAAGTATTTTGTATGCTGTACAAACTCACGGTTTCGGATCCCTCAGTTTAAAAAGAAAATAAGTTGATAAAAACCAATGTCGAAAGAATTCCGTAGTCCCCAGATCCCCCCCCCCCTCCCCCGGCCTCCTAATATCATCGAAGATCGTGTAAAATTAAAATTTTCGGGCTTCAATTTTGAATAACTACATAAGAAAACAGCCAAATCCACTCCCACCATAACATGGAATTCCAGTTTCGAAAATTTGCTGGAGGAAAGTACTCGAACCTCTCCCATTTTCTTAACATTACCAAAGATGGTCTAAAAATGTGTTTTTAAATTAACAGTATCGAAAATTTTCCGAGAAAGCGCACCGTCCCCTCCTCTCTCTCGGCATCATCAATGAAGAACGTTTTAAATCTGGTTTTTAGTTCTTCAATTTCGAAAATTTTCCGGGGTGAATCTCCTGAAAACTCCTTCTCCTAACATCACTGAAGATCAGCAAAATTTTCGTTTTTGGAACTTAACTTTCGAGTAACTGCCAGTGCATTAGTCTTTACCAAAAAAGTCTTTTAAAACTTCAATTTAAAAATTTTCTGGTGGATATCCTCGGAATCTATCTGGAATTAAAATCACCAAAGATCTTCTAAAACTGCGTTTTCAGAACTAATACTTTTTAAAAAGTTTCAGAGGAGAGCCCCCGGAACCGCTCTTCATACCATATACTCGAATATAATTTAAAATTCTGTTTTTGGATTTCCACTTCCGAAAAATTGCAGCAGGAGAAACCCTGAACCTACGCTCCCCAAACATCACCAAATATTGTCTAAAGATGAGTTATTAAGACTACAATTTTGAACATCCCCCGGACCCCCTATTTCAAACTCAATGTTAATCTCTCCATTAAGTTTATATTGCTAGTACTTTAATGACTCCCAGAAGTCAGAAAGCAAAGTCCTCATATTTAAGGGATATCCCAATCGTTAAGTAAAATTTAGTATCTATAAGAGCTTTGGGGCCGCTACATCTCGTAATGCCAGGGCCGATTTTTTCAACCAATTCGCCACTGTGTACTTGAATAATTGCAAATTGCTTATCTCTACTATATCAGTGATATAATTGATTCACGTGCTTTAAGAAGTACTGTGGAACTTAGAATTGGATATGGAGAATGTCCATCCGTCTCAATTTTTCAGGCTGGCCAAATTGATTGAGAAGGTAATTCAATAAATGATGAATTATTTTTTTTCGAAGATCTTCTAACAATTGTTTTACAACAACATGAGGGGCATTTAGCACGTTTGGGAACAAATAACAGACGTGTTTAGCGTTTATCAAAAGTCTAGAACATTTAGACTGCAAAAATCTACAGTGAAAAGCACACGAACACAATGAAAAAGTATGTTTTGGTTTTTCCAGTAACTAAAATAAAATATTTAGATTTCGGATGTTTAGTTCTGATGTAAATTAGTATGCTAATTAATTAATATGTTGAAGTTTGCTGATCGTTTATTTAGTACTTTTGATATAAAGTTATCTTACCAACCCACTAGTACTCTCATTTTAGAATTAAGAGGGGGGGGGGGGTATGTAAGAGGTAAAAATGTCGCGTAAAAATGAATAAGTGAAAGGGAGGGGGGGGGGTTCACAAGCGGTTTCTTTATAATATCTGATACCAGGGTCCACCGACTGATGACAGGCCCTGGTGTTAAGCAAATTGTGATTTAAAAAAAGGACAAAAAGAAAAAAAAAATTCGAAGTGAAAAACAACGCATGTTTTCTTTTTTCCTGCAAAATTAATTTATTTTAAGGATTCAAAATTTTTACTCGTTTCATACTTTTGCGCCATTCTAATTTCGCCCCAATTCTTTTAAATCACGTATCGCTAACGTAATAACTTACGCTTGACGATTCTACAATGACTTTTTTACTACTCTTTAGCAATGAACCATCGTACAAATAATGCTTAATTACCTCCCTTTCAGCAAGACCCTGCCTTTCAGCGCTTCCGCAGAGGGGAGAGAAGAGAGAAAACATCTTCACCTCCGGATTCGCATTGCAAATGCAGCGACATCAGCATTGGCGATTTAGTGCCTTTTCGATCATTTAAGCACGCTTTTTCCCAAACTTGTCTCGCCAACCTGTTCCTGAATGTCCGCTTTTTGGTCGAACCACTTTTTCGTCAGGGGTCGAAAGGAAGGTTACATACGTTTCTACCGGAGTGGAACATCTTTGCGTATGAACTATCTTTGGTTCAGGCACTCTCCGAGGCAACCCGTAAAATTTTCGAAGTTAAAGTCTTAAAAGTACATTTTAGACCATTGTAAACAATGTTGGGGGGGGGGGGGTGGAGAGGTACACTCCCATTGAAAGTTTTCGAAATTATAGTCCAAAATACGCACTTGTAGTCCACCTTGTTAGACGACGTTATAGGACGGGATCGGGATTACACCAACGGGAATTTTTCAAAACTGAACTTCCAGAAAGCAGGTTTAGCGGGTTTTCGATTATGTTAAGCAATTTTCTTCCTGAATTTTTCTGAATTTCAAGTTTGAATAAAAACGTTTTCGGCTACCTTTAGTGATGCAAAAGAAAGGGGTTAGGTTCGGGGTATGGGTGGCAACTTTTTAGTTCCCTCCCACTCGGAGAAAAAAATTCAAAACGATATTTAAAGTCTTTCTTCTACACATAATTATTTTAGGTCATCAAAAAATATTCTCTTAACAATTCATTTATTTCGCTCAGCATAAGTGTGAAGTCTCAGATTTTTTTTCTTTCCTTCTATCATGATCTCTTAATTTTGTTTTTATTTCTTGTTTACAGTGTCGGATCTACGGGCTCATGTCGCGGGGTGGAAAATTTTGAGGGTAACATAGAGAGTTTAAAAGGATGACTAATAATTATTTTTTCAGGACTCCAATTTCGAAAGTTTTAAGAAAGCCACTTTCAAACAATTTCTGGGTGGTAACCCTTTCCTCTCTCTTGTCTGACATCAAAAAAGAGAACCTTAAAATGGGGTTTTAGGATTTGTGCTTTAAGAATTTCAGCATCCTCCTTCTCCTGCTAGCAACAAAAATTGCTTAAATTTGAGTTTTTAGAACCTAAATTCCAAAAAATTTCGGAGAAAGCCCTTGAACCATCTCGATTTCAAAATTTCCAGAAAGTTTCAAAGGAGAATACCCACCTACTTCCCTAGCTTCTCAACACTCGGGGGAAAAGGCACCAAACCACCATACTCTTCCCTAAAGTTAGAATTAAAGATAGTATGCGTCTTGAAGATTTCAGTTTCTAACATTTTGCGAAGCAAACCCGTATCCCCCCCCCTCCCCCTATAACGTCTCCACTGATAATCTAAAACCACGGTTTGAAACTTGAAGTCAGTATTGTTTCTGGGGGATCCTCATTCCTTTCTCTAATTTTCCCACATAGCTTGAAATTTCGTTTTCAGCTATACCATGGTTCGATCCCTCAAACCCTTTCCTCCCAAAGATAACCTGAAATTGACTTCAGTTCTAAACACAATTTCAGGAAAGAACCCCTTCCCCTTTCCTCAATTGTTATGAAACAACCAAAATTTTCTTTTTTTTTAGGCTTGAATAGCTGAAAGTTTTAGGACCCTAACTCCCTTAAATTTCCTAAAATTGACTTCATTTTGAAAAAAGAAAAAAAAATCCAGAGAAAACCCAATTCTCCGTTTTTCCAAACTTTGCCTAAAATTGTAATTTTTAGGTCAGTTTTGAAACTTTTATGACCCAACAGAGCTTTTTTTCCTTCCACTAAGAAAAATCAACTAAAATTGCGTTTTTAAGATTTCAATTGGGAGAAATTTCTCGAAAACAAGCTGTCGAAAAAATGATATTTTTAATTTACCTGAGCATTTAGAAAAGCTAAATCTAAATAAAATGAGAAAGATAGAGAGAAATTTAAACGGGTTAAAGTACGGAAAGTAGTTTTTTTTCTGGATTTTTTTCTCATGGCGCGGGGCCCCCAGAACCGCGGGGCCCGTAGCATTTGCTACTTCTGCTCTATGGCTAATCCGGCTCTGATCCAAAAACAGAATTTTAAATTATATTCGAGTATTGGTATAAAGAGCGGTTCCGGGGGCTCTCCTCTGAAATTTTTAAAAAAGTATTAGCTCTGAAAACGCAGTTTTAGAAGATCTTTAGTGATTTTAAGTCCAGATAGATTCCGAGGCCATCCACCAGAAAATTTTTAAATTGAAGTTTAAAAAGCCTTTTTTGGTAAAGACTAATGCACTGGCAGTTACTCGAAAGTTAAGTTCCAAAAACGAAATTTTTGCTGGTCTTCAGTGATGTTAGGAGAAGGAGTTTTCAGGAGATTCACCCCGAAAAATTTTCGAAATTGAAGCACTAAAAACCAGATTTAAAACGTTCTTCATTGATGATGCCAAGAGAGAGGAGGGGACGGTGCGCTTTCTCGGAAAATTTTCGATACTGTTAATTTAAAAACACATTTTTAGACCATCTTTGGTAATGTTAAGAAAATGGGAGAGGTTCGAGTACTTTCCTCCAGCAAATTTTCGAAACTGGAATTCCATGTTATGGTGGGAGTGGATTTGGCTGTTTTCTTATGTAGTTATTCAAAATTGAAGCCCGAAAATTTTAATTTTACACGATCTTCGATGATATTAAGAGGGCGGGGGAGGGGAGGGGGTTCTGGGGACTACGGAATTCTTTCGACATTGATTTTTATCAACTTATTTTCTTTCTAAACTGAGGGGTCCGAAACCGTGAGTTTGTACAGCATAAAAAATACTTTATGTTTCGTCACAAAATGTTTGAAATTCACATTTCGGCGGCCTTTGGCTTTTGATTTGATAATCTTAATAATCTAGAGTCTTTCATACTCCTCAATAGTATTTTAAGATTGCATTTTTTAAATAATTTTACGGAAAAAAATATTTATTCACTTTTATTCCAATTGTTACAAACAGGGTCGCTGAGAGCAAAAGCGGATCAGGGAAAAAAAATGACATAGGTCAATTTTTTCACAGGCCCCCTTCTACACCTTTCACCATTAAGATATTTTACCCTCTGAACGAGTTCAATTCCGAGCCAGGCCCCTCCAAACTATTCTCCAACTAAGCTGACATGACCTCACGTCAGTCCTTGTTGTAAGTTGCATTTTATAGCAATTGTGAATTGTCATTTATAAATAAAAGCGTCAAAGAGACCAAAAGTATTTTAATTTTCTACGACCGCTAAGGTTTCCCTGTTTTTTTTTTTTTTTTAAATTTATGCATTTATTTTTCATTACAACACTGATAACATATTGGCAGCCCCAGGGTCCGACTAACTAAAAGTTAGGCCCTAGGCCGATATTAATTTGGCGACCCCCTGAACGCTGTGCAGTGTTTGATTTATATTTTTAAAGCATAGCACTTTTGGGGGCCTCTTTGTCTAATCACACAACTATGTATAAATCACTTATGTACATTTATGAATCCCCTTTGGGCACCCTCATAATCGTGACCAAGTAAATTCGTTACTGGCAGAATGATTAAAAATCCCCCTTTAAAGAAGTTTTTTCCCAATTAAAGAGTCATATTTTTTAATTTTTAAAAAATACATGTATTTCTCATATCGTTGCAATGCTATGCATAATTCTTTAAAATATTTGGGATCACTTAGGAACATGGGGCCCAGACCTAGACCTAGTCAGCCTATGTGGTAATCAGGCCCTGAGCAGCCCCATTTCAGAAATCCCCCCCCCCCTTGGTGACGCGCTGCCTCCCTCCACCAGCAAGCTTGCAAGCTTTAGCCCATGCATAAAGTTGAGCTGAGGCTGTGTTTTGCGAATTTGCGTTATTCTAAACACATGCGCGCAAAATTTATTTTGCTGTTAGTAGACAGGTCCGAAAGACTTTGCTGTTAGTTGATCGGCACGAAGCATGACTGGCCCACCGGGCAAATGCCCGGCTGCCCGCCGGCTGTATCCGCCACTGCAAGTATATATGCATTTTCTTAAAATCTGAGCACCCGTTATGTGTGTGTATCTGTCTGTCGCACTCTAGCGCCAAAATGGACGGACAGCTTTATTTAAAAAAAAAATTTAAAAAAAAAATCGAAAGGGGAGTTGATCGGGAGTGTTTTTAGCTAGGTTGTGTTTTTGGATGACATTAATTAACGAAGATATTAGTTAAAAACCTCTGAAATGTTTTTCGCGATTTTTGCAGTGAGAACATAGTTAAAAAATTTTAAAATTTAATACCAAAATAAAGAGAAATTTTTTCCGCCTTCTGATAAAATGTGTTTGGAGCTTTTATCTTTCATAAAATTCGAATTATGACGTTTTTTAATGCAGATTTTAATAACCGCTAAGCATTTATTCACGCGATTGAAAACCGAATGGGGTTGTTTCCTTCAGTCAAAAGTAATACTTTTAGTCACTAAAATTGATTGAATAAGCAAAAATAAATAAATAAATAAATAAATAAATAAATGACATAACCCAAAAAATTCTTTCATTTTTCCAACAGTTATTTTTTAATTAATTTTTTAATATGTTCGATTTTTCAAACAAAGCGTGGTCTTGGTGACGTCACACATGATGCTCTTTGACGCATCTTTGTACCGCGTTTCCACGTTATGATAATCAAGAAGCCAATTAAAATTGAGCTCTACGCTTGCTATTAACCATATCGTTGCCAATACACGTGAGTAAAGATGCGAATTAAATATTTTGCTCTGTGAATGGCAACACAGAATGGCATTTCATCATTTGTGATGTCATAGGCAAGAAATGTAAACAATGAAAGCGCGCAGATTTTAGCATTTTTTTTAAATATTAAACTTAAACAAATTATTTAAAAAATTGTCAGATCCTGTGTTTTTAAGCATGCTCTTTCAGAAAAAAATACTTTTAAAATTTTGGAAACGACCCCATTCATTGTTGACCAACAAGGGAATTAAAAGCAGTGATTTAAAGTTTTTATCTGTTGCCAGTTTCTATTTAATAGCAAAAAAAAAAAAAAAAAAAATACTTGACTTTGAGGTTAAATAATATAAGACTTTTAAAAGGATTTTCAATTTTCCCTCTTGATTCTGCAGTTGCGACTCAATCGGAGGTTTTTAAAATTTTTAATTTTATCGTTCCTTGTGAATATACGCATTTGCGTTTTATTCCGCAATTTTAACTTTAAGACAATAAAAGTCTTCAGATTTCGAGCGATAAATGTTCGCATTGTATCCTCATCAACTAGAAATCAGTCCGCAGACCTTTTCCACGACACATATAAAATGACCTTTATAACTTTTTCCTGAAAATCACCTTTTCGGACAGCGTTTTTATATGAAGAAGGTTTTTCAAAAAAGTACAGAGATAAATACACAACGTCATGTAACACTTTTAAGAGTTTTTTTTTTTTTTTTTTTTTTTGAACTACTAAAGCTTAACAAAGAGTAAATATTAGGTTTATTTTGCATCAGGGGCGTAGATAAGGGGGGGGGTTTGGGGACAACCCCCCCCCCGAAAAGTTAGTCTCAAAAAAAAAAAAGAGAAAAAGAAGAGAGAAGAGAAAGAAAAAAAAAGAAGAAAAGGAAAAAATTCCAAGCGATTACACACACACACACATATATATATATATATTATTTATATATATATATATATATATATATATATATATATATATATATATATAGAGAGAGAGAGAGAGAGAGAGAGAGAGAGAGAGAGAGACAGAGAGACAGATATATATATAAAAGAAGTAACCCCCCCCCCCCCGAAAGTCGGGTCTAGCTACGCCACTGTTTTGCATTCAATATCATAATGCTTCTTGAGAACACAAAAAGCGTTTCCCCAATAAGAAAAATATGCATGTTTGAACACTCAAAGTTATGATTGAAAGCTATATAATGATAAGAAATTCTCTTCATGATTTGAGCCGCACTTTTCTTCGTTTGTGGTGTCATTTTCTTGGAATTTTCGAAAACTACAGGAATGCTTAAATTGTCCTTTCTGACCCAGAAAGGTTATTTTGTCCTTTTGAGTGCGTTATGAAAAGTGCTTGGTATTTTTTTTTTTTTTTAATTCTGTTATTTAAGCACTTTTATTAAACTTGGCTTGATTGTCTCGGAGAAATCTGAGGCCTGGTTTTGCTTATATCTCTGCTATTAGACTACTTAGAGACTTCGGGATTTCACTAAATGATTTGCTTAATCTTAAGGTACAACTTAGCGCTGAAAAAAAAAATTCTAAAATAAAATAATTATTTCAGTTAAGATGGAAAACCGCAAGTTTCATGTAATTTCCTCATTAAATGTTTAAATATAAAACTCATTATTACAAATTTTGTTGCCTTTCAACACTAATGTTAAAAGCAATCATAATGAAAATTTTGAATCAAGGCTCCTCTGAAGCAATCATGAAATTAGCAAACATAAATCCTACAGAGGAACAAGGATTAAATTTTAGTGCCTACTGCTTAAAGTTTTAGACACGTACATAGGTTTTTTCCCTTTTAGTGGGGAGCATTTATATTAAAAACGTGAGGGTAAAATTATTCTATTTCTGAAATACATTTACACTAAAAAGAATAAAAGAACAGAATGTTTTTAAAAATACCAAGCACTTTTCATAATGCACTCAAAAGGACAAAATAGCTTTTCTAGATCAGATTTCTTGTATTTTTCGAAAATTCTACGAAAATGACACCACAAACGAAGAAAAGTGCGGTTCTAGTCATTTCAAACCAAACTTTCCCAATAACAAAAATATGCATGTTTCAACACTCAAAGTTATGATTGAAAGCTAGATAATAATAAATCCTCTTGATGACATGAGCCGCACTTTTCTTCGTTTGTGGTGTCATTTTCAAAAACTACAGGAATTCTTAAATTGTCCTTTGTGACCCAGAAAAATTATTTTGTACTTTTTGAGTTCATTATGAAAAGTTCTTGGTATTTTTTAAAAAATTCTGTTATTTGTTTGTTTACAAAATAAGTCAATTTTTGTTCTGCGCACTTGGATCGTAATGGAAACACAATGTTGTCAGCCCCGCCTTATCTCGTAACGGATAAACGAAAACCCCGCTTATACGAATAAAATCTCCAGGAACCGAATATTTCCCAATGTTAGACATTTCGCAATGTTAGGGATCCCGCTTAATCGAACAATTTCCCCGGTTAATCGAATAATAGTGATCAGCTTTCGCATATGTTTTAGCTGAGAAAATTTTTGAATACATAAAAAATTAATTAAGAGCAATTACTGAAGCAAAAATTAAAAATTGTATTTTTCGGCAAACAACCGGCGGGGGGAAAAACATTCATAATCCATCAAAGCATATCCACTATTCTATTTATTTTCTTTTATCGTTGCCATTACCAACAGACAGTTGATAATTAAATTAAAGAACACAACGAAATATAAACATTGCAGAAGATAAGAAATTGATAGATATTAATTGCGTAAAACACGGTAATTGAAGTTTGAAAGGTGCTCCCAAAATACCTTGAGCAAGGAATTCACTATTATGGACTGTCTCCAAAAAAATATTAACTGAAAAAAGGTGTCGGAACAAAGATTCACTACCCATAGTTGTAAGTGACATATAATTTTCATACGTACTTTTATTTACTTAGCTTATTTAAAATGCTTTTTAATAAAAAACATGTTTTTTCTATTACTTAGATATTGATTTATTATAACGTTTTAAGACAAACGTTGTCAATCAGGAAAAATAAATAAAATTTCCCCGCTTAATCGAATAATATTTCTTGGAACTCACGGTATTCGTTTAAGCGGGTCCGAGTACCAGTTTTCCATTCAGTAGGGGAAATTCATCACAGACCGCCAACGATCAAGAAAAACCATCGTTCAGCTCGCCTTAAACCTTATTATAGTATTGCACCATTCATATCCTTAGACCTCATTAACAATTTCACTGATGATCTCCGGGGGGGGGGGGGGGGCTAACCTTACGGACATAGCTTTTTCTTCCGTGCCTCTGGGGGTGATGGGGTAGTGATTGGTGTTTTCGGAGGAAAGGAAGAGAAGAGAGAACTAATAAGAAGATAGATGGGGAAGGCGGGAAGCCCGGTAAATGTATCTTTACCCAGGTCAAAATTCATGCTAGAAATTGTTTGCTTTATAGCATCACATGCTAATTTCTAGCAAGAAAAACTAGCATAAACTAGCAAAAATCTTTGCTTTTTCTAGCAAACTTACTAGCATGCCATGCAGTGTTTTGGAACACTTTTCATGCTTTAAAGCATACCAATTCTAGCTTGTGTTGCTTTTATTGTTTGCTTTTCTAGCAAGATTTCTACCACAGGGTGCTTTATTTATAAGCTAGTCTAGCAAGATTTCTAGCATCTGTTGCTTTTTATTTTTTGCTTTTTATAGCAAGATTTCTAGCATCTGTTGCTTTTTATTTTTGCTTTTGTAGCAAGATTTCTAGCATATGTTGCTTTTATTTTTTTTGCTTTTATAGCAAGATTTCTAGCATCTGTTGCTTTTTTATTTTTTGCTTTTATAGCAAGATTTCTAGCATCTGTTGCTTTTTATTTTTTGCTTTTATAGCAAGATTTCTAGCATCTGTTGCTTTATTTTTAAGCTAGACTAGCAAGATTTCTAGCATCTGTTGCTTTTTATTTTTGCTTTTCTAGCAAGATTTCTAGCATACGTTGCTTTTATTTTTTGACTTTTGTAGCAAGATTTCTAGCATACGTTGCTTTTATTTTTTGACTTTTGTAGCAAGATTTCTAGCATACGTTGCTTTTTTCTCCTGCTTGCAAAGCAAGATTTCTAGCACATGCTGCTTTTATTTTTTGCTTTTATAGCAAGATTTCTAGCACACACTGCTTTTATTTGTTGCTAGTCTACCATAGTTTCTACCATCTGTTGCTTTTCTAGCTTGATTTCTACCTTTTGTCTTGCTTTAATATCTGCTACTCCAGCTACCTTCTTACCACCCACTGTTGGTTTAATTTTTCACTTTTATAGCATTAAACAAGTGTCTTTCACCGAGGTTATTATAAAATTCATTTCAGACTTATATAATAAATTACTAACCTCTCCAGTGCTAAATAAAAATGGCATGTAATAAATAGGAAAATAAAAGTACAAAGAACACTTAAAATCAAATTTATTCAATTAAACTTTATTGTAACGCAGATTCTGAATTTTATCGGATAAATATTTGTTCCTTCTCTTCATCTCGGTCTCAATTCCAGAGGAGTCCTTCCCTCTTTTCAGTAGATATTTTCTCATTTTGCTCTAAAAAAAAAGAATGAACAAATAACAAAACAAATAAAATAAAGCAATAAAGGATTTCTAACGTAGCACTTTGAAACGCCTCAAACTAATGCAGAACATTACACTGCAGTGAGACATATTTTGAACCCACATCATATATAGTGCAACTTAAAAGAAATTACAATATTTATAGCCCATAAACAAAATGAGCATTAACTTCACATCTTATCGAGAACTTAGAATTTTCTGCAAGGCATTAATTTTTGCTAGCCAGTCATAATCCAAAGATTTAAGTTTTGGACGTATTTCAACTGTTTGTATATGATCAACTTTTGGTTCTGTTCAAATGAAATTGGCAAAATCACAATATCTTCCTTTTGTGAAATCTACAACCTGCAAAAATAAGTGCTTTTCACTACCTTTGAACAAAAGTGTACGCACAAAATAGCCTAAAATGGTAAAAAATCACTCTAAGACAACTGGCGTATTTTCTCAGAACACCAAGAACTTGAAATGCAGGGCTAGAAAAGCATTTACAATTTTACATGCCCAGCCAGGCATGTTCATACATGCTGGAATGAAATTTGTACATACCCAGTTTTTTCTTTTGTATATGAATAAAAACATTTGAATGTGTCGTATAGCATTAATCAGACAAAAAAAATAATTTAACAGCTTTATATGATGACTAATGATTTTTATTTGTCCAAATATGATTTTAGCGGTACCATTTGCAATCGATTTTGAGCTACAGTAACTTTTCAATAAAATATGAAATAATCAAGTTTTAGAAGAAATTTTTGATCAAAAACTACAAAGATTCATGCCACACTGAAAATTTTACATGCCCTGGATATGTCATTAGGGGGCAGATACAGAATTAAATTTTGGAAGGGGCCCGAAAATTGAATAGTGTATAGACCCTGCATACAATGTTTCACACCAATAATTTCATGAGTTGAATTTAAAGGTTTCTTTTGGGATCACTTAAGCCTTTTATCTACTTTTAGGTACAAAAATATATGTATTAATATGCTTTGAATGTTGATGTAAAATATCTTTGAAATTTCATACAAAGTAAATACTAAACCCAATATAATATTACAGAGATGCTATAAAATGAACAAATTTCATGAGGACATTATCATAATATGGTTATCACACTGACTGCAAGGTTATTAAATAAACCCACACCTTATTTGAGTTTAAACTTCCAAATACACCCAAAAATTTATACAAGCAGGGTGAGTCGAAACTCTCGAGCAAAACTTTAAGGGGTACAGAGGGGAGGATAAAAAGCATGAATCACGTAGGAAGCTATGGTCGCACAAGGCTGATGAGCTGTATCCACACAAAGCTGGAAAAACTGATGGAAGCAAAACCGGTAAAATTCACACACACACACATTACATAAAGAAGATTTTACACAACACTTTAGCTTTCAAGAAAGGTTTAAAGTAGTTGGCTGAAATTTATAGCCTATAGCTGTAATACATGTGTGGCAATAACAAAGCACTTAATATCGCACTAACAAGCCATTTTGAATAAACTTTTATTATTGCTGCTCTTTTGTTGGGACAGCACATATTAGATACTACAGGTCGTAACTTCTAACTATTTGCAGATCCCACAAGGGTGGAGGGGCACTAAAAGTGCCAGCAGCCCCTAATGGCACAGAAAACCAGTAGGCGGTTAGGGGTCCTGCTGATTTTTTGCAGGAGGCCTCAAAATTTATAGATCACGGCCTGGCTCTAAACCTTTTTTTAAAATCAAAACTCTTACGTAAAATTTTCTTTGTGTAATAAACTTGAGACTCCTTTTGCATCCATCAGTTTCTAGCTCTGTGTGCATGTAGCGCGTCAGCATTGCACTTGTGACCATATGTTGAATAAGATTCTTACTCTTTACCCTCCCATCTGACCTGCCTTAAAGTTTTGCCCAAGAGAGTTGACTCACCTAGTATGCACCAAAGGAGGCAGAATTAACGTGGAGGATTGGGTTTGGTCATAAGTCCTTACCTGTACATAAACTACCATTTAAATGTGCCCCTCCAGACAGACATGCAAGTTGGAAAAATATTATACAAATGAAGAAAAATGCCACAAAAGTTATTGAACTAAAACTGTACTGGTGGGAAACATACAAATTTCAACTAGTATTAAAATATATTATTACATTAAGTTGGCTATTAAGAGAAGTTGAATACCTAACATGATATCTTGAAGTAAATTTTAAAAAAGTATAATGGCAAATATTATATTCTTGAAGTATAATTGAAAAAATTTTAAAGAAAATACAATACTACTAAGTATCACAGCACTTGTTAATACTTAAATAAAATGCAGTGACGATCAATCAGTTTCGCAAAATATCTACGTGGGGTTTAACCCTTCACACATCACGTGTACACCACGCACATGTCGACACCAACCAACAGAAAGTTTTCAAATCTTATCCTTTCCAAGGGTAAGAAGCCCAAAGAATGAGTTCAGGCTCTGACTAAATATCAGAAAGTTGCAGGCGCCAACTTCTGCATTTTTTTCTAATCTGTATATAGCTTTAATTGTATCAATTTTTATATCTAAGCTAGAAAGTTGCCCGTTAAGGTATGATAGAGGTGAAAATTGCTTCTACTCGTCAACATTTGAACGAAGTCATTGCCTGTTTCGTGATATTTTGGTAGTTTTTACCAGGGCTGCGGAGTCGGAAGGAAAATGACCGACTCCGACTCCTGGATTTTGAAACGCCCGACTCAGACTCCAACTCCGACTCCGGATTAAAAAAAAATAATTG
Source organism: Uloborus diversus (assembly GCF_026930045.1). Classification (NCBI taxonomy): domain Eukaryota; kingdom Metazoa; phylum Arthropoda; class Arachnida; order Araneae; family Uloboridae; genus Uloborus; species Uloborus diversus. Next base: position 163,143,251 of record NC_072733.1, on the reverse strand, counting down.
TATTTTTTCAACTCCCTCGCTCTCTTCAGGGGAAGGGGGAAAATTTCTAAACAGAGATTGAAATATTAATTCCTTTTTATGAAAATTTCGCATTTTGTTTTTTATTGTAAACCTAAGACGCGTACAACGTTAGATATTCAATTTAAAGATCAAATTTTCCAATAGTTACGAGTTAAAAAGTGAGATGACTTAAATCCCTTTTAAAAAATTTGAAAAGGATTATCTGTAATTTGCCCCCCTTTAATGTTTAACAAATAGATATTGATCAAATCGTGTGCTTTCAATTTTTTAAAGCTGTAACTTGAGAGAAAAAAAGCTTTTTTTCTAAATCCAAGTTCTTGAGAGGGGATGGTTCGCTCCGGGTGACACCCATCTGGTAGATGACACCCAAAGTTAATTTCAGAGTTTATAAAAAATACAAATACTTCTGAAAATTTTTGCGAATATATTTTAAATTATATTTTATCAATAAAATTTCAACGAAAATAGGGCACATATACGTCAGGAGCTAATTTTACACAAAATGCGGCGGTATATAAATTTGTACGAATAGCGGTTACTATACCTATATTTCTTCTTCGCTAAATTTTTAATTTAAATTTTATTGGCTGCTTTGAATTAACCTTAATATGAAGATTTTAAGATTAACTGCAATTATTGAGTGTTGTAATCAAGAAATCATTTACACTTATTTTGTTCCATACTTTTTAGTGAGAACCAAACTTATAGAAATAGTCTTAATAAAGAAAAAAACATTAGATTATTTCATCGAATCTTTTGGATTCGTACTTTCGCGCCAGAACTTCTTTGAATTTGCCGTTTACCCTTATACGCTTCAACCTTATCTACTGGCCTCAATTTACTAATTTGTTACGTTTCTTTTACTATTTTATAATTGAGATCGAACAAAACACTATATTTCTATTTTTATTTGAAAGTGATTACTTGAAAATGTTAGGCAACAAAACCGTTTGCTGACAGTTGCTATTAGTTAAGTTAAAAAGCAAGCAAACTAGGGGACAGCTACAGAAAGTTCGATAAGCACTCAAGCTAGCTGATTGCCATAATGGCAGTTATTTCCTTATTAGTATCTTTTTATACATGTAATCGAACCAATTGGTAGTCCGTTTTTAAAAAATGCAAGGAGAGTCAGGGAAAAGGAAAGAAAAAAAGAAACCCGGAGTCGGAGTCGGCATGTTTTCTAACGACTCCGACTCCAACTCCTTTACCCCAAAATTAGTCCGACTCCGACTCCACAGCCCTGGTTTTTACATTTGAAAGATATTATTTGATGTCTTATTTTGTTTATTTTGCGAAATATTTTAAATTGCAAAAAAACCGCTTCACTTGCTAAATAGAGTTTTAAAGTATCTGTAAATATAATTTAATGATTTGACAAAAAGTTTTAAGTTCCAAAGAAACTTTAATAGGTTTTTTTTTTCTTTGAAATGGTGTGTACGCATTTTATACAAAGAAAAATTATCATTTTACATCAGAGGGAGAGCAGGCGTAAATTTTTTTTTATTCATTGGATTTCCATTAAATTTTTAGCACGGGCATCGCGGTGCGGGTACTGCTAGTTAGAAATAAAAGGAGAAAGTTAAAATTAAAAAAAGGACTAAAAGAGCTATTTTTCTGATTAGAAGTCCTGATTCCTGGAAAGAAAAAAAAAACTTATATTTAGTGGCAAATTTGCTAGTTTTTAAAATATATTTTGAAAAACTAATACCACTCTAAACATTTGAATGAAACATTTTTTGTCAATGAATGAAACAGGAAATACTCATGACAGTTGGGTTAGTTTTTCCACACACACACACACACACACACGCACGCATGTATATAAAGGGAACAAAGAGGGGGGGGGGGGGGTAGTTAGAGTTGATTTGATTGGATGGGATTCTCTCCTTCCCTCTAATTTAAAAAAAATATGAATGCAATTTTTGAAAGGGAATGGAAAAAAAACCCACTTAAACCAAAAAAACATTTTAAAAATTTTAACTTAAAAAAATATATGATTTTGATTAGTAAAGTACAACTGCATTTTACTTTACAACTTGATGGATTGATTCAAATGAAAAAACTATTTAATTTTACAGTAGGAAATCTCAAGTTTAACTTGAACACTTTGGATTCAAGAAGACATCACAAGATTCAAATTTGCTTAAGAGATATTAAAATTTTGCAGAAAAAAACCTCTTAATGGACACAGAAATAGTTAAGTATTTGAAAAAGCCATAACTCCTTGCAAAACAGAAGGGGGAGGGATAAAAATGCAATTTTTTGAATTTAATCAAAAATGAAATGTTGGAGGTGTCTCTGACTACAGGTTCTGGACTTTAATTTTCGAAAAATATTTCTAATGAAGTAGAGGATTCAATAAATGCAAACATTTCTTTGGTGAACTGTTGGTAAAATTGGCTATTCATAAATTTTTTTCTTTTCTTTTTAAGGAATACAGCTATGATGATTTTATCCAATGTCTGGAATACTGTTTATTTAAAAACAATAAAAAAAGAAAGTTTCTTATTGTTTTTCTTTTTCAAATCATTAACTTTTATGTAATATAATTCACAAATAAATGAGTAATGTAGTTTTTCCAGAAAAATTAGATTGAACTTTAATGTTTTAGTAGTAATTCTAATAAAATTAAGCTTCCAAATTTCTATAAATGGAATCTTTTCTTCGTAAGTTCATACTTGGATATATGGAGGTCCGGCTGTATTATATTATTATCAGTATTCAGCACACTGAGGTGTTTGGTAAATCCCTAGAAAATTGTATCAAAACATAGCTTTTTCTTTTTAGAAAAAAGGGGAATTTACGAGAATTCGAACAACACTAACTTGTTACAATACAAATGCCATAAAACAATAACTAATTCACTGCAGCTTAAGCTTGACAACAGAGATGTGGTTGACGAACTGGAAGCAATTAATTTTGTAGTATGTATGTTCGGTGAGCAAACAATTTCATTTGTTTGCTTTGGAATATTAAGGCTATCTAGTCACACTTGACAAATTTTTTTAGCAAACCATCATACAATAAGTGGTGTCTTAAGTTTGAAGTACGGGAATGTGGGGCAAAGTGTAAGAGTTAAAATAACTTACTTGTTGCAAATTGGAAATTTGTTTCAAAAATTACAGCACATAAAGAATCCCCCCCCCCTTTTTTTTATCAAGGGGCAAAGTGAAAAATAAAATATTTTTTGTCTGAAATATTTTCTATCTGATTATCAACACCATTTTGGGTTAAATAAATGATTAACTAAAATAATTAATAAATTAATAAAGAGATAGTGAAAGAATAAACAAAAAAATTATAGTAATTTGAATTTTTGGCATCTTGAATTTAAATTATGTTTTTTGCAATCACGAGAGTGTATGCGTGTGTTTGTGTGGACTCATGTGTGTGGGTGGGTGTGTGTGTATGTATGCATGCATGTGTGTGCGCGTGTTGTGTGTGTACCCGCATGTGTGTGTGTGTAGGCGTTCGTGTGTGTGTGTATATAGGCATCAGTGCTCGAAATTAGCGGTCGTTAGTCGTATTTTGCAACTGTAAATTTCATTTTGACGACCGCGATTCGAAACGTAGTCGTCACTGTGACGCCTAGCTTTCCCCCCCCTACTAAGCTTTCACTTTCGGAAGATTTGTCTCCAAAAACATCTGCGTGCGTTGCGATCGCGGAAAATTTCCTGGAAGTATCGCTTTCAGTCGGAAAAGCTTGAACAATTCCCCCCCCCCCCCACCTTCGCCCGCGAACTGTAGCAGCCAGTGTCATTGCAAGCACACCCCTCCATTCCTCCTTTTTCTGGAGTAATCTTTTCTCCCCTTTGTTCCCTTAGTGTTGTTTACCCCCGATCGCCCCACCCCTCCAAAACCGGACTCATCTCAGGGTTGTTTGAGCAGATAATCTGATCTTTTTCATGTTTCAAGTTCCACCCCCCGTCGTAACACGAACGCACAGCGAGCACGAGGATTCCTTTTTTTCGCACAGGATTTCGCTCATCTTTCTTTCTTTCTTTTTTTAATCATCGCTACCATCATTTTTTATTTGTTGAAAATATGAGTAAACGTAACTTAAGTCATATTTTACGCCACTAAATACTAGCGGAAATAAACGGCCAAGGATTGCCGATGAAGTCGAAATAGAAAAAAAAAATAATGACGAAGTAGATGCGACTTCTAAATGTACACGGAAAAGTGTCAACGCTGCAACTTTCATCAAGTGGCAAAAGCAGTTTCCGTGGTTGGAAAGAAAGGGTGAAGACCTGATGGTATGTAAAGTCTGTAAAGATTTTGGGAAAAAAGAAGATACTGGATTCATCGATGGTTGTCCTACTGCAAGATTCGAAACAATAAGTAGTTTTCTTGTTGATTAGTGCAGGCGGTTCATTCGCTTTTTTTATTTTTATTATTATTTTTAAAGATATTTATTAAATTGCGCTTAATTGTTTTTCAAAACACATCATAAATGCAATTTTCAATACTGAACACGTTCTTCTCGGAATAATAGTTCCGGTGTTTGATATTGCAATCCTTTTGCATCTTGCCGATATTATAATACTTTTAAAATATAGAAGTTATTTTTACATATGCTACGATTAGGTTAGTTTTTTTCTTTTTTATTTTAATTTATAACATATTATTTTTTCAATACATGCGGACAATGAACACGTGCTTTGCGGGAAGTTTATTTTCGCTTTTGACCTTTCAATCCTTTTGAATCTTGTAAATCTATTAATATTATTTGGCAATTGGACACATGCCACTTCAGATTAACTTGTTTTCTGCGTTTGTTTTTCTTTTTGATGAATAAATTTATTTTCGAAATCATTCCAACACTAAACTTTTACTTTGTGGAAAATTGCGTATTGTGTTCGAGATTGCAATCCTTTTGCATCTTGTCAATGTTTTAATACTGTTAAAATTTAGAATTTTTTTTTACATATGCTACCTTTAGCTTAGCTTATTTTCTTTTTTATTTTAATTTATAATATATTATTTTTTTCAAAACATGCGGACAATGAGCACGTGCTTTGCGGGAAGTGTATTCTCGCTTTTGACCTTTCAATCCTTTTGCATCTTGTAAATATATTAATATTTTTTGACAATTAGTCGCATGCCACTTCAGATTAACTTATTTTCTGCGTTTGTTTTTCTTTTTAATGAATAAATTTATTTTCGAAATCATTCCAACACTAAACTTGTACTTTGTGGAAAATTGCGTATCGTGTTCGAGATTGCAATCCTTTTGCATCTTGTCAATATTTTTAATACTTTTTAAATCTAGAATTTTTTTTTATTGGTTTTATGTCACTAAATTAAGTTAATAGTAATTATGGTACTTGTATAAACTTAGCAGGTGATTTCAAAATGCATTATTTTAATGCATTGTACATATATATCAGCTTGTTTTCATGCATATTATAGTTTAGTATAAATTTCAGCATGTTATTGAACGCATTTGCAAATTGCAACCAAGTAAAGCATAACGGCACCTAAGAAAAAAATATTGGTTGCCAATGGCACCTAAGTAGCTGATGCTAATTTCGACCTCTGATAGGCATATGTGTTTGTGTCAGTGTGCAGGCATGAGTGTGTGTAGGCGTGTGTGTGTAAGATATGGACGCAACCTGGAGACGGTTTTCGCTAGAGGAGCAGCACTGTGAGGCGGCTGGTCGACGGTGGTGCGGCAGAGGGAGGCGGGGTTAAAGTATAAGTTGTATAAATAAGTTGATTGATTAATACATGCGAAACAATAAACGAGCAAATAAAATAATGCTTTAATAAGTCAATATGTAAATGAATGATTAAAGTAGTGAATTTTTATGCAAAGGAATGCATATGAATTTATTTGTAAATTAATATACAAGTGATAAAAGAAATGAATAAGTACATGGAATAAACTATTCTACTTTACCTCGCATGCACATGATTAATTGGAAAAAACATTTAAAATAAAACTAAGCTTAGTAATAATTGAGTAAAAACTGCACTGATAGGCCTGAAGTAGTACTAAAAATGTTAATAATAAAAACTATTTCATTTTAAAATTACAAAAATAATTTTTGAGTTACAGTCATCCCTTGCTACTTTGCGCTTCGACTTTCGGGGCTTCACTACATTGCGATTTTTTCTGGTTTTTTTTTTCAAATATAGTAATAATTCTTTTTTATGCCCTGTAAATTTTTTCCCACTAAAGAATAACAAAGTATGTCCTTTTAGTAAGATAAGCTCTTCTGAGGGGCTATAGTTGGACTAGTTAAGGGAGTGAAGGTACAAAATCGGCGAAGAAAGTGTAGGGAATCGCTATCTCATTTTAACCGTTCAACACTAACTGGAAAGTATAAATCATTGTATTGTTAGGGGATAAATACATACATTTCTATATAGTGTTCACAATGTACAAGCTTTTTAAGTTGTATATATAATACCTTTAATGAGGATAAGTAAAGAGGAAGAACGGGGGCACATATTCATCATCGAACAAGTTGAGCTGTTTTCACAGATTAGTAGTAATGTTTAAGAACTGCATATTGTGCGTGTAGCTTAGTTTTAACAAAGTAATGAAAATGTGATGGGGATTAAGAGAGCTGTTTAATATTTAGGGGGCTCTAACTATGTTAAAACCTATTTAAATTGTCGTAAGTTGGTTTTATGCACTCTAATTAGGAAAAAAAAACATTTGGTTTATAAATAAATCCTACTTCGCGGAAATTCAGTTATTGCAGTAAAGTCTGGAGCGAATTGACCACGATAAACGAAGGTTGACTGTACAACAAAATATTACCAAATGAGTACCAATTTCTCAAAACTGCTTGTATTTATTAGCTTACGCTTTGACCTTCAGAGATAACTTTTTCTGACTCGAGAAGCCTAAATGTATTTTAAAATATTACTAGATATATTGTACTAAAAACAGGGTAAATATTTCACAATTTTACTTTGCCCCACATTCCCCTACTGATATTTTCAAAACTAATATCACTTATCTGTGATGAGAAAGGACTTGCAATTCCACTCTCCTACTTGAAAATCTTAGTGCAAAGAAGGCATCTTATTTTGTTCTTAAAGGCTGCAAAAAAAAGTTGCTTTAAACTAAAAGATAAATAAGAAATAAATATCTTTGTGCATGGAAGTAAATAGTAATGAACAATGTTTTAATGCACAAAAATAGCAGACAACTGCATACCCGTGTTTTGGGTCTTTACATACAAAAAGCTCACCACTTTACATTGAAAAAGAGTTCCTGTAACTCCAAAACACGTGTATGCAGTAACCCGATGATTTTGTTCATTAAAACTTTGTTCATTACTATTTAAAAGATAAATAATACAATGTATAGCTTGAGTAGAGCATTAATACTAATTCCGTGTAATTATATTTTCTTGAAAGTTTTATTTCCTAAATTAAAAGATCTTACTAAATATATTTTTTAATAACTTGTGTGTTATTTTAGAAATATTCATTATTTTTAAAATTCAACACAAAGCCTAGCTAGTCTTTTTAAAAAATTACGCACGAAAACTGTCAAGAATTGCTAAGGAAAATTTAGGAAATAGCTACCCTTTAAAAGTCAAAATGATTAATCTTTAAATTAAGTAGTTACTAAGAAAAAAAAATCTTAACATGTTTCGTAAATTATAAAACTCAAACCATTAAGTCATTGAAACATTCCATTTTGGCAGAAAACTGGTTGACTGAAAGAACTAAATTTTCAATTTTAATACAGTATTTTACTTGTGTACAGTACTTACATATTTTAAATGGTTACTGCATTTTTCATATCTAAATATCAACAATACAAATTTTTATTTTCCTTACCCCTTTCCTTATGATTCACTATAATGTGCAAGTGCCAAATCTCAGTTTGTCCGTACTAAAAAGCATAGGTGCACCGAATAACATATTTTACCCAATATCTAATATTATTTATTTTGTGATTTCAACATTTGTATTTTATACCAATTTAATGTAAGGAAGGTTAATCTATTTTTCCTTTTTTATGAAATAAAAATTAATTTTCATTTAACATCCTAAATGCATCTATATTTAGTGCAATTATAAATTTAAAAAAAAAAACTGTTCTAGTAAAGGACTAATGGTTTATATTTATCTGCAATTCTTTTCGAATAATATTTGATGTAGCTAATATAATCATGGTAGTATGTTACATTATAAATAAAGGATCTTGCAATTACCTTACATACAAATACAAAACAAAGTTGCTAGCCGACTGTACATAATTATGTATATTCCATATTATCCAAGTTTTTTTTTTCTTTTCTGCTTACTGTTTCATAGTTAATTGAATTTGAAAAAGTAAGATTAATTAAAATATCTGTAGCTCAGAGCTATAATACTGACATAAGTCCAAAAACTGTGATTTTCAGTTTATTAGTGTATTGTCATGTAGAATCTTATTCTGTATCAAGTCATGTGAATATAATTCTAAAAAAAACTTTGTAATTACTTACCAGGTGCATTCCATCTTTGACAACCATTTTAGCTGTCTCCTCACGATATTGTGAGTTACCTTGTTCTGACTCTCAGATATAGACATGTCATAAAAATTACGAAAAATTGAAAATAATAAAATTTGAAATTACCACCTGAGTGTTTTCTCTTACGTTAAAATTGTTTTGAATATGATAGCACATTTGAAACTCGTTTAAAACAATATCAGAGGGACCTTTAAAACCATATTGTTTAAAGCAGATCATCTTATTTGGAAAATCATCAACAGTAGGACCGGGATTAGGGATCTCAAATGCAGTTTGTCCAAGCAGAAATTAATTTTAAGTGCTTTCTTATAAACCAGGTTTGACAGTATTAGACGGCAACAACTCAAACTAATTTTTAACTACGTTAAAACTTTCATTCATTATATGAAAAAATATGTTTACTAAGTGTTGAAAATAAATTTGCTACGCATTGCGTCACTGAATTATTAAAGTATTCAATCAAACCAAATATTCTGTTTGTCTGCCAAATATGCAGTATATTGAAAGATTAACCAACTATTCAGTGAATCATTCACTGAATAGTTGGTTAACTTTTGTCAAGACGCTAAGAAGCGTCTTGACAAAAGTTAATTCTGTCCTGGATAAATTTCAATTTTAAGCTGTTGATTTTTGGTCTACGACGAAGCAAAAATATGTTCAGAAGTTAAATTTCAAAATTACTGGTAAATTATTATACATGAAGTAAACATATATAGAAGTTTCTAACTAAAGCTAATCTAAAACTTTTAAGAGTCTAACCTTATACTTGTTATAAAGTTGTACTGATGCTGCTGATGAACTGATGCATCTTAATCTTGCTTTAATTTGTTTTAATCATAAAATAAAATCAAGATTTTTAATGAATTTAAAAACGAAAAACTAAAAAAGAAATTTCTAGCAACGTGATTGAATATCCAATATAGGACTCTAATGCCTATATTAAGTAAAGGCAGCTTACATAACTACGTTATGGATTACAATAACTTTCTGATCCAAAATATGATTTTAAAAAAAATAGCATCGACACTTTTCAGTAAAATAGTGACACTTTTCAGTAAATAGCGCCGTACTACAAGATGAAACAAAACAACTCGTTAGATTGTCCGAACTCAAGGAAACAAACATTTTTGCTACAATGCTTTGCTTACAACGTAAAATAGTTTGATAAGATACTTGAGTTTACATAAAAAACAATTACAAGCACAAACAAGTATTACAATATTAAGTTAAATTTCAAAAACAGGTTTAAAAGAATACTTATCTCAGCGCAAATTTCCTCCTGTGCACAAAATAAACATGCTGGTTGGTGTGGTGCAGCTCGGAATGTTGCCGTTGCCAATCACAGTTTGCTTTTCCAAATTTCCCGCCATGAAAGGTACACATTTTTTGCACTTTGCGCTTGCGTAATTTCATTAAAAAAATCTCTGCTTGTATCCGTTGAAACGCTGTTCTATAAATGTGTGAAAATAACAAACCAATGAAAAAAAACACTTTGACAGTTCACTTTCCATGAGTTATATTCATTTTTTTTAAATTTTTCTCGTCAAAATTATTAGCACTAGAGTCCCTACAATTGGGACGCTCATTTAAATGCATTTTTGTTTTTCTATGCAATTATGTTCATTATTAAAGTTTTAATGCTTAACAAATATCAGAGGACTGGGAACTGTCCATTGCCTTCATAAACTATGCAATAGTATTACATCGGGGTCGAGAAAGAAACTGGGGATAAGCATCTGCCTTATAGGAGGTCATTTCGAATTTTTCAGGGTGGTGGGTGCAAAAAGTATGTTACTTGATGGAAATTAGACCAGAAATAGCAAAAAATACGTTAAATTATATGTAGATACATTAATTTCCCGTAGTCAAGGAGTGTGGGGCAGTTGACCCCTGAATGACAAGTCTAATGTTTGAGCAGGCAATCAGCGAGGCCTTATGAATTTATTTAAAAGTAACAATATTTGGGTCCCCCGCCAACCTTAATACAGAAGGCACACAGGTTTGAGGGCGCATAAAAAAATGAAGGCGCATACATGAAGGCATATAATAGAGCGCAAAAGAAAAAAAAAAATCCCTCAGGAAGGGCAAAAAAAAAAAAAAAAAAAAATTGAATTTTTGGCATCTTGAATTTAAATTATGTTTTTCGCAATCACCAGCGTGTGTGTGTATGAATGCGCGTGTGCGTTTGTGTAGGCGCATGTGTGTGGGTGCGTGTGTGTGTGTATGCAAATGTGTGCGTGTTGCGTATGCAGTGCTGTGTGTGTACGCGCGCGTGTGTGTATGTAGGCATATATGTTTGTGTCTGTGTGCAGGCATAAGTGTGTGTATGTGTAGCATAAAAGCTTATTAAGCTACGTAGCACTAAATGCTTTTGAACAAGCTCGAACAACAAATAAGCATATGATGCCTGTAGACAGCTTGCTATGCTATTACTGTGTATGCTAGCTGAATAGCATGTGATGCTTGCTAGCATAAAAAAGCTTAAAATAGCTTATTAAGCTGCGTAGCACTACATGCTTTTGAACAAGCTTGAACAGCAAATAAGCATATGATGCTTGTAGATAGCTTGCTATGCTATTACTGCGTATGCTAGCTGAATAGCATGTGATACTTGCTAGCATAAAAAAGCTTAAAATAGCTTATTAAGCTACGTAGCACTACATGCTTTTGAACAAGCTTGAACAGCAAATAAGCATATGATGCTTGTAGATAGCTTGCCATGCTATTACTGAGTATGCTAGCTGAATAGCATGTGATGCTTGCTAGCATAAAAAAGCATATCATAGCATGAATAACTAGCAGACAAAGCAAAAAATAGCAAAAGCTAGCATATTTCTGTTGCTAGTAATAGCATGAATTTTGACCTGGGTACAGAGTTTCCTAAAAAGTATCAGCGGCTAGGATAATTCAGCAGTTTTCCAAAAATCATTAGTGGGTCTACTTATTAAGCGTGCAAGTTACTCCAGTATTCGATAAAGTTCGATAATTTTCCATGATTAAGTAGGAAGAGAATAAGCTTGATCCATTTCGCCGTATGAAACTATTCAAAATAGTTATACTTGGATGGAAACAATTAAGAACTCATGTTTAAAACTATTTTCGTCCAGAAATGTACTCGAGAGAACTCTTACTGAAACTTCACTTTGACAAATTCAACAGGTTCTAATAAAAGTGAAAAAGTGAAAATGGTTTAGATTGTGCAAAAAAAAAAAAAAAAAAAAAAAAAAAAAAAAAAAAAAAAAAAAAAAAACAATTTTAACAAAGGTCGGTAACATGATAATGAACGATAGTCTTTCAATGATGAAAAGTAATGAAAGATGTCTAATTTAAAAAATAGCTTTGATCCCACAAATTCAATTCATTTCTGGTGAAATCATTCAATGTTTTTCATAATACAATGTTTTTTTATGCTACGTAATGTGTACTACAGCCTATATAGAGCTAATATTCTAATGATCAATAGGCAATTTCATTAGTTATTTCCTTTTATATTAAATTTATCTTGAATTCAATCAGTTTGGTTATGTATGCTCATTTTCCCAATTGTATTGTTTGCATCAAAAATAAAGATTGCATTAAAAATTTGAGTCAATAAAATTCATAATACACTGAAACACTTGATTACATAAAATAAGAATATTTACATGATTAGTTCATTAGTTTGCTTCCATATCATTACATTTCTTATTGTTGTCAGGTCAACAAATTAATTACAACACTATATTTCACTAGAAATCTGATCAGATGCAATGACAAATAAATTGGTTAGAGCAATTTTTTTTGTCATTTTGAACTGAAAAACATTTGAATTGCAACAAGCAACATTTTGAATTCGATTTTGTGATCAATTGTAGGAGAAGATTGAAAACTCAAGTCCCAAATTGTATCCTTTCTTCGAAAAAATGTAAACAATAATTAAATAATATACTATTTCCATTTTAGAACAGTCTCAAATTTCATTCTATGTATTAGACTAACTTATATTGCGTAATATAGAATAACACTGCAACTGTAACGAAAACCCTTTAAAGCGGCCACCCATTTTGAACGGCCGAAATTTTGCGGAACGAAGGGGTGGCTGCTCAGAGAGGTTGCACGGTTAAGGTATATTTGCGAATACTAAGGACCTAGACGCCAAAATAAAATTTGATTCATATTGTTTGTTCAATTTATGGTTTAGGCTACTTTTACGATATCTAACACTTTCTGCGCAATTCCTAAAACAGATAGTCCGTGGGGCAGTCAACCATATTGTTTCATTCTACGACAAAGGAATTGCAAAATGAAAAAAACAGCAGAAATGAACAAGTAAATATTCCATGGTTAAAATACTAAAATATCTTGATTCGAAGTTTTATTCATAGTGTGTTATACAAAAGAATCAGAGCTCAATTACCAACCAGACCAATTACGCTGTTGGCCATGGGTCCCCAATTTTTAAGAGCCCCAAAAATGCTAAAATTGCTGTAGTTTCTATTTAAGAAAATTAAGGTACTCTCCTGAATTTATCTACAGTTTTTCATGTGTGCAAGTGTGGGTTGCTTTGAATAAGTGATTTAACACCTGAACACCCCTGAAACTACCACCCCTGATTCTTTATTAATGCTTTTGTTTATAAGGTTTGACTGTAGAGGACCCCCAAAAAATTTTGTTTATTGTCTACATTAGTCGGACCCTGAAAATATTACATACAAAGATCCAATTCGTCACACATCACGCAAAGCGAATATATGCATTGCAAGAACTTACAAGTTGACCGCAATTCGTTGAAGCCTTGTTACTAAACTTGCTAGATATTTACTTCATGTAGTGAGTTTTTCTGAATGTAACTAGACTGCCAACTGATTATAGCAGAGCAAATATGCTGGAGGCAGTCCTTGTTTCAGAAGCCTACACTCTGATTTAGAAATGCATAAAATGGAGTTAAAACTGCATAATTTGGGTAAAGCAGCTGAAATTATCTGAAAACTAGAGCTGCTAGAGAAAAACTAATTTCATATTTTGATTCAGAGCACCAAATTTATCTAAAATCAGTCCTCAAACTCTGGGCACCGAAAATACATTTTTTTTGTGCTGTAAAGTAGATGCTGGGACACTTGGTGTTCCTGTCAAAGGGGTAAAATTAAGCAAAAAAAAAATTAACTACTTTTAAATTTATTTCTTCGTTTAAACCATTTCTTTAAATTAAAAAAAAGAAGGATACTCCCCTAAAACAACTCCCGTAGCAGACCAAAAAGGTTATTTTGTTTTTACAACCTCAATGATATAAATCAGCAAAAGTGGAAATAAATAATAATGTTTCTTCCCTCAATGATCAGTAAAAGGGGAAATTTAGGGCGAATTCATTCTGATTAGTAGATGCATTAGTTCGCACAACGCTCAGGGGTCGAACGGCGCGATGACACTTCTTCCAGGCCCACTCAAAGAGAAAAATCGCGGTATCAGTTGCGGTTTTTCAACAGTAGCAAATGAGTACATTAGTTAAAAGAGAAGAACGATTGAACATCTGGAACTCTTCAAATCTTCAGATACAAAAGGATTTAGAATATCCATGGGGGTGTGTCTCCCCGACTCTCGCGAGGAAATGGCAACCCTCCGCCAAGTCAGTTCACCGTTGGCGACGAATTTGTTCCTAAATGTCGGCTTTTGTCCCAAAACATGTTTTCGTTAGTAATTTATTTTCTCTGCGGAGCTTACAAACAGGTCTCGAAGTGGAACTTCTTTCCCATTATCTATATTCTTTGGGTTAGATTTGGAGCTGAAAAACCTGTTCACAACACGGCGTTAACTCCAATCCGCGTTGGTTAATAACGTCAACCCTTCGATTGGCAGGTAACCCTTGGACCCCAGAGTTACTCGCGTTGGTTGATAAGAGCGTAATTGAAATGTTTCACTCTCTCTAGCTGTATGGTACAATAACACTCAATTTTTATTAAGCCTAAACTCTCAACTGTCAAATTGTTCTTTTTTCATGGTTGCCAACAATTTATGGAAAAAATGGTGGCAAATTCAAATCTTGCGTTAATTTTGGGACACCCTTTATATATATATATATATATATATGACAGCCTTGTTTCGATTTTTTTTTCTGGAATAAGGTTATACTGTTCCTTTGTAAGAAACCAAATAGTTAAAGCGACTGCAGCCCAGAGAGTGTTTTTATGTTAGTTTTTATGTGAGGAGTTCTTTTGTCGATTGTGACGTGACATCCGTTTTTGTTTCCGGAGCTCCTTTGTCGCGGCTTCCTTTTCATTTTTTTCTGTTACTAGCAAATACAGTCGAGTCACGACTTACGCGAGGGATGCGTTCCAGAACACCTCGCGTAAGTCGGAATTTCGCGTTGTAGAACAAGTTATGTTAGTAATTTTTTATAAGCATACCCAATTGTTTCAGACGTTTGTAAAAACCCTTCATATTGTTTTCAAACCATTTATTAACTATATATTGCAGTATCTTTTACAAAGAACCGACTTTTTCTGTATTTTAGAAAAAGCGTTATTATTTGACAAAAAATTCTGTAATTTAGCACAAAATCAATGATTAATGGGGGAGAGAAACTTAAAATAAAGCAGTATGGTACTTACAGTATGTACACTACAGCATTATTATAGCACTTAACAGTATAGATATAGTAAATATATTTATAATTTAAAAAATGAAGAAGATTTATGCAGCGCGATCAGAATGTTATCAGAATGTATTTTATCAAAGTTCATATGTAAAATGAAAAAAAAAAATAAAATAAGTTAAAAATTGGAGCGGTTATTTGTATTACTAAAGCAAAGCGTTGTTCCGACTAATACAGTGGGTGAACTTCCGCTTTCAGTGATGTTAAGGGATGAAAGTAAATTCACAAAACCAATATTTAGTGTCAACGAAGCCCATTCTAACTCTCCACCGCTCTTTTCCGAAAAATTTCATGTTGCAGGCGAGTAATTTGTGTCCGCATTAAAAAATTCATTACTCATGAAAAACTCGCGTTATAGCCATTTCGCGTAAGTCGGATCGCGTTGTAGCGGGATCCGACTGTAGCTTCATCATGCACACGTTATTGAAGCCAAGTTCCTCACATTTGAGCTCCCTTCAGTTCAGTGAAACAAAACGCAAGTTTTGTTATCTGCTGTAACAAGTTTGAATTATGTAAGCGGAGTGCAAAGGATTAAGAAAAGCAATCACATCTTAAATTGCTTATAAGTGTTTGCTAAATTACTGAAATTTATCTTTCGGGAAAGTTTTAATTTTGTTTTCGGTACGGGGATGCAATAAAGAATTTCTGACGAAGTGCAAAAATTACTATCCCCCTTATAAGGAATTACATTTTCATTTTAACTCTCAGCAAGAATATAAATGCAATTTTATTACTTATAGCTTACTTTATTTGAGAACTTTTTCTCCTTCATGTTTTTAAAATAATTGTTTTTGTTTAACTCGAGTAAAAATATAACCGGTTGGGAAAGTTGTGGTCCTTCGAAGATATGGACGCAAATATTGGAACTATTTGGCAGTAATTGGTTTCAGGGGCGGATCCAGACTATGGATTTGGGAGGGGAACTTTTCTAGCAAGTACGTTTATGGGGGGTGGGGGAGTTATATGAAATTACTCATTAAAAAATAACCATAAATAGAGTTTTACAACGTATCTACTGCTTCTTAATGCCTCTTATGAAAAAAATGTATTCATTACAAATTCTAAAAGTACAATTCTTAAATAATTAGTTTAAAAAGTTTGTTCATTTTTCTATTTGTATGTGCTTAAAGGAAATAATATTTGCACCAGTGGTTCAACCACAAAAGTTTTATAGAGGGTGCACTTTTAAAATTTTCACCATCTGATAGGGCGGTTGTTGAAAAAAAAATGTTGAAATTTTAGTCTTAAGGACGCAGTTTTAGACGGCCTCTGGTGATGTTACGAAAAAGAAAGGTTTGGGGGCCACCTGCGGAAATTAAAGTTTTAAAAACGCAATTATAGGCGATATTTATTGACGGTAGGGTCAGAGATGGGATTTTTTGGGGGGGCTGCCTCCGTTTTTTTTGTAAAATAGATTTAAATCGAAAATCCCTCCGCTAAATTTTCTGAAATTGAATTTCCAAAAACGCAGTTACAGACTAACTTTGACAATACATCGAGCAGTACGGTTCTGGGGCTTTTCCCAAAAAATGTTTCGAAATTGAAGTCCTAGAAAACGAAGTTTTAGAGCGATATTCGGTGATAAAGGATTTAAACGCTTTCCCCATTAAATTTTTCAAAACCTTAATTTTTTAATGTTCAGATTTTCTACAGGAGCATTCGGACCCTTGTCCGGAAATTTTTCGTTATCGACATCTTAAAAAAATGACTGTAGACCATATTTGGTAACGTCAGGGATTTGGCAATTTTTCAAAATTGAAGCTCCAAAAAAGCAATTTTAAACGATTCTCGATGTTATTAGAATGCGAGGTGTTAGGTAGTTCTCCCCTTTAAAATTTTCAAAATTGAAGTCCTGAAAACAAGATTTGAGACGCACTTTAAAGGTATTGGCGGAGGAAGCGGACTTCCGACATTATAAAGACTTTCTTATTTTTAGACCGACTAAAAAAGGCGACTGTTTCCAAGGTACGTTCTATTGTTCTCTTTAATTATAGGAAATGTTTTACAAAAACATTCTACTCAGCCTTCTGGGGGATCACGGAGCCTGTCGCCCTGTCTCCCCCCCCCCTCCAGCCTCCACCTCTAATAGCGCCACTGAATTGCAGTAGCTTTAAATATAATGATCAATCCTTTACCAAATAAATGCAAAAAACAGTTTAAACAGGTTTGTCTTTATAAAGAATAAATACCTTTGTGCTGAAAAATTAAAAAGTCAGTAATCCAACGTTATTAAGCACAAAAATTTGCAAATAATTGCAGACACGTGTTTCGGTGTTACAAGGAACACCTTTTTCAATGCAAAGAAGTGTGAGCTTTTGGATGAAAAGTCATCCGAGAAAAGACCTTTTCTCGGATGACTTTTCATCCAAAAGCTCACACTTCTTTGCATTGAAAAAGGTGTTCCTTGTAACACCGAAACACGTGTCTGCAATTATTTGCAAATTTTTGTGCTTAATAACGTTGGATTACTGACTTTTTAATTAGGTTTGTCTTTATTTATTTTTATGCAGGGAAGAGGGGAACATTCCCCAGTTCTCCTCTTTAGATCCGCTTTTACAATTCTCTCCTATCTTTTTCTTGCGCCTTTCTTCAAGCTAAAGTTCTATATAACTGGAGAACTTCGCTGTAATATGTTGTGAAAATTTTTAAGTACACATGAGAATTTAGAGGAAGGGGAACGTTCCCCCAGTTCCCTTCCAGGGATCCGCCTCTGCTATTGTTTGATCGAATTTTCTGGAGCTTTTCCTCGAGTTTAAGTTCTATAAAACAGAAGATTTTTTCTACACTCTATTGTGAAAATTTTTAGGTATATATGGGGGTTTTGAGGGGAGGAGAAGGTTCCCCCAGTTTCCTCCATGGATCAGTTTCTGTTGTAGCCTAATTGCTTTTCCTGGTGTCTTAGTTCACGTTCTAAAGTGTGTGTGTGTATGGGGGGGGGGACATTCCAGCAGTTCCTCTTTTTAGATCCGCTTTTGAAATTCTCTCCTTACTTTTTCTGGCGCCTTTCTTATAGTTCAAGTTTTGAAAAACGGAATTATTTTCCCGTACTCTCTTTTGAAAATTTTTAGGTACACTTGGGATTTTGGAGGGGGAACGTTCCCCCAGTTCCCCTCCCGTGGATCCGCGCCTGATTGGTTTTGCATTGATGAATTCAGTAATAATCTTTTAAAGTAATCTCTTAACCCGTTCTCCCTAAATCAGTACATACCGAAAAAGCAAGGTATTATAAAACTAGCAATTTTCAACCTCTATTCAAAGCAAAGTCTATTTTTACGAATTAAAAAAAAAAAACTTTTAAAACGTTATTTCTGTTCATTAATAACAACAAGACCTTTGTTTCCGACTTCACGACAAATGTTAAAGCTTATCAACAAAACCATGTTTCCGACTTCACAACAAATTTTACAGCTTATCAACAAAACCATGAAAAACCTCAATTTTCATAACACAGATATTACGGCAGTAATGAGAAGCAATCCTCTAAAATTTTTTAGAACGTAGCATAGAAATTATTATGCTAAACTTGGTATGATTTCATAAAAAGTTTGTTTTATTTAAAAAAATCATAATTTAAAGAGAAAATGTTTTGCTGAGAGTTAATCTGTTTGAAATGAAAGTTGAAAACCGAATTCCTACACCTTGAAACTAAATTATTGTATGATTACAGGTAAATTTGATTTACATTACAGTTATTGATGCAATAGGATTTTATTAAGCTGTATCTGCAAGGGCTAACATAATGATTCCTTTTTCACTTTTCCCTAAAGTTAGCCTGATAATTTAAATAAATTTTATGAAGTACTGAATCTGAAATACTTTTGAGTGAAAAATATGCTCATACCATTTTTTAATCGTAAACAAGTTTACAGTATAAAAAAATTCCGTAACATTTCAAACAATGCAACACATACGATAGCAAAAGTTAAACTTAAACGATAGACATTGAATGACAAAGAATAATCATTTTAAGCTACAGCTTTTCACTTTAATTTATGTATATTTTACAAGAAAATGAGAGTTCTTAAGTTAAATTCCTATCAAATATTTCAAATTAAATCATACTTCTTAAATTGAAGGGCTCGGGGGCAAGAATGTGACATGCCACATCAGTTTTTTTCCCGGTAGGTCAATTTCCAACTTTTGAAAAATTCTGCAAATATTTTTATAGATTATTATACATTCTATATTCTGCAATACTAAAACCAGATGCGTTTTTCTGACAGTGACATAATCCATTGTCATGTTTATTTCAATTATCAAAGCAACATTTAGAACAAAAAATGTTCAATTTCAAAAGTGTGACTTAGCACGTTCCTGCACCAAGCCCTTCAATTATTGCAAACTCGAACCTTAGTATGATAAGATGAACGTGCTTCATAACAATGTCTAATTTATGATTTAAGCAGAAGTATGACGTCAAAACATCCATTCAATATGTACATGAATGAATATAAATTTCTAAAACAATTGAAAAAATGTAACTACCAGTACATAAAATTCGAAAATGGTTTCAATGTCCATGTTTCATTAAAATTTCACTTGCAGTTCTAAAACGAAAACTGTCCGAAAAGTAAGAATGTCAAAACCAATGAAGTATGATTTCGTTAGTTAGAAACTATTTCCATCACCCATATTCCGTAACTTCGTTGAAAATTTCTTTTGCAATATGCTCAGAGTTGTAAAAATGAAAGGCAGATTTACAAGCTTCTATCATACTTGAAAATCCATTCCTCTGCAACAGCTTCCAAACTTTGCCATAAGTTTTCTCCACTTTCCTTAGCAAGTAGTATATGCAGCGTGACACCTATTGTTAGAGCAGAAAACAGAAAAAAAATGCGGAAGTGCCTCTCCATACACAGCTACTGTCGTATGATACAGACGTATTGCGATACATATTACGAATGAGCAAAACGGTTAGAATTCCGCGCAATAGTATCTCTTTTAATGAAGTTGTTCGCCACGAAATACATAAAAAGCGGAAAATTCTTGAGATTGTTTAGTATTTACGGCAAAATAAAATCGGCTAGCTTAATAAAACTTTCTTCAAGTATTGGAAAACTCGTCACCGCATTCCTAATGATGGGCTTAAAACGCCCAGCTGCATGTTCATCTTCTTTTAGGATTGTAGGTGTCCAGTTAATATCTGCATATTTGGTGACATGAGAAACCAATGCTCCAGCAAAAAGATATGATTCAAGACATTTCGATGCAACAGGTGCCATTGTTAATTTACTTTCTTTTGCTTACTATACCTTACAAAGTTATCGGTAATTCTTGCAAAACAACAAGCAAGCAAAACTTCTGCAAAAGAGTAACGATAATAAAATTGAGTTAGTGTGGTGCTGAAGCTAGTAATTCAGATTTGATGATGATTTTGCTTTTGGTAGAGCGATATAAAGGAATGGTTTGTTGATGAGGATTATTTTAAAATTGCTATCCACTCTGCATTTACATTTTCAGTTCAACCAGCTAAAAGTTAAAAATTCTAATTTATTACGCTTTCTTTTAAGATAATAAGCAGTTCTGCGGTTTAAAAACCCCTGATTAAAAAAAATATCTTTTAAGTACAATAAATAGGAAATATAAACCCCCAAAAGCAGCAGCAAAATGAAGCTAGGAGAAAAGAAGAAGTATTTACGAACAATCAACTCCTAGCAAATTTTCTACGTCAAAAATAGCATTTTCCTCAAAATGAGAAAGCATTTTTTTCACAGTAAATACAGTATTAGAGGATTTCTTAGCAATATGCAAAACAAATAAACTTGAAATATTTGCAACTGCATTATTACGTTTTTTCTGTCTTTATTCGACTTGTATCAACAATAACCATGGGGGGGGGGGGGTCACAATTCCTCACAAGTCCACCCCTCTGCGCTGCTGAAAGCATTTCTTAAGATATTAAAACAAAAAGTAATAAAGCATTTGATATATTTAGATTAAAACTTTGGGTAATTTCCTTAAGTATTCGTTCCATTTCTAGTTTTTATGGTTTAGAAATTAAACTTTTTGTATCTTTACTGAAACGTTTTGAAATTAAAGCTTCACAAAAATTATTTATCACAATGCATTTCTGAATTCCTATGACATTATAGATCAATGATTTACATTTCCCCTATACAACAAGGTTTCCTCACGCCCACGCCATGTCTTCAACAGCAAACAAATTTTGTTATCTTCGCAACTAGTCAAGGGGATGATATAAATTTTAAAATAATAAAAATGATGTTTTTTTCAAGGTTTTTTTTTTTTAATATCTTTGGATTTTTTTTTTCTGGTTATGAAAAGATTGATATTTCACTAGATCTAAGTCACATTTTAAAGAGGATAATACATTTGAGCTCAGGAATTCCTAGTTTAACGAAGTAACTATATGTACGGCATAGTTCACATTTTAAAATTGACATTATTTACTTACTTAACATAATTACCAGAAAAAACAGTCAAACTATCCTCAGAATAAACACTTTAACCGAAATGTGATTTTAAAGTATTTCTTATACAAAAGCATTATTTCTTATTCATGCATAACGTTGATTCATAAAATACAGATCAAGATTTAAATTTTTCCGATGTAAAACGAATCAGTTTTAAATTGAAAAACCCAACAGAAATCAATTAAATATATTCCTAAAAGTTAAGCATCTGTGTATAAAATCTGAAGAAAAAAAAAAATCAACACTTGAATGTCACCTTCAGTTGAATTCAACAAGCTGTTCAAAAAGCAGGAAAATCAAGATTCTTCAACGCTGATTTTGTTAACAAAAACTGATTTTCATCCATGTCACGTATATAAAATTGAATATTTCGATAAAAATAAGTGAAGGTTAATACCTAATACATAGGAGTCGATTCGGTCTTGCCAATTAATCTTTTTGCAACTTCTTCCAAATTTCGCCATACATTTTCTCCATATTGCGGAACCAGTCTCAAACGCAGAGTGACTGCTATGATCACAACAGAAAACTGAAGGAAATCGGGAGATTTATCTTCATACAGACATTCTGCAACACATATTATAGCTGAGCAAAAAGTTAAGAAATCTGTTGAAATATTTTCTTCGATGATATTATCCGCTATATAATACATAAAAAGAGGGAAATTTTTAGGATTGGTCAGTATTGATGGCAGAATAGATTCAATTCTTTTTCGCAAATTTGTATCAGAGAACACTGGTGAGTGCGCTACGGCATCTCCGATGATGGGTTTAAAATGCTTAGCTGTATATGTATTATTCCCCAGCATTAAACAAGGACTCCAATGGATTCCAGCATACTTAACGACATGGGAAACCAGTGAACCAGCAAAATCATATGCTTCCAGATATTCTGACGAATCGGATATCATTGTTGAAATAAAACCTTTTCGCCAAGACTGCTTTGCTCAACTCAAAGAACACAAGCTATACCAAACAAAGAAAACTTCAGCAAAAGATATGAACTTCTTCTTCTTCTCAGTTCTTCTTATTGCTCAGGTGGGGCCGTGGTAGCCTGATCGGTAAGGCATTGGACTCGGGGCCGGAGGGCCTCGGGTTCGATCCTTGCTGGTCGAAGACCCACCGTCGTCATTAAAGGGGACTGGGCGACGTTAAATATGCTCGTGGTCTCAATGTCCTCCAAGTGAAAGGATACCTCTGGGGGTGCTAGTACCAGGTAGCTATTAGCTCTTGAACTAGTTCTAAATTCTCATTAACTGCTCGATCCGGTGATGGTGCTGCCATCTATCGGTATATAAAAACAATGGAGGCAAGGCACTTAGTATGCAGTCCTCGACATAAATGCAGTTGAAGTCAGTTGTGACTCTTGAATAGAATAGAATATTGCTCAGGTTTTTAATTGATAAGCTCTGCAGTATAAGCTTCGTCTTCTAAGCCGGAGATCATGGGGTGGTCCTAGCTTCGATTTGTATACCGGAGGTCGTGTGCTCGATTCCTGCCGGTGCTCTGGATGTTATTTCCTTCTCTTGTGTTACAAATCTTTCCTGTGTATGTCCGGAGGCAATTTTTTTTTACGCTGTCCTTCATGTATGTGAAGCTGTTTAGCTACTAAATGAAAAAAATGATGAAGACTACAATCCCAGTCGATGTTTCGCCTTCCTTACTTATATTTTTCTTTCATACAATACAGAATATGAAAGAATTTACAGCAAAAAAATGAGAAAGTACATCTAGACCGAGGGCCGATTGGATTGCTCAAGTTTATATTTGATAAGGACTACAATCTCACTGTTATGCTTCTGTTTCAAGCAAGAGTGGAAACCGAACCCATCACATCAAGTGTGTCAAGCAATTGTTGAGACGACTCGGCTACTAAAGGCTCTTTTAGCTCCATTTTAGATTTCACACGGCAGCCTTCGCTCACGTTCGGAAACAGTCCACCGGTTACACAGCATGGCTGGTCAGGGTGTGGTTATGAGAGATGAGTGAAACCGTTTGGAACTTCTTTTGGTGTTTAATTGCACAGATGTATTTTGATGAGGAGTACAGTATGAGTTCCTTGCCTCCCTTACGCATGATATATTTTTTATTGGATACATAAACAACACATGAAAGAATTTACATCACAAAGAAGGGAAAGTACAACCAGAGCGGGGGTGGGAGTCGAACCCACCGCCGCAATTGTGTCAATGTCAAGCAGTCACTTAGACCGCTCGGCCACTGAGGCCCCGCGTTTGCAATTGGTCGACCACTAGAGAGTGACCGCAAGCATTTCTGAATGCCTCGCTTGTTGGCGTCGAAGAACAAGGTGTAAACGTTTTTCGTTTCTGAACGCTTGCGGTGCCACCGGTGCGACCGTTCCTTGTTTCCGAACGCACCCAGACTGCATGCTAAGCGCCTCGCTTCCGTTTTACCGTATGAAAACAACGACTATTTTCCATTTTCTTACTTATTAACTGAGGAGACAACACATGAAAGATTTACAGCAGAAAGAAAGAAAATAACATCCAGGGCACTGGCGGAAATAGACCACACGTCCTCTTGTGCCGCAATCAAAAAGTGCAGTGAAGATTAGTTGTGCGAAACATATGCTGTTCTTTTCCTTTGCGAGAAAGAAAAAGGTGTAGGACAAAGTTCAAATTTTATTTCCATTCTATTACCTTTTTCGTGTTTGCTTCAATAAATAAATAAATAAATAAAATAAAATAAAATGATAATAATAATAATAATATTAATAATAATGAGATTTATGTCACTGATGCTTCTATAGTAGGCATTGAAACTTTAGGTTCAATGCCAGTGATATTGGTATCGAAGGACTCGATATTACTTTGATATCGGTGTCGAAAGACTCGATACTACACTGACAACGATCCTAAAGAGTGAGAATAAAATTTTTGGATTTGTTCTCAATATGCTCCTACGTTTCAAAACTTTCGTTTTAATTTAATTTTTCTTTCGATGCCAAATAATCCGTAATAGCGGGGTAGTCTGTATACACGTAGAGCAAGGGTGTGTGTTCCATTGACAGCAACGCAATGTGTGGGCCGAAGAAGATGGGCTGCTGAATATCGAGCTTGGATGCAAAATAGTTGGAGTAAAGTGCTATTAGCTGATTAGTTGGGGCCAGAGTTGGGTAAATATTAATTGCATTGACAATTAAAGATTAACAATTGATTAATTGATAAACGTAACCACAACTAACAATGGATCAATTGTAAATGTGAAAAATTACAATTAACAATTAATTAATTGTTAATTAATTAATTAATTGTTAATTGTATTTTGCTACAGTTAACAATTAATTATTTTGTTAATTGTAGTTTACCGCAGTTAACAATTAATTAATTGTTAATTGTAGTTTACTACAATTAACAACTTAATTGTTCTGTGAATTTTATTTAAAACTAACTATTAAAATAAATATTGGTTTTGTATAGTATATTCTACAGGCGACAGGTCTACCTGGGACGTGGACGCCGGACGGGCACCATATTACTATCTATTTAAATACATATGTTAGCAACAAATAAAATATCAATGCACAACAGTAACTTTATTACGAGCAATAAATTATTTACTGCAGCATATGACTTTTCTTAAAAAATATTATGGTTCCAGCAAAATTTCCCCAAAAAAGGTATATTTCAATAAAAAAATTCAAAATTATATTTTTTCCCGCACTAGTAAAAGTCCATAGAACATCTGAGGGAAATTACAGAAATGTATCTTAATTACACGATTTAAAAAAAAAAAAAAACAGAGCGGTCTCTGAGATCTTATGTCCCCTGTTATGCCCTTCTTTCTCACCTCCTCCGTTACGGGTTAAACTATATAAAACAATGATTTGCAAACTTAAAACACTTAATTAAGACACAAACATTTACGTGTGGAAAAAACTTGCCAAGACAAGAATATTTCACGCAGCGAGCGAGCAATCAGAACTGAACGAAAATACAAAATCGAATAATACTTTGAACTTTGTACCTTGCGCTGTACCTATCGATACATTAAGTTAAATGTTAGTTTTAATTGTTTTTAATTTTGAAAAAAAAAATTCAGAATAAACTAAAAATAATAAAATTGTTTTGATTAAACGAATTTTCTTCTGTATTGTTTTTACCCATCGTTCTCAGACGGTAGATGCCTTTTCTTATTGAAAGATTTTTGCTCATATTACCCGTACGAAGGGTATAGAGAAATGGAACTCAAGCTTTATCTTTGATTCTCGTTTTTGCTTGTAGCATTCTCCTGTTCAAAGGAGTCTCCCTCCCCGTCCACTAGAGTACTCTTGCTGTGGGGGGTACGTGTCTAACATGCGACAATAATTCAATTTTTTACTACGCTTCAAACAAAAAGGCCTCCGCCTTTACGCAAAAAGAAGTTACAATGATCAGTGACTTATACGCGATCTCTTTTAATCCTGTGTTTCACTTCAACACTTTTTTTTTTTTTTTTGTGATTCCGGAAAAAACAATGATGTCCCGAATTTGTTTGCATGCCGCTGGTTGCTCTATCCCTTACTTTTGCCCGTCACAAAAATCTTTTCAGCTCAAAATCTAGATTCCTCAAGTGAATTGCAATAATTCTCTTTTTGTTCTGCTTCTAGCATTGTTGTATCTGTCGAAATTGCTACAGAATTGCTGGGGGGAGGGGGATATCCGAGCAGTCTTGTAACCGAATTATGCATGTTAAAATGTATACTGAGAATATTGTCACGTGGATCAAGCACACATCCCCAGAAGAGGAAAGCAAGTTTTATTCTAACCAAGCGAGCTATCACGCTGCCAAGTTCTCACTCTCAGCTCGAGAGAGGGTTTTTATACATAATTGAGGAACATTCTAGAACAATCAAGACTATTTACATAAATTTACATAATTCGAATTTACATTTTTCTACAACTTATTGAAAGGAAAGAAAGTAAAAGAGGAAGGGAACTAAAGTCACACCCAAGTTTCGAACTCACGAGCTTTGGGTTATCAGTCCAGCGCGCTAACCATTCGGCCAGCCAGGCGCTTTCTTGCAATGCGAATTACGGTAATATTAAAAGAGTTATCACCCCAACTGCAATCAAATTTATGAACAATATAAATGCTACTAAATACGTAGACATTGCAATGAGCAAAAAAGGAAAAAGAAGGAATGAGTAACTCCAAAATTTTCAAACAGTATTCTGAAACAGAGCTTTTAAATCGAGACAAATGCACGAAGAGAAAAATCAGAAGATCACTTTTCGAAAATAATAATTATTTAAAAAAATATGATAGCAAATCTCCCAAAACTTGATTGACAACGTAGCTCAAAGCTCGTCACTTTCCAGCAATGAAACTAATGAAAGATGATGCATGAGGGCCCCAATTCGAGTAACGGAAAAATGGACGGAGTAACGGAAAAAAATAAGGGAGGGAGAGTTTTATTTGGAGAAAACCGCATTTGTATAATAAAGGAATAGTAGGAACGAGATAAACAGAAGCATTAGAGCAATTTCACGGTAACAGGCGTACGATCGTTGTACAAAACACCTTACAAAGACTGCAAATATGTTGTATTCCGGTTTCATTGCATGGACTTTATGAGGAACATGGATTCTACTTCCATGTGATGGAACTAAATTTTGCATATTTTCATAAACAATATTTAATCAGTAAGTTACCACCCTATAGCCAGGGCGAAGGCAAACATACATGAAATACACCGCCAGCTCAGTCATTCCAACCGAGGACTGCAGTTTCGTGCTATTAGCACTCATCAGCCCGGCATAGGAACTGACTGAGCTGGAGGTGAAAACCAACTAAAGAAGCCAAGAGTGCCAAACAAACTAATAGCTAATATAGAATTCAGCTCAGTCAGTTCCTATGCCGGGCTGATGAGTGCTAATAGCACGAAACTGCTGGAATGACTGAGCTGGCGCTGTATTTCATGAATATTTAATCAAATTCATTTGCTCAGAAACTTTTCTCATAGCATATGTTCATTACTGAACTAAAAATCGTCTAAGTAATTTTTTATGGAAGTCTTCAAATTTTAATTTATTTAAAAGTAGAGTTTATGTTCTTCATCAAGTTCATGTAATGAAGCAAGAATGTAACACATGAGTCATTCTCCAGAAAACGTAACTTTTTAACGCAAATATTTTTCAATTTCGAAACCTTTTTTTTTTTTTTCATTCTTACATGAAAGTATTACCTACTAGAAGTAACCATAAACAATGACCCAGCTAAGTTCCAATTTTTTTACTCAAAAATTAAAATAAAAAAAATTATAAAATGCCTTGTTCACGAAAATAAAAAAAAGAAAGAAAAATAATGTTTAAAAATTGAAGACAATTTAATATCAAAGTGATAATTTTGTTATTTGTGCAAACAATGAGCTACTTTAACGATTAGTGGATATTTAATATTAAGCTCTCTTTAAGTGCGGTTTAATTAGTAGTTATCGTTTTAGTTCAAATGTGTGCTAAAAATAGTAGGGTCTGGTGGGGGAAAGTGGTCAATGGGGTAAAGTGGTCATACGTCACATAAATGGCTATAACTTGGAAATAAATGTTCGAATGAATGTGAAAATTTTATTTTAGAGTAGGGCAGTTAGAAACTACATTTTGAATACAAAATTTTACAACTGACAAAATTTTACTAGGTATAAAAAAATATTTAGCGTGAATATGAAAAATTTTAAAATCTAAACACCTATTTTAACTTCCTTGGGAAATTTTGTTTGTTAGAATTAGGAACAGATTGACTGCACAGGAAGCTTCCTACATGCCTCAAGAACTCTTACTCATTAGCAGTTAGCTGAATCTATTTTAGATAATTTTTTAGAACAATTTAAGTAAGATGGGGTAAAGTGGCCGTAATATTAGGCTCAACGAATATTGTTCTTCTAATGTCACTCAATCTTTAAGTATAAGACAGACACAAATTAAATATGAATTTTACTTAATATGTATTGTTTTAACAGTAAACGGGGATAAATATACGAGTATATGCGTATATATACGCCTATATACTCGTGTTCACATGAATGCGCCAAAAAATATGTATATGGGTATCTGCAAGTATTTTTTATCCATAAAGTTATACATTCTACTATACACGTATATGCTCGCTTATACTCGTATATATAAGAACACTTATATACTCAAGTAGACACGTATATACGCGTACGTACTCGAGTAGACACTTGCATACAAGCATAAGAAATACAAGCATACAGGGTGAGTTTAAACTCTTGAGCAAATTATTAAAAGGTGTTACAGGGGAGGATAAGAAGCAAGAATCATAAGGAACATATGGTCACAAACACAATGCTGACGCGCTACATGCACGCAAAGCCAGAAACTGATGGATGCAAAAAAAGTCACAAATTTATTACACAAAGACAAATTTACACAACATTTTAGGTCTTAGGAAAGTTTTAAAGCGATTGATGAAATTTGCGGCCTGCAGCTGTAATACATGCGACGTATTCACAGATCACTCTTTGTTGCAGTAACGAGAAATTTTGAAAAACTTTCATCAGTCGCTGTGCCTTTGTTGTGATGTGTGAGCTACTACAGGCCGTAACTTCTAACAACTGCTCTAAATATTTCTTAAAAACTAAAATGTAAGGTAAAATCATCTTTGTGCAACAAATTTGTGCCCTGCTTTGCATCTATCAGTTTCTGGCTTTGTGTGCATGTAGCGCGTCAGTGATTATAACTTCCTTATGATTCTTTGCTTCTTATCCTTCCCTCTCACACCCCTTTGATTTTTGCCCAAGAGCTTAGAATCACTCTGTAGGTCGAAATGTATATAAGGGTATATTCTCGTGTATACATACATGTACTGGTGTATACACGTAAATGTACGTATATATGTCTATATAGGTATATAATCGTGTTTACACGTATACAAGCGTATACACTCGTGCTTCCATATTATATATACGTGAGTCTAGACACGTACCAAAGACGCACTGGATGGATCCACGAATTAACTCGTTTATACCCGTATATGTATGTACACTTATATATGCGTATATACGTCTACTATACACTTATATACTCAAGTATGCACGTATTTTCTCGAGATACAAGTGCATACGTGCATATGATACTCGTTTATACGCATATATACTCGTGTATACACGTGACACGTATGTACTAATCCTGTAGGTAATCGCGTATAGATGCTTATATACTCGTATATATGCTTATATACTCGTATATACTTGAGTAGGCACGTGCATGCATCTGATGTATACATGTATCTACTCATATAAGAACGTGTTTATTCGTGTATAACACACGACACGTATATATTCGTGTATACACGCATGTACTCGTGAATATACTTGTAACTATAAATATAGCCGAAATATACAAGTATTAGGGTTATTTATAATGGTTTTGCATCTATTTTTAACAATGACCACTTTCCCCCACCCCATGGGGTAAAGTGGTCATAAAAACATAGGGAAAAGAAAATGCTATAAAACTACTAAAATCAATATTTTTTCTTCCTAAAATTCAATGCACCGTGTTCTTCAATAATGCAATGTAAAATAACAACAGAAAAAGTTGAAGTGTTTAAAAAATTTGTTGTATTTATTATCCACCTAAGTTGAAAACCTACGATTTTTTGACCACTTTACCCCACCAGACCCTATTTAATAAGTTTGAGAATATTCTGGCAGTTTATAATTGTGGTAGAATGCCAAAGATTTAAGTTTGATGTATTTCCCCTTCATTTATTTTCACCTCACAAATAATGGCATTGATATGGTCTGTCATGGAGGCGAGGAATTTTCCTTTAATATAGGCCTAATGGATACATTTTTCAGGGAAATATGTTTTTCTTCGTTGCTACAATCTGCACATCTCAAGCATATGAAAACATGTTCACTTATTTTTTTTTTTACATTTATTTTCATCCCTGAAATTTGAGTTCACGGAGGTAAGAAATCAGAATAACCACACTTTTTTACAGCAAATTCTCACAACTTCAACTATGGATGAAAATAAACAAAGGGACTCCCTTGTATCATGAAAAATAAAATTTGATGTCATTACTGCCACGTGTTAATGAGGAATGGCATTTTGTGTCTAGGTAACGGGGGTGAGAATTTTTTGTGTGACACGACTACTTATCCTAAAAAGACAAACTAAAACACATTGAAAAATTAAATATACTTAAACAATTAGTATTTGAGACACTTGTGAAAGGAACAATAAATAAATATATACTGTTAATTAAACAAGTTATTAAGTAACATAAACAGTCACAAGGTGTGTGACATACCACGGAGGTGAGAATTCACACATGTTGTGAACCAAAAATATACTAAAATTAAAATTATTATTAAAAAAATGTTAGCAGGTTTAAATAGATATATTTTTGATGAAATTAAAAAGCGTTGTTAAATGAATTATTCCTTAAAGTTTTTTCTGTAAAAGCCGCGTGAAAGAAAAGTTACACTTTTTGAAGACTGACTCATATTCAGTTCATTTGTGGGGGTTTTTTGTGCAAAAAATTATAAATTATTGAAATGCAAATCCCATCAATAATATCGGAAGAATTTTTAAGGCATAAAAAGAATATGAAAATGGGCAAAAAAACCGGAAACATTAGTTTCCTGTGGGAATGTTTACCACGCTTCAAGCGCATGTTGTGAATGGGGATTTAGTCACATGAACTAAAATCCCTAGGTCGTAGTTTAAGTAGCGACACGTCCGCCATCTTGGACCTAAATGCCGCTTTCTTCCTATGCTCGCTTCTTGTAGTGTTTTTCACATGATACTCTTGCTGCGCTTTTGGCTTGCAGAGCTTTTATGAGTGTTCCGGCATTCGGCATAAAACATTTTTTGGGGCAGGCAAACTTGAAACAATTTCCGTTTGGCCCTGAAAACTATGAATCTAGCAATATAATAATAAAGTACTTTAATTTTTAATAACCCTTTTTGCCACACGTGCAAAAAAGTTGTCATGTGGCCGTACGTGGTTAGAGGGAAAAATAGGTTGACCTCTTTGAACCTCTGTTCTACATATTTCAAAAAGAGACTAGAGCGTCCTATTTCCATTTATCTCAATTAGCTGTTTCTAATACCTCCATAACCTATTTTAAAGAAGACAAATTTTCAGATTCGACTTAGTTGTCGTCATAGTGTAATAAATTGGTACACAAAAATCAACTTCTATGAGCTGTGTTTTCAGGTACATTTCTGCCAAGTTGCTTCATTTTCTTTTACTTGAAATACTAGAGTTAAATTTCATTTAACGGTTTTACATTTGTTTCCAACACCATTTTACGAGACATTAAGACTTGTTTCATTATTTAGTAAACAATTAGTTTTATACATTTTTATTTTCAAGGAAACGTAAGGCAAACAAGTAAAAAAAAAGTCAGATGTTGTCCAGTTGTAACCTTAGCTCATTTATCGAAAAATATTTAAACCAATTGTGCAAATATGAAAAATACACGCAATAAATATAATTCACAGCCAAGTCGAATGTGTATCTTACAAAGCCTTACTTGCACTTGAATTACGGGGAAAGGTAAACTAAACGATTTTAGTAACAACTCTCTTGACAAATAAAATCGTGGAAATCACCCATTTCATGTTGGTGGCGGATCTGCTAAAAGGGAAAATATATGGGATCATGTGAACTAGGATCAGTTTTTTTCTCATAGAATCATTGACAAGTTTTCAGACAAGAGTGACGTCTCCGTTAGATGTTTAGAAACAAGTGGAACTCTTTCAGTGGCTTTTCTATGCTTTCAAGTCGTTAGTCACTGGTTAGTTTTCACTACTGCCACAATGGCGGCAGTGAATTGATTCAGTCTATACAATGTTTCCAAAGTTATTTTTAGGAAACTTATGACCTATAAAGTTTTAAATTTTACTTTCGCAAACAAAAACAGACAAAAATGAAAGCTATTTATTCAAATGTTTACTAATGTTAAAAGATTCTATATACAAGGCTTTGAGATTATATATACAATATCCGACTGGTTCCGGGTGCCAAATGACTCGGGTGAGAAAAAACACTTTGGCGACTACTTCAAATCATTCTTTCAAAAGCCTCCCGTGCTGTACTGAATTTTCTAATAAACTCAGAAATAATTAGTTTGCCCCCAAAATATTTTCCTGTTTCCAAAGATTTGTTTTGTCTCTGTGTGTGCATCGACAAAAATTGTAAATCTGAGGAAAAGGAAAAAAAATTAGCCGCCAGAGTAATAATTTCCCAGGTTTTATATGAAAATTCTGAATAATATGCCTTTTGAAAGATTTTTGTTCTAAAAGAAACTTGTCACCTAAGTATTTTTCTTATTCTCCTGCGATTTGTCGGACCCTGCATATGTATATCTTGCTTTTGGGTACAGTGGCCGCCGTTTATATGAATCACGTTTGTTCTGAACAGTTTTGATTCCATAAAGCGGCTGATTCAATAAAGCAGCTAATTCAATAAAGCTGGATATTGTTCTGTTTTTGCCAATTTGATTCATTACAGCGGTTGATTCAATTAACCGGCGTCCACTGTACTTCATTATGATTGGTTTAATTACAAACCATGCTTGTAGAATCCCCCAGTGTGAAATTACGTAAATTTCTGTGACGCATTTCGTTTGTCGTTCCGAGCTATCCTGAAATGAGAAAATTGTTTAATTTTTACTACATTAGACGATTTAAAACTAAAAGAGCAAGAATAAAATTTTATTTTCGTAAAATATTGATGCATGGAATTTTAAAACATATTTTTGAACTTTTAAAAACTATGAAACTCAAAAGAAAATCTTCTCATATGTCCTCATCACTCGAGTCTTTTGTCTGAAAAAAAAAAAAAGTTAAAATATAGAGAAATATGTGTAAAAGGTTGTGACAAAAATTTTTATTTATACTGAAACCTGTGCATAAATTTTCTATCTATAACAGTAAACTTGCCTATAACGATCATTTCTTTGGTCCCAGTAAAATTCTCATTTACCCAATGCTGAAAATGCATTGCAACGGTAATCAGATTTTAGATTTACCTGTTCATAAAGATAATTTATACCACTTAAAAAATAGACAGCTGATACTACTTTTCATTGATACTTGTAAATATTTCTTTACAATTAGAGTAAATGCGGAAAAAAATCAATGTTTTAACTTGATATTCTTCCTTTTCCTTTGGATGCATTGAGCGATAAAAATTAGTCATTCTATTCTACTACTTTGGTAGCCAAAATTATAAGGACAAAAGAAAAACCCTCAAAATCTTGACTGAATTTGGTCGGAAAGTTATGCAAATTTTATGACTGGAAACAAATGGTAAAAAAAAACATTTTTAATAACTTTTATTGAAAATACACATTAATTTCGCAATCATAAAATGAAGTTCGAATTTAGACATCCCTGTAATACGGACAAAATTTAAGGACAATTAGATTTGTGTGTTTTAAAAAGCGAAATTTGCTTGTTTTTGTTCTGCACACAGCACTAGATAACGATATAAGTACTTTGCAAGCGATTGAGGACGTCACATGCTATTTCTACAGTCATGACGTTAGTACTAAACTTAATGAGTTTGAGAAAAGGAAAGTGGTTGATTGAAAAACTTGACGACTTATACTGTACGTCAAATAACAACAAATCTGAAAAGACAGATTGCTTATTTTCGAGTTTTCTCAAAAATCTCGGCAAATAAAAGCTACAAAGACGAACAGTTAGAAAATCTTCTGTTTCTCTGGGTGTGAAGCACATGATAGTAAGAGAGAGAGAGAACTTGCTCCAAAAATCTAACATCATGAGATATTAGATGGAAATTCAAGTTGTGATGCAGTTCTCGAAGTGTTCAATATGTTTTACAAAAAGAGAAAAAGTTTCATGATGTGAAATTAATGCCACGACCGACTGTTAAAAAAAATCATAAGAGACCGAGCAAGAGTTGAGCGTGCCAAAAATGCGTTGTGGTATAGTGTAATCTTTTCTGGTGAGAAAAAATTTGATTGGGATGAACTAGATGTTTTTTGCTACTTCTGGTACGATCTCGGTGAAGGAAAAAACAAATTTCAAATCGTATATTTGGAGGCGGCTCAGTAATGGTCTGAGGAAGTTTCGCAACGGACGGAAACTATACCAATATTTTTTGTGCAAGGCAGAATGCACTCTAAGAGTAATGTTGATGTAATTAGCAATTTTTTTAAACAAAAACACCGTTAATTACTAGTTTAAATAGTTTGCTTCAGCAGGATAATGCCTAATTATATGTTTCTTAAGCCTCAAAATGATTTCTTTGTACTTGTTTTGTGAAATTACTGTACTGGCCGGACAAAGGCTCGATCTAAGTTTAATGGGAACTTTGTGAGGCATTCTGGCACCCAAAGCGTGAAAAAATGGTATTCAAGTACGAACTCATTTCTTCTATCGAAAAACTCGGAATAAAAATTTCCAAGAGTGTTCTTTAGCTTCCATGACACCAAGACTGAAAAAAATGCGACTGAAAAAAGGGGATATTAGTGATTACTATGGGTTTTCAGGGCAAAACGGTAGTTATCTATATAATTTTGTTCAACTACATCGAACACATTTTTATTAACCACGACAAAACATTTATATTTTCAAATGTTCTGCGCTCCACAATGATTTCTAGCATAAAAAGGCATTTTGTGTATGAATTTCACTGAATAATTTCAGAAATATTGTTTACTGTGCATTTTTCTTTGTGTCCTTATCATTCTAACCAACACTGTATTCTCCGCGAGAGGATCTAGAGGGTCGTTGAGGTAAATCCGGAATTTGTTTATTAACTGCCCTCTAGCGGTTGTTGAGTGCATATTTGCGAATAGGTTATCTAATGTGTAGTTCATATCGTCACGAGGCGCGCGCATATAGACATGTTACAACAAGCAACAACATGAGCCGGGAACAAGACAGAAGAGCAGAGATCCTTGAGTCCCTTCGTGCCGGTAAATCACAAAAGAAGATTATTGAGTGGTTATCTTCAGGTGTTATCTTCAGGTCAGTTGAGTGGATGCTTCAGAAGTGCCCACCGTCATGCACACCAAATTTCCAGCAGCGGTCATAGTCCTTGGGGTTATCAGCAGCGAAGGGGATGTTATGCCACCTCATTTCTTTGAAGAAGGTCTCAGAATCAACGCCGATGGATACATTCACGTATTGGAAACGGTAGTCAAGCCCTGGATGGACATGGTGGCCGCCGGAAGAGATTATGTCTTCCAGCAGGACTCAGCGCCAGCCCACAAGTCGAGAAAAACCCAAGCGTGGCTTCACAGTAATGTGCCCTACTACTGGACACCCAACTTGTGGCTACCCTCCAGCCCGGACTGCAATCCTCTCGATTACTACTTTTGGGGCGTAGTTGAGGAAAAGGTTAACGCAAAATTTCATAATACCAAGGACGCGCTGAGAGTCACCGTTACTGAGGTGGTGCCCAACGTGGACAGGAAGGAGGTGAAACATGCATGCGGTCGGTTCCAGTCACATCTTGAGCGAGTGGTGGCAGCTAACAGCGGCTATATAGAATAATTTCTTTTTATAACATATTTTCTATAATATTGCAAAGTTGTGTACAAAATAAATCCTTTTTGTTTGCGTTATAAGAGTTTTAATACTTGTGTCCCATTTTCCGGATTTACCTCAACGGCCCTGTAGTATAAAACAATCGACTGACTTTTTAATTGAGTGAAATTATGTGTGTATTTATTCCAGCGTATTTCCCTTTACTCTACAACAAACCTGCCTGACTGAATGACTGCATTAAACAGAAATATCCTATTTTTCATTGTCATTTAGGGAAGAATAGGGATTTACTATCGTTAGAAGTACAATCAAATGTAAGTTCTATACTAAATCGAGGAAAATGTTCAAAATCCATGAATCTTCAGAAAAAACTAGTCGAGTTGGCAAGTATGCCAAAGGTTAGGGGGTAAGGGTAAACTTAAAGTGTTTCCTTCTCTATACGTTGAAATCCCTGAGCCAGGGCGTAGTCATAAGGGGGTAGGGTGGGGCAACTGCTCCTGCCGAGAAGAGATAATCTGATTATCACGCTTTTTCAAAATGTTTCGCAAGATAATTTAAAATAGCAATTTTAGGTCTTCAAAGTCGAAAAATTTCCGGGGGAGAGTCACATAATCGATTTTCCTGTTTTCATCTAATCAAAAGTAACACAAAATACTTTTTAAGGGGAGAGGAGAACTATAATTTCAAGCAATTTCCGAAGTCCGCACAGGGGGGGGGGGGGCAAATGAAAATTGCAATCTTGTTGCTCTTACGGTTGCCCCTCCCTCACGGGAGGCTACGCCCATGTCACTGAGCAAGAATTTGACCAGAGCACTCGTAAATGTTATTTTGGCTGTTCTTTAACCCGTACTTAAACTTAATTTGATCAATACTAGCTCCTCATTTTGACAGTCCGTTTCTGCTTTGTAGATGAAAAGGTATTCACTCTGTAATAGCGCTATGGTTCATATAGACCGATAACTGTGTGATTCGAAATGCAAAATTTAGCAAATTAACAAGTTCTACAACAACACAATAGTGAATCTTAGGTTCATTGGGTTGCTTACGCCCCGCTGAATCCTCTAAATGCAATCTGAACTCATTTAAAAAGAAAAATCATACGAAAAACGAAATTATACCTTTTTTTTTTTCTTTTGTAAAATACACTTAAGTGCAATTTACATCTAAATCTAATCTTCCAAAAAGAGAGAAAGAACAGCTTAGGTTTTTCAGTATACCTCCTATGGGTGAGGATGCATGATAAATACACGGAAACATAATTTGCACATTAAAAATAACTGAGAAGGTGAAAATCATAGCTTAATGGTTTAAGTAAACTTCTATATGACAACTGAAACCAGTTGCTACGCGTTTGTAGATATGCTGAAGAAGAAAATATAAGCTCGCTCTAAACTTTGGTAAACAACAAATGAGGCAGTGAGATGCAAAGGGATTGAATGTTAAAATTAAAAATTTGAAGATAACCAATACGAATGATAGATGAACCTCGCCTCTGTCTTGGGGCAAGAGATGGTACTAGTAGCCCTGATAAGTGCAGCTATACAGCATGATTTAGAAAATTTTCTCAATGAAAGCGTACCAAGGAAAAAGGGCGGTCATTCCAAGCTCGTCAGTTTGCAAGATCGAGATTCTCGCTCACGTGATTGGTTGTGATGTAGAAATGTCGCAAAGTGGTATAGACACGTTTAGTGTGACGTCAGGGGTTGCCAGAAACACGGGGAAGTTTCCAATCATGCCATTACTATGCGCGTTGCTAAGGGAGAATCAGCATAGGATCTTCGTAGGAATAGGGTTAGAGAGATGTTTAATTGATAGTTTTTTGGCAATTAAATGGTCTAAATAATTTTTTTTAGTGGTTTCAAGTTACATATAAGCCACCTGTAGACATCATTTGACGAGTATCGATAATTTTTACATGTGAATCGGGTTAAAATTCGGCTAAACATAGAATTATGTGGAATACAAGTGTGTTTTCTAGAGTTATACACTCTTCTTATTGTTATTTCTTTTCGTTGGGGGAGAGGGGGACAGGTCCGACATTTGAGAGGGTCAGGAGAGGTATTGCCCCTCTCATGTCTTTTGGAAAATAACTGTATTTCTATAAATTTGGAGTAATTTTTGCTGTTTTTCGACGCAACATACTCGTACATTGACTTTTTCCTTTTTGCACGTACCCTTCAAGGAAATTTGATATATCATGACTTGGGGGGGGGGGGTGAGATTTTTCTTTTAAAGTTTAGAGCGAAATTTAATTATTATTATTATTTTTTAGGAAGAGTAGTTTTAATTGAATTGTATGCATTCTTTTCTTTAGAAGACGAGAGACCATGTCAGCCTAGTCAGCGATACCTGGAGGAGGGGGAGAGAATTTTTCTGCATTTGGTCCAGTAATAATGCATATTTTAATGAAACTCCATTCCTTCGGGCTCTTTGGGGGACAGGGAGAATTGCGTGTTTTCTTCAAATTGTCACGAGTATTTTAATCTTTTTTTTTTTTTTTTGTATTCCGAGGCGGGAGATTTTTACTTTACTCTACATGTTATACATATTTTTTGTATCAATATACATAAATATACATTGAAAATTTCAGTTTGTTCTACTATTTGCAATGCATAGTTCAATTAAATTCTTTTTTTCTTCGGGGAGAGGGGATATTTCTTCTTGCTGCGCGTAATTTTAAGTAATTGCTCTTTGGGGGGGGGACAAGGATATACATATTAGTTTTTTTCTAGATTCAATGGGAATTTTGTTAATTTCTTCAAGCTAGTTTTTATTCCTATTGGGAATAGAGCTCAATTGGAGTTTAACTTAAATTACGTGTGTGTTCTCGCAGAAGAAAAACTTTTAAACTAAAATATCCCAATAAAACTCGCATTAGAATAAGGACAATGTAACCTAACATCCCCCTCCCATTCGAAAAAAATAATTTCAATGCAAACAAGCATCACAATCGAGAAAACTGAAAAATTCTCCTTCCCCAAACAAAAAATTACTTATACCATTAAAAAAAAAAAAAAAAAAAAAAAAAAAAAAAAAAAAAATCCCGCCCGAAGAAAATAATTATAATCAAATTTTAGAAAACTTTAAACAGGATTCAAAAAAAAATATCGTCATTTCAAATTTTTCTGCAAAGGGGGGGGGGGGGTTAAATCATATACAGTAAATGCATATTGCATCGGAAGACAAAAAATTGCACAAAATTTATAGAAATACAGCAATTTTCCGAAAGCGGGGGAGGGGGGGCAATGTCTTTCCAGACCCTCTCAAATGGCGGAGCTGTTCCCCTCCACCCAAAGAAAAAGAAATAACAATAAGAAGAGTGTATAACTCTAGAAAACACACTTGTATTCCACATAAGTTTATGTTTTGCCGAATTTTAACCCGATTCACATGTAAAAACTATCGATATTCGTCAAATGATGTCTGCAGGTGGCTTATATGTAACTTGAAACCACTAAAAAAAATTATTTAAGCATTTAATTGGCAAGAAACCATCAATTAAACATCGCTCTAACCCTATTCGTACGAAGATCCTATGTTGTTTCTTCCTTAGCAACGCGCATAGCAACGGCATGATTGGAAACTTCCCCAAGTTTCTGGCAACCCCTGACGTCACCACTAAACGTGTCTATTCTAATCTACTCGAACTTAGCTGACGGCTACGTTCGAGTAGATTAGAACACTACTTTGCGACATTTCTACGTCACTACCAATCACGTGAGCGAGAATCTCGATTTCGCAAGCAAGCGAGCTTGGAATGACCGCCCAGAACTTAAAACGCTATTTACTCAAAACTTGAAAATATCCATTTACATTATTTTGCGCGTCGCTGTCTCAAATAAGATTTTAATTTTCAAACAATGACGTCCACTTAATCGTTTAAAAGCACACTGAACTATCAGAATATCTCCCGTATGTTGTCTATTCACTTACCAATGATTTAGTTTGAGAGATCACTAAAATTGTGCTCGTACGGTATGTTTTCCTCCTCTGGTCTGACATAAGTTGCATAGCTTTACAAGAACCATGGGCGCCCATATAGGGGGGCAAGTGGGGGTTCAAGCCCCCCCCCTCCCTCCTTAGAAATTAGAACTTTTTTGCTTTTAGTACTTTTTTCTTTGCAAAAATGTAAAAAAAAATCTTCTCCAGCCATCAATGAATAAGTTATTAAAAATGTCAAACTTTAATGACTATAATCTGTACTGAAATTTGTTTCCGTGGGGAAAATATCCTGATAAACAATGGGGAAAATATCTGAGCTCCCCTTAAAATTTTGCATATGGGCACCCATGACAAGAAATCCTTGGTTTAAGACACAGTCATAACAGGATACTGAAATAACATTTTGTCTTACTGATAGACTGTCTAAGATGGATGGGTTAACATAGCCAGCTGCCTTATCAGCCAAGTTGAGGAAAAGGAATCAACGGGAATGACGTTCAGTTAAAAACGTATGATTTTTGATTACACTTCGAAATTGTTTGAAGAGTTTACTGTATAGGTAAGCAAATGAGCCTAGGAAATGAGCGTAGCAAATCCAATCCGCAAAGATATTTGACCGGAACCCAGCGATTTTTGCTCGTTCACGTTAAAAATTTCCCATGCTCAGGAAAAGAAAATACCATCATGATGAAAATAATATCCTATACGACATCATTTACGTGAATTTGGTGATTAATTTTTGAACGTTTCTATGGTTTTTCAACAACGTTTATTTACTTCTGTATTAATTGTTACAATAACTACTTGTCTTATTCTTTAACATTTAAATATTTTTTGCAACAGTTCTTTACACTAATTAAAATTTTGCAAAGTACTTAATAGTCCTTAAGTATTTTTCTTTTTTGAAAAAAAAAAAAAGCTAAAACTTCACCGGTTCGCAAACAAAATTCACATGTTTTAAACGGTCTACAAATGCAAGGTGTTTTTTTTTTTTTACGGAAAAAAGGAAAAAAGGGGAAAAACCCATCACTGGCCCACGAATTTGTTTTTTAAGTTCGTGCTAGCTCACGGGTCAAAAATATTGAGAAACGCCGATCTAGATAACAAGCTCATCTAGAAACTTTGTACAACTGCCAATTTCAATAAGCCATATATTCAGTGCCCATCACAGTTAACTAAACATTCATTCTTGCGTTAAGATAAAATATATAAACTTATAGTGTGAGGAAGCAACGAAAATATCTCACCATTAATACATTTACAACCTCATCTTCAATGCCACTCACACGTTGCCGTTTTCGAGATTTTGCATCTCCTCGAGTTTTTTTATGGATCTAAAAAAAGTGAAATCATAATAAAATATTTGTAGTGCAACGCGTACAATAAACATTCATTTATAACGCATAACGATGTGTAAGAATTATATTCAATAATAAAAACTTTTAATTCGTTTTGCACTCTTAAAGAAGACAAAACAGAATCATTTGAATTGAGACGGTTATTTGATCGCTGAAAGTGTTGTTTTAATTAGATTATCTAGGTGCATATACACAATAGGCACTGCGCAGCAAAAGTAAAGACGTTAAAACTGCACAGTAGACAGTGCCTAAACAAATGCCGATTGTAAAATAACAAAAAGGTCACCAAAGTTTTGTGGCACATTAAATACTTTCTTTGCAATATGATGAAAATTAAATTTTACAGTTTAAGATTCCGTAATGAAAAAATATAATGAAAGTAGCATTCAAAAACAATCAAGTTCAAAAACTTCAGAGAAAAGTTTGACTTTTGAAGTACTATATAATTTTTTGGCAGTAATTTTATTACTCTTAAGTACTACTCATTTGTCATCCTCGTGAGATGACCATAAGATATTTCAATCTTGTAACTTTTCAATGTAATGATTTTCTTTTTTTTAATTAGAATTAAGTACAAAAATTGGCATTTTAAAAGCGTTACTGTGTCTTAGTTTTTGAACAAAGAATATTCAAACTACATGTATGCATGAGTGGTGACAAACGTTGAAAAAATATTAGTAACATCAAAGAGTAAGCTTTTAAATTAAGTATATTCAAATTCATGCCTCATTTTTAATAGCTTGCCGCTCATACGTAATTTGATATTACAATCAAAATATATAGTGGCGGACATAATAACTGCACAACACTTGCAAAAATATACATGTTAATGAATTTTTCGAGAAATAAGCGAACAATTGCTCTGTAATTTTTGTCACTAAAAAGTATGCCTCAGCTGACATGTTTCAGTAAAAATTAAATCACCGATGCATTTAAGGGAGCAACAACAAATTAAAGAAACCAAAAAAGTTTTTTTATCATCCTGCATCGTAAAAAGCTGCGAATAAGCTTTAAATTTCAGCAATTAAAGTACTTACCATGTACTATAATTTTAAAGATTTTTGTGAAAGTATAACTCATATTCACGCAGATATAAGCATTTTGTTCAAAAATAATAATTTTGCTCGCATGTTTTTGGCTAATAATGCGGAGTTTTTTTTTTTTTTTTTTGTCAGACTTTACCAAAACTTGCAGAACATTTGACCGTATACAAGAAAATATTAATACTTGAATTTGAAATCAAAATAATGAAAATTTGATTAAATATGAGTATTTAAAGCAATAAATTAAACATTGCACATGCGTGAAAGGTAGTTATTTATAACCTTCATAACTTCGCAGGCAGCTGCATATGCCAACTTCAAAAAAAAAAAAAAAACATTTTAAAAATTTAGAAAGTTATCGGTGAACTAATGAGATGCATAACTTTAATGATTCTTGGAAGCGTAATGAAGCGTTAGGGATTGTACAAATACTCTGTTTTTGTCATGAGCCATACTGAACAGTTACAGGCACGTGTTGCCGATTTGTGAACGATACCCTACGTTTCGTCAGGCATTCGAGAATTATTAAAGTACAAATGATTAAATCGCCGTTACCTTTCTAGATTTTTGAGATATTCAGCTTCAATATTTCTATGGTTGGCAGACAGGGCCGTTCCAAGGGATGACGGAACCTGGGGCGAATATTGTCTGGTACCTCCCCCCCTCCTCGTACCCCCCCCCCCCCCACACACACAGAAGGGTGGGTGCATAATGAAAAAGTACAACATTTTTATATTCATTTTGAATGTATTGAACATGCAATCTGAATTATTTCTAGATGGTGTCATTCTAGATAGGAATTAAATCTAATGTGTTAGCTTTTAAAAACTATTTTTTAAAAAGAATGATACTGAAAAAAATTATAATCTAGCAAGAGCTTAATTTAAGGGGGCCTCTCATGTCTTGGCGCCCGGAGTAATTGCCCCGCCCGCTTCCCTCTTCGGACGGCCCTGTTGGCAGATACATTTACCTGAGAAATTAGGAAGGTTATAAATTGTCATAATACTTTCGCGCATGCGCGGTGAAAAATTTGCCTTCTACATTCATATCTCTTAAAATTTTCAATGTTTTGATTTCAAATTTCATTACAATGATTCTCTTGCATGTTTGCAAGTTTTCTGAAAGTTTGGTGGAAAACTGCGTATTATGAGCCAAAAGCACGCGAACAAAATTGATAGCTTTGAAAAAAATTCTTATATTTTCGTGAAAGCTTTCACAAAAATCACTAAAATTATTAAACATAGTAATTACTCTCATTGCCGAAATTTAAAGCTTATTCCCAGATTTTTACGATGAAGGATGAACAAAAAACATTTTTGGCTTCTTTAATTTGTGGCTATGGTCTGATAAATGCATGTATGATTTATTCATTTATTTATTTTTTCAAACATGTCAGCTGAACCTGTTGCGTGAAAAAAGGCTGCGGAACAACTGTTCCTTTGTTCCTTTATTTCTGGAGCAACTCTTTAAGAAACATTCTTTAAAATGTTAATTTTTGCAAGTGTTGCAGTTTTTTTTTTTTTTTTTTTTTTTGTCCGCCACTGTACATGCTTCTATTTTCAGCCGTTGGAAAGTTTGTAATTTTAGAATTATGTTTTGGCCGCTAAAAGTTCGATTTTCGCATTTTAAACAGTAAGATACATTTTAAACCTTCTGTACTTCAGTGCAGTTTCATATTTCATGCAATTGAGACTTTTCATAGAACTTGCTGCAATCAATCAAAAACATACCTCTGAAGTAGATTGCTGCGCATTTCTCTCTAAGTCAAACGACATTGGTTCAGTCGACGGTCGAGTAAGAATTTCTTCGTTTCTCGATGCATCAAAGA
The DNA here is from genome assembly GCF_026930045.1 of Uloborus diversus. Classification (NCBI taxonomy): domain Eukaryota; kingdom Metazoa; phylum Arthropoda; class Arachnida; order Araneae; family Uloboridae; genus Uloborus; species Uloborus diversus. Next base: position 163,099,011 of record NC_072733.1, on the reverse strand, counting down.
AGGCACTATCTCCTGTAAAATGAATGACGAGTTAATTAAAAAGAAACAAGGGATAATAATAAAGGGCAAATGACTTACTTCTTGAAAATCGTGTACCAACGGACGATGTTTTTTCGGTATACTGAGTAAATATCTAATTCAAGAAAAAATCGGCAGCATTCCACTTTAGATTGATGTCATACAGTGGCGTAGTTACAGTGTTTGCCGCCCGGGGCAGTTCCTCAATTTGCCGCCCTTTCTTTGTGAAATAGCTAATACATTAAACCGTCAAGGGTGTTAATATTAAAACTAGAAATTTAACTTAAGAAAAAAAAGTGGGGGGGGGGGGGGGGGTAATTATTTTCTACATACTTACAAAATAAAAGGGGGGGCTGGCCCACACTTGAAGAAAATTGCTAAATTTACATATAAAAATCGAAAATTTAGGCAGTTTTTGGTAAAGGAAAGGGAAAGGGCGGGTTGGGTTTGCTTCCGATTTTTCTTTCCGAAGTCTCTTTTAGTGTTTCTTTGTTGATGTTAAGGGATCTGTGGGCACTGACAGGAAATGTTCCGAAATCAAAGTTTTAAAATGCAGTTTAGGCGACTTTGTGGAGAGGTTAAGAAAATCGGGAATGGTCGGATACTAAATTCGAAAATTTTCAGCTCTGAAATATGCAGTTTTTAGGCTATCTTTGGCAACGCAATTGCATGTGTATTCTATGTCAGTTGCAGCGTTAGGAGAGGGAGGGACGCTGAGGTTTCTTATTTTTTTTAATTGAAATCAATTATAGGGGTATATCTTCAGTGATTTATTGGAATGGGAAAGATTTGGTTTCTTTCTTTGAAAATTATTCAGCACCAAAGTGTCAAAAACGCAGTTCTAGGCTATCTTTGGTGACGTTAAAGGGTTCCCTAACACCTAATGGCACCGAAAATTTTGACACCAGGCGGATCTCTTATATCAAATTTCCGTAATTGACGCCCGATTTTGGGCTTTGTTTGATTTTGATGAAGTTAGGAGCAAAAGGGGACAGAGGGAGGTTTCCCTCCCAAAATCTTTCTTCAAGCTGAAGTTCATTTTGGCTACCTTTGAGAAGGAAGAATTATCGAGCTCTCCCAGACACGCAAATTTCTATGAGCAAAACTTTTGGCTGTCTTTGGGGACATTAGGAAAAGGTCTGAGAAATTCGGCTTTCCTTCTTTAGAAATTTTCTTTCTGAAATGTACTGTTGTTTTCAAAACGAATTCCAATTTGTTGATTTTGAAAAAAGGCAAGGAATCTTAGCTATTTCCCTTTGCCTCATTCTTTTAAATGGAACATTTTGTGCTACTGAATATCAAATAGTTTTAACTAAGACTCAAGGAAATCACTTTTAAACCACGTAAATATCTGTTCATTAACTTTGAAAAAAATATCGAAATCTATGGTAGGAAGTTTATTACTTTTGGTTGTTAGCGTTGTTTGACATTAAAGATAAGATAAAGTTACTTTTCCCAGTTTATTGATGTCAATGCTTCCAAAATCGGCTGAAATTCAGGAATAAGGATGCACGAAACCAAAATAGTAATTAACATTCATTACCTAACTGTTGACCACCAAATGGACTGTTGCAGAAAGGACAATTCCTTTGGCACCCAGGATTATTTGAAGAAATCATTGTTTTCTGAAATATAGGATTACAATTTCAAATCGCTAATTTGAAATTTACTACACAAGGTGCTTCAAAAAGAATGATCCGATAACACGTGTACATATCATGAAAAGTATTGAACACTAAGCAATTCAGAGATACATATTTTTCTTTTAACGAAATTAAATTTTCTAATTATCCACTAATTATACTAATTATTTTTGTTTGATACACGAGTTAGCTAGATAATTGATGTACCTTAAATTATGCGAGCCTTTGATTTGTTTTTATAATTCACCTCGGGAGTGTTAGCAAAGTGGACTGCACTTCAAAACTGGTCAATAAAAAAATAAAAAAACAAACCAGACTACAGCAAAGAACACTAAAAGGTAAGAAACCAGGTAGGTGCTGTTTAATATCATCGTCTTATTGAGTAAAATCTGTCATTTGATATGTTGCATATTTTTTTTTATTTAGTTCTATTGAAATTCTCTGTCGCTTTCACATTTATTATATTATAATTCAACTCAAATGACGTAATTGTGCGTTGATTTAAAAAAAAACTAGTTGGCAACGGCATTTGAATTGAATTATAATGTAGTAATAAATGTGAAAGTGACAAAGGATTTCAATAGAACTAAATAGATAGGAATGTATAACATATCAAATGACTGGTTTTACTCAATAAGATTACATTAAACAGCACCTACCTTGTTTCTTACCTTTTAGTGCTTTTTGCCGCAGTCGAGTTAGTTTTTCGAACTTTTTTTTTTATTTTAATATTTTTCGTTTTAATCTATAACAGACAACAAAGTAAAAGCGTGAGTAACACACTTAACAAGCAAGCATTTTAGTTTGAAAAAGAGAACGATAAATTTAATTTATTGCTATTATGTCAAACTGATAGAAAATTTTAACTATAAAAGATTGATCTTAATTAACAAGACTATAATAGTAATCAACATCAAACTTGTTTCTTACCTTTTGTTCGTTTAGTCGGGTCATTAATAAATTTATTTAAAATTCGCGCTAAAAAAATTTGCTAAAATCGAGATTTACAAGGTTAAATTGACTCCTCCTATAGTTGAAGTCGTTTCATACTTAGATTATGCCACTCGGGCCATAACAAATCGACTGACACGTTATTCTTAAAAATCGGATAAATATTTTATGCGTTACGGTAGACCATACGTATAAATACAAAGACTGTTAAATTCAAAAAAAAAAGTCTCCTGCTGTAGTTAAAGTCGGTTAAAATGTAACCTATGTTACCCGGGCGGTAATAACAAATCGATTGACACCTTATTCATCAAAATCGGATGAATCGTTTAGGCGCTATGGTGAAACATACGTAAATACAAAAACATACATCGACTGGTCAAATCATAACCCTTCCTTTTGGCCTCGCCGTAATCGGGTAAAAACAGGAGAAGGCAGGGTTACTATAGTCAAAAATAAGGGGCAAAACAAGGTTTTTCATGAAGCTTCGTTATTTTTGTCGAAATGCCACCTGAGAACTTCTGCGCCTATTTCCCTCAAAAAGGTTAAGAATATTTTTTAATTCAAAATATTTTATTTACTATTCACACTAAACACCAATAGTGTTGCAAAATAAAAGTATTTGAAGCAAATTATTTTTTTTTATGAAATAAAGTAAAAGTTTTATTTGTTCTTGGTATGAGTGCCACGGTGCAAGTTCTGGAGTGTCAATAGAATGTCGATAAGTAGAAGCATCGGAGGAATAAAAAGTTATTTCAATAACCGGATGTGTTACGATTTAGGCCTCCTACAAACCAGGCGCTTAGGAGAATCAACTCAACGAAAAAGTTGCCTGCTAACTAGTTAATTTTTCGTTGTCGTCACTCGAGGCAACTTAGTTCGATCAGATCTTTTCTACTAAGGCTAATTTACACGAGCAGCTACTTCAAAACACTTAAAACTGGACCTAGTTGACTCGACTACTAGTTTACCCGTGTGTAGAGCAAACGCTTGGCATGTCCCGATGAGTGTAATTAAATAAAAAATTGATTGCACTCGACACTCGTCGGGATGAGAAAAGTAGCGGCTAATAGGCTTGGTGTCCTGGGCACACCAGGCAGTTAACTGTCGTGTGAAGGATGACAGGCGATTCCTTCACTTTTCTAGCTGGTTACACCTCCTAATAACCGCCCGTTCGAAAGTTGTTTGCACTAAGTTGCCTCTTGTGAAGGAGACAACCTTTTATAGAGCATTAGCGCCACACCTACGTCATAGAATAAAGTTAAAAAAAATAAAAAATTGCGTACGCACATCACAGCAGGTATGAAAGGTTCGCTTTTTTTTTTTTTTTAAGCTGAGTCGCGCTGGCTTTGGCAGGAAACAGGTAGCAAAACTTGCGGCAAAAACTGAGTAATTACAATTCAAGTGACCTTGTCTCTATCCGACCATCTCCGATTTGAACGAAATTTTATGAAGGCGAAGAGATGCCTTCGTGAAACTTACCTATACAAATTTTCAACTTCCAAGACCCAAATCCTGAGGAGCTAGGATCGATATTAAAAAAATGGGATCAAAATTTGATGATCAACTTTGTGAAACGAATTGCCATGTTTGCCCAAAGCCAACGCGACTCAGCTTAAATACTAGCGAACCTTTTTTACCTGCTGTGATGTCCTTACGCAGAAAATTTTTGGGTCTTTATACTATGACGTAGGTCTGGCCCTCATGGGCCTCTTGTACTATTACTCTTGCTCATTTGTCAAATGATTTTATTTCTACCACTTCTTCGTTCATTTACTTTCGCTTACAGGTTATCCCACGTGCCTCCTCGTGAAAATAAATTTCACGTACAGTTACAAATATTTTGGTTATACGAAGAAGTTCTATCTAGTAATTTTAGCATTGCTTTATGTTGTTGTTATTATCATTATACATTAAATTTCGTCTCAATTGCACTTGATTTTGAGGGGAAACCTTTTCTTTTAGTTCAACATAGGTAATTTGTTATCAAACCTGTTAGAGAATTTTCAAGTGTAGGAAGTTTAAGCTCGGAAATACATTTCAGGCTTCAGTTAAATTAGACGCATTGCAATATTTCTATGCGATCACATTTTAAAAGTATGCAATAAAAAAAAAAAGATTTGTGTTCTATTTATAACATATCACTCACCTGCTGCAATAGTGGCATATCTCAAAAATTTGGTAAACTTGGAAAATTATTGATTTACGTAAAATTTGAATTTAATGATTTAACAATTCTCGCTACAAAACTCGCAAGAAGGTAGTTTGCATAGCTGGTGAGTGTTGACGTATAAACAATAAAATCAATAGGGATATACTACAATTTCGTACTTTGGTCGAAGACATTTTTCGAACTAAAGGCCATGTCACACGTAACGAAATTCGCTCAACCTACCTGTTCAACTTCAAGCTTTCATTCAACTTTCTCTTGGAGAAGTTGAACAGGGTTTCCAGGCTCTCAAACGAAGGGTTGAACCTAAACGTGGCTTCTGTCTACCATTTTAGGCGACTTAGCACAATGTACTCTGAACGATGTTTTTTGGATTTAATGAGTTTTTTTTTTCTCAATTTATTTCAAAGCTGTAAATAAATTTCAGTTTTGAAAGTTGCAATCTTTCGAAATTATGAAAAAGTGATTTATAAACATGTTGATTTTACTAGCTCAATACAGCAATAACAGCCCTATTACCTAATAACAATGAGTAAAAGCAGGCCTGGATCTGTAAGTTTTGATCCCCCCTCCCCCGATAAGAATTGAATAAAAACATGGAAGCTTTTCTTCACTATTTTTTTAAAATTCAATATTATTATTTATTTATGTTTTAACTCGCTATTTTGATGATCATACAAAGGTTTTTTTTTTTTTTTTTTGATCAATCACGATTGCTTATTGTTCTCATTTGACAGTCCTTGACGTTGTGGTTCCTTTTTCAGCTTGGATCAGCAGCATCACCGCCCACCGGCGGCGGCACGGCTGCTGTGGTCCTGAGCACTGTTCCCCGGAATCCACTTCTGCAGGGTGGTGGCGTCCATATCCTACACACGCATGCTCATACACCCTCGCCTACACGCACGAGCATTTACACACATACACAGGCCTACGTGCATACACTTAAGCCTGTACACACATAACCACATAGGAGGAGGGGCATGCTTGGGGGGGGGGAGCCATTTCTAGAAACAATAACTCTAATGAGTAGGGTCTTGTCGCAACTCGTGATTGCGAAAAACATAATTTGAATTCAAAGTTTCAGAATTCAAATTAGAGTTGATTGGAGGAAGAGGGTCACAGGTTTTAGACTTTTTTTTTCGACTTATTTTGTTTTTGAGGGAGTTTGAAATTCTTAACTCCTGATTTTTTTCCTCTCATTTAAAGTATAAGTTCATTACAAAATCAACGGACCGTAAGAAACTTTTTGCAATAAAAATTTTGTTTTATCCATCTTTCTGGGTCCAATAGCAAGTTTTTTTTTTTTTTTTTGCAAATGTTGGTAATTCTTATGTAACTATTACGTTTTTTACACATTGATTAGTCTTGCTGCTTTTCATAATGTATTTAAAGGTTTTTTTTATATAATTTATTTGAAACGCACATTTTCGTGGCTGATGTTAAGGTAATTCTATGTAATTATTTCACATTTGCTGATTTTCCAAAATAAAATCTTTTAATTATCATGATACTTTACAGAAATGTCCCAAATGTGTTTGCAACGTTGAAGGTTTAAGTGTATTCGTTTATTTAAAAAGTTTTCCAATTTCTTGGGTCGTTGCTCCCCCACCTGCGGGCATGCAGATCTGGACCTGAGAAAGAGTCGATATTTATAAATAACTTGTCTATTAATGTAAAAGTTGTGATTATTAAACCAGTAAACTTGTCTACCACTTAAAAATATGTGACAAAATTTAATAACAGCAATTATAAATTAAGTAAATCGACATTTCTGAGTTATTACTTTTAAACACTTATCCGCCCAAAACCTGACTAAAAAATTTGTATTTACTATAAAATTACTACAACAAATGATTCTCAGTTAAAAGTATTTTGATTTCATACACTAGAGGAAACTTTTCGACTATTTTAGATTAAAAAAATATATGTTTAGTAAAAAATCCCAAACAGAATGTTGATTCAACAAGCTGCTTGTCTGTAGAATGAGAGAGATGAATAAAAGAGCTACTATTAGTATAAGATAACAAGTATTGGAAATAGCAGTATATTGAATAGTAACAATAATAATGACTATTTATTCCCTAAATTTTTTAAAGCTGAAAGTGCAAGGCAATGCATACATTTGTCTAGTTTAATTTTCAAACTTTAATAAAATTTGCATCTTTAGTCAACATTTACATTTATTCCCTCTCTAAATCTTTTTCCTCAAAGCATACAGTGATAAAATACTAATATCAAATCCTTTTGCACACCATATCTATTTCTAAGTTTGGAATGGATCAATTCAAAACTGAAGAATATCCTCTCTATTGATGCTGAACAGGGGTATATTGTTTTGTCTAAAACTTTCCCATCATACTTTTGCTGAGACATCCTAAATTGAGAGATAACCGCTACAAAAGCTATTAGAGTTGGTATTTAAGTTTTTGACACTTACGTCTTTGGTTGTATCAAGCAACTATTAGTTCCTCTATAAACAGAGAATATTTATATTAGAGAAAAAATAAATAACATAAAAAATGTAAATAGCACCATTCAAAATATTTAGATACTATTATACTGAACTATTGAGTGCTGATCAACTTAGTTTCATTTTTACTCAAAAGAAAAGAGACATTGCATAAATCCTTTCCCAGAAAGCCTTTTTGATTGATAAAATTAATTGTATCTAATTGCTACAAATAAATTAAGTTATTAAAAAGTTTAAAACAAAACTACTTTGAAAACAAGCTGTAACAGTTATCCATAACTACTTTTACAGTGTAACAAGTTTACAGGAAAATTTATCAATTAATTTTAATCAAACTTATTAATTGAACTATTAATTTTAATGATATAATGTGAAATAATTTTTCAGCATCAAGAAACCATATGTGTTTATAAAAATTATCAATGTCAGTATTGGAGTTTTTAACAGGTCATGTCATAAACAGGTTTTTTTTTTTTTTTTTTTTGTGAAAACCTCAACCTCGTCTAAGTATTATTATTTTGCTATTGAATGTACACCAAGAGTAGTTGTTGAAATAGAAATCTTATTAGCAATACACAAAAAGTGGAATAACAAAATTTTCTACTTTTATATATACATGCTACTGTTTTTATATGAAACCTTTGTACATGAACCATTCTATTTTATCTTTCCAACACATGCACATGAAATTTATTGCTTTAAAAAAAAATCAAAACTTAAATTTTTATATAGTGAAGAGTATAAAGTACTTATTGCATAGTTTACAAGTTACATAGAACGCAAGAATACCAACTTTTTTACTGATTTAGGCAGGTTTGTACTACTTTTCATAGTTTGAAAAATTAGACTTAAATGGTTCTATTGATTTAATTGAGTCATGCAGGTACATTCAATTAAGTAAGAAATTGTGAGTTGTTTTACTTTTGTTCTCTGAGAAGAACAATGCTTCATAGATGTTTTTACAGAGCATACTGAAAGAACATTATCTTTTATAATATATACCAAGAAAGAAAAAAAAATTAAAAAATAGTTCATTTTTTCTAGTATTCTTTAGAGAAACTGACACATAAAATTTATACATAAACTTTATTTACAATAAGTTTCATACACACACACATTCATATGTATTAATACATAATTTTAATTACATTTCAAAGTTCAACAATAATTAACTTCGCCCTGGAACAAACCGTTTTTGACTGCAACCTCTAGAACTGCATCTGTACACAATAACTTGAAATTCTTTCTCACATAATCTAAAATTATGAAAACAAATTAGACAAATATATATAACATGAATATTATACAGGGTGGAGGACAGGCAAAGTACCCCCTAGCTTTTATGAAATGTAAAATCAATGTATTTCAGTAAAGTATAGGCATGGTGTGTGTGCTGTTTTTAAACAATCCACATGTTATACCAGACAGCCCGGTTATCACATCCAGAGACACAGTTTCGTTTTTATTAGAACTCATCAGTCCGGAAGAGCGAATAACCGAGCTGGAGGCAGATGTCATCTCAGCGATAACATCTGCCTCCAGCCTCTGAATGTGATAACTGGGTGTCTGGTATATTATATGCAGAAGAAAATTTAAGTAAAAGATGATAAATTGTAGCAAAAAAATGTGTTGTTATTAATAACAATTGATTTATGATGTGTATATACTTAAATGTTTAGGACAAAGGGGCTAAACATTTATTTCATTTATTCATTTGTTTATTTTTTGTGCGTATTTCTATTGCATGAATTTAATTTATTAAAGAAGATGAACTTTTGTTGCTATTAAATGTTTGGAAAGTAAAGCTTATCTATGAATTAATATTTAACTTTGTGTATGTGTAATGCAATATTTGGCCAACTTTGATGCTCTATAACTCTAGTACCAGTTGAGTCTCAGTCATCAAATTGTAATCATATTTTCATGTCATAAAAAAAGTTGTTACCTGTATCAATTTCATAATTTTTCAGTAGTCCGTTTTGAGATATTTGACTTTAAACTTAGCCAAAATTCGATTTTTTCCATTTTTGAAAAAGTTTGCAAAAAAAAAAAAAAAGACAAAGTTCTCAAGTTTAAAATTCCTACAACAAGTAGTCCTATATTATATCTACACAAGAAAAAAAAAATATAGCTGAGACTCTCCTCCTTTTACTAATTTTGTTGCACTAAAACTCGTATTTTATGCTAATTTTCTGTTTGTAATTGTTAATTTTTTTCTTCACCTTTCTCACCATTTAAATAATATTTTGCAAGCAAATGGTATCTACGGCATCCTTCTGGTGATGTAGGATTTTGTTTTGTCCTGATAGCTGTAAAATTAACCGAGTTAGGTGCATTTACGTAAAACTTGTTTTTGGTCCAAAAAACGGCAACTAAACGAACTTAAAATGGCGGGTTAAAAAAAAAGTACGAGCCTAAAAAATTTTCTTTCAACACTTTTGAATTCACCTAGTAGTGAGAATTAACTAATAAAAAAATTAGGAAAATCAAAAATGCCGAGCAACATGGCCTGGGTGATTTCTACTGGATTGACCATTACCGTTGCTCTTGCTTCAGATTATTTACAAACATTCATTGATTTGGCAAGATTACACACTACGAGATTGGCGAATTTGGCAAGGAAATTCTTACGACGACTTTAAACTAGAAATCGACCTTTTAACACAATAAGGTGGAGGTTTATGATACATTACGTTTTATATTTGTTTTTAACAAAAATATAGTAATAATAACTCACCTGAAGTTATTCTAGCAGTTTATTCCATTCCTTGCACGCGTTGTTGATGTTGTTACAGGCGGCCATGTTGTATTTTGACGTCACAGGTCAGAGGATTGCTTCCTCCTGATTGGCTGAAAGTTGAGGTTGATCCAACTTTTTTGTCGAGAAGATAAAAAGTTGAATGGAATACGTTGAGTCGAACCGAAGTTGATCGTCAGGTTGAACGAATTTCGCTACGTGTGACATGGCCTTTAGGCTACACGAACCAACCAGTAAACGCGTCAGAAATGTTTTGCACGTATTGTAGTATTTGAGACTAAATCGATTAAAGTACTATCAGTTAAAAAAACGTAGTATTGTGTAACAATCATGGCTTTCTTTAAAGCTGCGGTTTTTTTTTTCTTTTGAGAGATGTACCACGATGTTTGCCGAAGAGCGATATACAGGTTGGTTATAAAATAACGTAAGGTGTTTAGAGCTCTCTAGCAAGTAAAGTATTGGACGGAACATTGCCAAATTTTATGGGCGTATAAAGTAGGCTATGAGATGTCGATTTCTGATTATAAAAAAAAAAAAAAATATTACGAAAAATCGCCACCAGGGGAGATTCAAAAAGGTGTATTACTGTGAATATTGTAGGATTAAATTGCTAACTGACAAGATATGCCTTAATTTTATTCACAAAATATGATTTTTACTCACAAATGAGGTTCAATATAACCAACACCAAAGTTTTCCAGGTGCTGCATACAATGCGCAATATTTTCTACACATGGGTAGGGGGGGGGATTTCCTACCTTTGAAGTAATTCCAGTTTTCATAGAGATATCGGGAACATGTCGTAGATACACCACACCGTGAAGAAATCCCCATGGCCTAACGTCACAAGGTGAAAGGTATGGCGACCACGGTGGCCACCGTAGGAAATGTATGACTAATAAAACTGCTATCAAAGAAATATTGCAGCTTTACACTCAGTACCTAAAGCCCAACGTGGGGTGGTGCAACATCCAACATGAATATTATGTAAGAAAGAAATCCTTGTTGCAGCGCCGAAATTTCTTCGTGACGACTTTTGGTATTATTCTTTTCACGTTAGAAACTGAAATTCCTTGTTGGTTTTATTGAACCTCATTCGTAAGCAACAAACATTTGTAGAAAAAACTTGATGTGTGCTACATTTTTAGGCATTAGCTGCTTCAGTATTCGCAAATAATACATTTTTGCAGGGCCAAAATTCCCGCTGGTGTTGACTTTTGGTACTATTTTTATTGTAGAAATCGAAATCCCATGGTCTATGTACGCCCGTGAAATTTGGCAATGTTTTGTCCAATACTTCACTTACTAGACGGCTCTGAACACGTTATTTTATAACCACCCTGGATAATAGACGTCACAACAAAATTTCAATGTCATACTATATACTCTGTTTCATAATAATAATATCCGTTTTATTCCTTTACTAGGGGCTTCGCCCCCCGCTCGTCTCGATTGCCAACCCTGACTCAATGCCGCCTGTGGCGGATGACAATGGATGATTTTATTGCTTATACTTCTGGATGTACTGAGCACATCCCGGATGCCCAGCCCTTTATCTAGAAGGGTATGACTGGGCGGAAGGGCTTTCTTTGGATGTCCTGTATCCGACAGTACCAGGATTGGGATGGTAGACATTGACAGTCTTCAGGAGATCGGGTTGCAGATTTTAATAGTATAGAATAGTATTGCACTGAATAAGGAAGCTAAAGCACAGTATCTGCAGAAATAGGTTATTGAGATAAACGGGAGAAGCGCGTTTATTAATCCATACTATGAATAGGGAAATGTCGGAACGTGAAGTTATTTTCGTGCTCTATTTTCAGCGAAAACCAAATAAGCAAAGCTTGTACAAAAATTTAATCGATTACAAAAATGTAAAAAAGGTGAAGAATGAAAAATTATGTGCAAATATCAGCAGCGGTGTAATTAAGTAATGGTATATTTTGATCTTCATTGATTCTCCCTAATGTCTAGTTATTTTACTCCTCTTATTAATATTTGATTAGAATATTTTTTCCTTCATTTTATATTTGCTTACGATACAACTGTTTTATATATTTTTTAAGTTGATGCATTTTTGTTTAAAATTATGAAATAGGTCAATCAACCAATGCTTGATGTATTTTTTTTTTAATTTCGAGCACAGGTATTCCGATATCACGTTTTAAATACCGAATGATAGCACTTTATTTTTGGTCTGGGAATGTAATTACTATCTAAATTCCTAAAACAAACTCTTTCGTCACACAATGTGAAGCAAAATAAATAAAGTTTCGGGCAATACGAGAGTAAATTTCTGCAGAATTAAATTTACCTACAATTTTTTTTCTAATGATGAATATCATTAAAAAAAAAAAAAAAAAAAACATTTTCAATAAAGTGTTCAGTGGTCTGAACGGTCAATATGATTTCAAATGTTGTATTAACTCTCTGCCTCTGATAGACTACCATTAAAATTTGAAAAAGAATCGTTTTTAGTAGTTTTTATCAATTAAAATCATTTTGCAACTTTTTCCGTTGACCAGTGGCGTATTTACCATGGCGCAACTGTCGCAATTGCGAGGAGCCCCCCCCCCCCCACAAAACCATAAAAGTGCGGAAGGAGATAAAAATATACACATTATAATATTATAAATGTTTTATAAAGCTCTGTGATAGACAAAGGGACCCAGAAATGCATTGCGACAGAAAATCAAACCTGCAATTAGTACAACACAGCCGTTTGCGTGAAAAATGAAAAATATTGAGTTTTAAAATTCTAGAATTTCTATACTAAATCAGATCGTCTATCAGCCAGTCATCGTCAATATTCAGGCCACAGAGAAATTCCTGTCTTTTTTCTAAACTTTATTCATTTATTTATTTAGTTATCTGCAACATTTTTCTTAGAACAAAGCACTAAAACTGTGTTCAAAGTTTCTGTTGCTTTGTATTATTGGTTGTCAGGCAAAAAGATTTGGGTTTCTTCTGCATACAGTAGGGTAAAATATATTAGAAATTTTCAAAAATAGCCTTATTTTAATCGAATCCGAAAATCCTCTTTTAGTTTTCTCGCGAAATATTCTTTCAAGTGAAATTCAAATGAAGCGAATTCGCCTGTCATATCAGCATTTATATAGGATTGAAATTGCGACTTGAAGTAAAAAGTTATTGTAAATCTTCAAAAACAAACAAAAAGTAGTTTAAGTTGAAGAAATAAACAGGGGATCAAGTTGTATCACCTGCTAGGAATTTTCAAACAAATAAAAACTTTGTTCAGCATCGAATTCTTCCCTAATGGTTTTTTGAAGATTTTCCGCGAAAGATATGTTAAAGTTGAACAGAGAGAATCTTGACACTTAAGCTCTTCTCATAGGTCTGGTTCCATCGAGAAGAGATAAAATGGAGGGATTGAAAACTTTCATTCGTGAAACAAAGACATCAAGTCACGTGATAGATTTTAAAGCGAAGCATTGGAAGAGGTCACGTTTCTTTCGCCAGATTCACACAAAACGTGTCAACAATTCGTTTTTAAGTCGCATGACTTGAGATCTTTGCCCAAGCTTTTGCTAAGCCAATAATTAGACTTGCTCCCACCATTTGCTAATTCCTGCTCAAAGCACTGACTCCATATTTTTTAATTATGTTTTTTTCATTTAATTATTTTTTGTTCTAGTTTTAGTGAAACTTTTATGGATTAGGCATTCTTTTCAATTACATTAATTTTAATGTTTTGACGAAAAGTACACTAAAAAATGTTTTCTTTTGAATGGTTTTCTCCCCTCATGCTATATTAGAAGAGTTATTTCTTAGAACTTAAATTTCAGATAAAAATTTTCCTTGTCCTACGTCAGCTGGTACTCAGGCTACTTAGCAGTTCTTCGGAACAATTTATTCTAAGAATCCATGTAGCTACCTTGTTTTAAACTGTAACAATTGCATGCTGTGAATATTTAAGAAGTCAGTCTTCAGATAACAAAATATTTATACCGAATTGGCTGGAGTTAGCTGTTTTTCTTCAAGTTTGGAATCTTCCAGGCTCACCGTACGTTGATCTGAAAGAAGAAATGTTACCCATAATAATAGGATGTATGATTTAAGAAAATATTTTCTGCATTCATGACTTGTTAAAAGTTGAGTTCATTGAAAAATTGGAGCTTGATCGGTTTCTGCATAACTATATTTTCATTTAAAATATTTTTTCGATCCATTTGTTTCCTCATTCCATTTATACGTTTTCAAACGTAACTCTCTTACACGCATTTCATCTGTGTGTGAAGAACGATGAATTAAAACAATAGCCCTGAAGCCAATGCGGTAAATCTGGAAAACAAATATTCAGAAACTTATTTTTTAGCATATAATAGTTGCACTAATTCAATAGCTAGAAAAATCTAATCCTGAAAAACAAATCAACTGGTTTATCCATTAACAACCGAAGACTTACATTTTCGGGGTGTATTTACATTCGACCTTTGTTAGGTTGACAATGTTTTGTGATCATGCTCCCAATCCCTGACAAATGAGCTTGGTATGCACACAAGAATCTTGCTGGTAAAGAAGCTGCCATCGTCTTTGTTTTGGTCTTTTGATTGAAAATAGCGTTATTTTAAAATCAGAGCATTAAAAACACTTATTTACTTCATTAAAATTTTCGAAAATTTTTGAAAGAGTCTGATTTGCATTGGCTTCTGAGTGACTCAAATGGTAAAAGCTTTCAAATTTACACTTGTTCATTTGAGGCAGTGAGAAGTAAGGGATGTTAAGTGGCAAAATTAAAAATTTGGAGACAACCACACTGCTCAGGAAACTTTTATGGTAAATATTACTGTAAAATGGAGTATTGACAGTACAGAAAAAAATTACAATAAATTGTACCGAAAAAAAAACCGATTGCAGTGCCAATTGATACACCACGTGACTTGCAGTCGGAAGCAGATTACACCGTATTCCCCTTCACTCGATGAGCCCCCACTCGTATGGTGGGCAGCAAAGCCGCCTACCAAATACGTAGGTCCCGAGATCGAACTGCTGCTCGCATTTTGCGTTTTTTTAACTATCCTTTATGCTACTGTAAAATTTTATTGTAAAGTAGGATTTTACGGTAAAAGTCACTGGCAACATGGATGCCAGTAACTTTTACTGTAAAATTTCAGGATTTTTTTAAACAGTACAGTAGAAATGGTAAGTGCACCTCTCCTCTGTTTTGTAGCAGGAGAAAGTAATAGTAGTTTCGGTAGGTGCTGAGCTGATATACAGCATGATTTATAAAAACCTTTCAATGAAAGCCTGGAACTTTCAAGTTGGAACTTTAAACACGTTTTACTCAAAACTTGTTAGTGTCCACTTACATCCCTTTGCTTCTCACTGCCTCAAGTGTACTAGTCATAATGATTTACCAGCGATGTCGTGTCACAATAAATATTGAATAGTTTTAAATAATAAAACTAATGCAGTGAAAGAGTTAATATTTAAAAAGGATTAAACTCAAATTTAGGAAGATTAACCATTGGATTACCTTTGTAAAAATCCATTAGTTGTAAATGTTTTTGCTGCTCTGTCTCCGTGCTGGAGATATACTTCGTCAAAAATGACACCTGGCTGTTAACGCTGCATGCAGAAGATTGTTTTAATTTTTCTAGTTGAGTAACTAGTTCAGAAGTGAAATTTTTCATTTCGATCTCCAGATTTTTAACCGTTCCTTCGACTGTCTCCTTGTGGATTAAAACTTGATTGCAATAAGCCTGTAAAAGAGATAAGTAGAGAGTATTAATGACATAGTGGGGGATACGAAGAACTTAAATTTTTAGGAGGGCAGACATTCTCAGCCGAACAGAACTTCAAGTTTTTCCGAATGATGACAATTTTTCCGAATGTAACTCTAAATTTTGCCGAATCGTCAGACGCCCTTACGTGCAGACATCTTTATCGGATAACGAGATGCTCAACTTGACAAACTCCTCTGGATGTTTTTAAAAAAAAAATCAACTAAAAATTTTGTCCTTCAGTCACACTAGATGACCCGTACCAAACATACGCGCTCGACGAAAGGAATTCAAAATCCCGGTTTTTAAGGGGAGTTTTTTTTAAATAGTGAATATTTAACTTTTCTGTTTTCACTGATAGCAGTGGAAAAAAGATGTTACTTTTGAAGTTTCATGAAGTACTAAAAACGTTCTGACGTACCCTCCCCTTTCAAAAAAAAAAAAAAAAAACACAATAGAGAAACAATATACACGATATGTTACGCGGATTTTTTCCTGATTTCAATGCAACACAACTGTGATTCAGAATCCTGCCTCAATGAGTTTAGGTTATATTGAATGAATTATGAGTTAAGATTATATGCTGGCAGTATTCAACTTTATTAAATAAGATTTAATTCTGGTAGCATATAATTCTCATAAAATTTAACACTGGGATTTGGAAGATGTGAGCAAGAAAAAACAGTTTTTTGACTTACACCCTTTTCAATGTCATTTCCTAGATTGTCTTGGACCCGCTTTTACTTCCTTTTACAAAAAAGGAAGTATTGTATTCGCGAAAAAATTTTCACTCAAAAATCGGCCTTAATTTCCATTTTGCTCACCCCCGAATGAATGTTGAGTTTATTTTTCAACCCGACAACAAGTGGATATATGCCTAGGAACGTACAGACAACCGAAATATCCATTTTGACGATCCCCGAGTTAATTACAACGAGTTTTCTCGTGACGTCTGTATGTACGCATGTATGTGAGTATGTGTGTCGTATAACTCAAGAACGGAATGTCCTAGAAAGTTGAAATTTGGTACTTAGACTCCTAGTGGGGTCTAGTTGTGCACCTTCCTTTTTGGTTGTATTCAAATGTCTTTTGCTCCTTTTTGGGGGAGGGGGGGAATCATTGTTAATTTCGATGTAAACTCAAGTGTTGTTATAATTTGGAGGACACTTGGCGATATATCGCCAGTCTTTTGGTCGCCAAGTTTTGTCACCAACTTGGCAACAAATTTGGCGATTTTTTTTTAAAAATCTGGTTTTAATTTGGCCACTGTTGGTGATATTTAGAGAGTGAACTATTGAATCACATTAAAATTGACAATAATGAGAAAATGACATTAAATTGGAGTAAAAGGAAGTCATGTGATGCATACATCAGCTCCTTTGTATGTGTGTTTTGATTTAGGAAGAATGGGCATATATACTCAAAATGTGCTACACCGATCTACAGGCAATGTTCATAACGGTCACGCAGATTTTCTACATATTCTGGAAGTTAGGTTACTACAGATTGCTAAAAAACGAGATAATTTTCTACCGTAATGCTGGCACAGTTCTGAGTGGATCCGCACAGCTGAACACTTTGTTCGACAGACAAGATAAATGCCTTTCAGCTGAAAAGTAATGTTCGAAATAACAACGTCAAAAAGCACAAATTGCAGATTACTGCATACACGTATTTCGGCGTTCCTTGTAACGCCGAAGCACGTGTCTGCAGTAATCTGAAATTTGTGCTTTTGGACGTAGTTATTTCGAACTTTACTTTGTGTGAACTTTTTCCATGAGTAACGTGTAGGCGTTACAAGATATACGATCGAGGGAATGTAATGGCTGCCCGACTGATTTCCACTGTTGTTAAAATCAATTTGCTTTGAAGTCGAAACTTTGAGTAAGACCAATTGAGTTTGAGGTCTGACAGAAACAAAAGGAGCATTAACTACTACTTGAGCAAGCGAGTTACTAGAGTGAAATAATCAGGGGTGCCCATCCCATCAAACAGGAATGGCTCACTCCTTTCATACCCTACGGGCCACCATTTCCCAAGTATAAGCCCCCCACCCCCTCAAAAAAAAAAAAAACAGATCTTAAAAATCTTCTAAAATGAGCCCCTTGAAAATTTTTAATCCAACTCGCCTAAACACCCCTGATTGAATTACATCGTACATTAATAAGAGATAATTTACATCCGAATTGCCATTTATCTTGTTAAAAAAGCGAAACATCCTTACCGTGATGTACGTATCTGGACTAGGTTCGTCTACTAATTCCAATTCCTTGAAACTCTGGAAGAAAATGAAGGTATATTACTGCAGGAACGAAAATTTGAACTTGACATTGCACAACTAACATGCCGACATTTTTACCATTTTCTTGACCTCCCCCCTCCCCGCAAGGCCTCCAGTTTTGGGACGAAAGTGATTTAGGAAAACCTACACTGGTGTGCAAAAATTAAGGACGAGACGGTTTTTTCAATATAACTTTGTACAAAAGCTTTCCAAATCAGAGGGATAAAAAGAATCTTTATTGAAAAAGTAGCATGGAGCGCAATGCGACTGAAGGCCGAAACATCCCTGTGATGGGTGTCCAGCAAGAAACATCCGGTCTTTAGTAGGGGATATGATCTCCCCCGACTGCTAGGCAGGTTTCACAGCGTCTGCCCATGCTGAGAATGAGGGTGTCAATGAGTTGTTGAGGCATTGCTGCCCATTCGTCTTGCAGCGCCAATCGACGCTCCCGAATCGTTACTGGTGGTAAGGTATGAGCTGCCAAGCGTCTGCCTAGAAAATCCCATACATGCTCGATGGGATTGAGATCCGGAGATCGTGCCGGCCAATCCATACGTTCAATATCCTCACTCTCTAAGAGCTGTTCGGCAGCTACTGTGCGATGACATGGTGCATTATCGTCCATGAAAAGGAACTGCGGAGCCATAGCGCCTCTAAAAAGACGCACATATGGAAGAAGAATCTCGTTACAATAACGGGTCCCGTTGACTGAACCTGCGTCGAAGATGTGAAGGTCTGTATGACTACCAAGCATGATGCCTCCCCAAACGAGAACACCGTGACCTCCATACCTGTCCCTTTCAATGATGTTCGAGGGATGATTGCGGCTTCCCCGCTCTCTCCAGATGAGTATGCGATGAGGATTGCTACTCAGACTGAATCTGCTCTCATCTGTAAAGAGTACTCGTCCCCATTCATTGTCTCTCCAATTCCGGTGTTCCCGGCACTACAGAGAACGCCTTCTCCGATGGGCAGGCGTTAGAGGTACACACCGTATAGGGTGTCGTGCAAACAGACCACCACCGTGCAGTCTTCTGGCCACGGTAAAACGCGATATCGGTCGTCCAGTCGCCTGTGTCGTGTGTCTAGCGATTTCTCCCGCTGTCTGCTCTGCCTGTTTCTTCTGGCCTGTAAGACAATATACCGGTCATCTGCGGGTGCGGTTCCTCGTGGACGACCACTACTGAACCCCCGGATAGCTGTTCCTGTAGTCTGAAATTGTCTCCAAAGTCGTGAAACGATGCTGTGAGCAATTCTGAACTCTGCAGCCACACTTGTCACACTGCGGCCTTCCTCCAACTTCCCAATGATTCGACCTCGAGTAAAAGCATCCAGATGTCGTCTAACAGATTGATTATTCGCCATTCCTCGCTGAGGCAGCAACTCGGTGTGATTTTAACTGCTATACGGCGTGCAATCTCTTTGCCAGAAATACTGATCTTACACCAACAGCATGCTTTATACTACTCAAACACTCCCCCATTACGTCTGCCTGCATATCTGCGCATGTGCTACCGTACATCACCTTACTTAATCTCCTGATTGGTCTTTCTGTCCGGTCTGTCTCTTCATTCAGCTGATATGCTAATTTTTCGACTTCGTCCTTAATTTTTGCACACCAGTGTATTTAGTACTCATAAATGAAGATATTTCCAACCTAGTACCCTTAACTAGGTTCATCTACTAATTCCAGTTCCCTGAAACTCTGGAAAGAAATGAAGACATTTTATTACAGGAACGAGAACTTGAATTTGACACTGAACAACTAACAAACCGACATTTTTTTCGCTTTTCTTGACCCCACCCCCAGGCCTCCAGTTTTGGGACGAAAGTGATTTATGAAATCCCACTTAGTACCCATAAATGAAGATATAACGAACTCTTCCCAAGTACCCTGCTTAGGATGCAATCTATTAGTTAAAATTTTCTCTTCCAGTCCATGAAAAAAAAACACAAGAAAATGTGACTTGAAGGTTAGAAATACAAATACAAAAGTGACGACCAGCAGCATGCTCTGGGCCCAGCTAGATTAGTCCTAGTCAATTTACAATTCCCAGTGAAGATCAATGGCCCTCTTAAAACTATCTACTCCCTTGCTCATTACCACTTCTTCCAGGAAGCTGTTCCAAGGTTCCACTACCCTGATAAAATAATAATTTTTCCTAATATCCATGTTTGCCTGAGATTTAAATAGCTTAAAACAATGACCCCTTGTCCAGTTTTCAGTGCTAAATTTCAGCCCCAAAACATCTTTCATTTTAATGAATTTAAACAACTGAATCATGTCCCCTCGGTCTCTTCTTTGCTCAAGACTGTACATTTTTAGCCTTCTAAGCCTGGAATCATAATCAAAGTGGGAAACTCCATTTATTAGCCTTGTAGCCCACCTTTGAACCCTTTCCAATACATTAATGTTTTTCTAAAGATAAGGAGACTAAAACTGAACAGCATACTCAAAATGGGGTCTTACCAAACTTCTATATAAGGGCAGAAGAACTTCTTTAGATTTGTTTGAAATAGATCTATTGATAAACCCAAGCATCTTATTGGCTTTGTTACTAGCAATGCTGCACTGTTGGCTAAACTTTAAATCCTGACTTATTAAGACCCCCAGATCAGTAACTTTGTCTGCCTGACTAATGACTGAACCTTGCAAATAATAACTTGTACCTTTATTTCCATGCCCTAAATGTAGCACTTGACATTTCCCAACATTAACAGCCATACCCCATTTATCAGCCCACTCCGTAATATGATCTAGATCCTCTTGCAGCTGATTTGCTTGTTCTTCATTTTCTACAGTCCCCATAACTTTGACATCATCAGCAAAACAATTCATGTTCCTAGAAATATTTTTGTGAATATCGTTCATAAAGACAATGAACAAAACAGGCCCTAACACTGATCCTTGAGGAACCCCGCTTAAGACCTCACTCCAATCAGAATAATTTCCCCTTACAACTACCCTTTGTTTCCTTCCGGTCATCCAGTTTTTTACTAAAATGAAAGTTTTCCCTCCCATTCCTATATCAGCTAATTTGCTAAGTAGAGCAACATGCGGTACCTTATCGACAGCTTTTTGAAAATCAATGTAAACAACATCTACAGGCTTCTTATTGTCCGAAGCCATGGTAACTTTGTCATAGAAATGTAATAAATTAGTTGCACAAGATTTACCTTTCCTGAAACCGTACTGAAAACTAGTCAATAGATTATTAGTCTCTAGAAAATTTACTATCTTAATTTTCATCAATGTTTCAAAAATTTTGCAAACCACCGAAGTTAGACTCACATGTCTATAAAATCCCGCACTCCCTTCAGACCCTTTTTTGAAGAGCGGTGTAATGTTAGCCAGCTTCCAGTCCTCTGGCACTGTCCCTGAGTTATAAGAAGCATTGAAAATATTTACTATTACATCTGCTAATTCCTCCGCACATTCAACTAAAATTTTTGGATAAATATTATCTGGTCCCGGAGCCTTAGTCTCTTTAATTTTTTTCAAATGAAGTAAAACGTCATTCCTGGAAAATACAAAGTCCTCAAGCTGTACTATAGCTTGTGTCTTTTTGGTGTCAACTGTTGAGATACAGTTATCGTTAAAAACACTCGAAAAAAAGTTATTAAGAACATTAGCAATATCACTATCGTCCTGAATTAAAATTCCGTGCTCATCAACGAGTGGCCCAATATGACTATTTCGATCTTTCCCCGAATTAGCGTATGCAAAAAACCTCTTGGGATTCCTGTTTATGTTATCTGCCAGTCTTTGCTCCAACTCTCTTTTCTGAATCCGTACCAAATACTTAAATTTACGCCTTGCCTTACAAAATTGGAGCCTATCTGCACTGTGACCAGTTTCTCTAAACCTATGAAAAGCGGCTTGCTTGTAATTTAGAGCGTCTTTAGTTTCCCCGGAGAACCACATTGGCCAAATTTTAGTGTTGACACCCTTTCTCCTAAAGGAAACATGATCCCCAACCGTTTTCGCTTTATTTTCCTTAAACTCTGCCCACTGAAGATTCACACCGCTATTGTCCAACCCAGAAGAAAAAAATGCTTTCAAACTCTGTCTAAGTGCCAAAAAGTCAGTATTTCTGAAATTGGGCACAAACCTAAAATTCTCTACTTTGTGCATATCAAATTTTATCCCAAACCTAATACTGTTGTGGTCACTATCTCCAATGTGCCCCCCTACACATAACCCCTGAACAGAACCTTCCATGTCGCAGAAAACTAGATCCAAAATCACGTCCTGTCGAGTACCCTGAGTTACAATTTGATCTAAGAAACAGTCAATTACTTTCAAAAATTCCTCTTCTCTGCTATTACTATGGTAAAAATTATTCCAATCAATTCCTGGAAAATTAAAATCTCCCATTATGATAACTGACCCCTTGATAGAAATGTCACTAATAATACTAAACATCTGTTCATCTTGACCCTGGCCTAAGTTGGGTGGCCTATAAATGTTCCCTAAACGTAGTTTTTTGCCCTTATTGCTTACCAACTCCAGCCAAATCATATCAATCTCATTAGGTTTATCATTAATTATCAATTCATTGCAAGTTAAAGTGTCTCTGACATAAAAATAGAGCCCCACCACCTCTTTTACCTATTCTATCTTGTCTAAACAAATTATACCCAGCAATAGATAATAAATCATCATCACTTTCGGTAGCCCATGTCTCAGTAATTCCAATAATATACAACTTCTCGTCTATTATTATGCTTTTCAATTCTTCCATCTTGTTCCTAATACTACGAGCATTTGTATAAAAAACCTTAAGTAAGCCCATCTAACTTTTATTTAATGCTGCACGATTATTTGAATCCCAACTGTTAAAATCTTTTCTCTTATTAGCCACCCTATTTCCGTTTCTACTAAAATCCCAATAGTTAGTACCCTTTCGAATTCTGCTCCTTAAACCATGCCCCCCATTCCAACTTAGTTTTTTTGATTCTGAAGCCTCTAAAACCAAACCACTAACCATTTTGACCCCTGTAGAGCTCAGATGCAGGCCATCCCTAGCAATCCAATCGCGTTTACATTTACTCCACATATCAATAAACCTGATACTACGCTTAACGCAAATTTCCTTGAGTACCAGGTTCATACACCAATGCTTCCTATAATGCATCATGCTTCAAGAATTGATCTTGTAATGCATATTGAGGAGAACTTAAAAAATAAGTATTCAAGGAAGGAAAGACCATTTTAGGTAAGGTAATTTACATTTTATTTAACCGTTATAAATAGTATTACAGTAAAACCTAATAATTTTCCCATTCTTGTAAGTTGACCACCTGTCTAAGTTGACCGCTTTTTTCAGGCACGGAATTAGCCCTTATCATATAAATCAGCCTTTGTAAGTTGATCACCTGTTTAAGTTGACCACTAAAATAGTGCACCGCAAGTGGTCAATTTGCACAGGTTTTACTGTATAGTTACTGTTTGATGTTATAAATTGTTAATTTATGAAGAGGTTTTTCATTTAGTTCATAAGTTCGATTTCATTCAGTTTTGAATAAATAAATATTTGAGCATTCATTTGATATTTTGTTGTTTTTACTTCATTTTATTCATTTACTATTTGAAGTATGCACACGTGAATGTGACCAAGAGCCTTAGGGGGGGGGGGAATGTAATGTAACGCGCCAATGTTCCGAAATAAGAGCGTGGCCAAAATATCGCTCATTTTGAAGAAGACTGCCACAATACAAAATTTTTAATTTTCTTTTTTTTTTTGCGCTTAAACGGTTTCAAATGACGTTATCTTCTTTGGAAAATAATGACCGATTTTTTGTTTGAATATTAACCACTAGAGAGCACAGAAAAAACTTTTCTTAATGCAAATTGCATGAAGAGTTCAACTTCTAACGCTTCTCCTGTAAAATTTCATTTCTTCGTATTGTAGCACTCTTCCAAATGGACAATGAGAGTTTTTTTTTTTCAAAAATTTTTTCCATTTTGTAAAGTGTTAGTTATCATGAAAAGCATGATAACTGAATGATTATCTGAAAAGCATGGTATTTTTGTCTGAGTGGCTTCAAAATTATTATTGTATTTCCGGAGCGTAGGAAATTACGTTGTAATGTTAAGCTTATTGCCAAATGTTTGACTAAAGTAGTATGCTAATTTCTCTTTGATTTAATTCTTATAAGCATGATTTTTAAAAAACACTACTAAATATGTTCTTTGGCTTTAAACTTCTGTTCACATCATGAGAAAAATATTTACAAAAATCATAGTTTAATTTAGAGATGGTACAGGGTAAAACAAAAACCTGGCAACATTGGGTAGTAACATAGAAGACAACAAATAATTTTCCATCAAATGTCCCAAAACATTGATAAAAATTCAAAAAATGTCTTACTATTTAAGCAAGAGTAAATTTATTTGTCATAGAATTGAAAGAAGTATGCTTTCTCAAGCGCATTAAACTAAAAAAAAAAAAAAAAAAAAGCTTTACATTTGCGAACTTTGGAAAAAAAAAAAGTCTAGTTTTTGTTTTCCACCAAATTGCTGCATTTACAAGATTGAAAATGATTTAATAGCATCTTCAGTGAGTATGCTCGTGGTTATTGGCAACTGCAGAGTTTTAATTTGTTGTCATAGAATTTCAGAAGACAAAATTGGGTCTGTTGCCAAATGGCAATGCGATGTTTTTAAGGGTAAAGTCCCCTATTTTTCATTTAACTACAGCATTAGCATTCAACTTCGCTTCAATTGCCATGACGCGTTAAATTTTCAAATTTATTTGGAAGAAGAAAAAAACTTACTTTTGACATCGACACAAGTTGGGAAGATTTTTGATCTAATTTATCGCAGTTAACTAAATCAGCACCAGTAAGGTTTTTCTGTAAAAAAGAAAGCATTATCAATTAAAAAGTAGCAAATATTATTGGATATATTTTCCTTTAGCTTTAAGAAGTTATAAAGAAAACAATATATTTCATCGAAGCGCTGAACAGAAATGCTATTTCAATTATTCTTATTAAAACACATGACATCAAGAATATTATTACCATATTTTCTGGAAAAATTTCTGAAAGATTCCTGGATTCAAGATTTTTACCCAGATCATCAAAAGCTTTCACGGATGAGTCACAAAATCTGCAAATGAAATTGAAATTTTCATTTTATTCGATGATATTTAATTCTATGTAAAATTAAAGTTGTGTGAAAAGACTCACTGTAGCATATTTGATGAAACTTGCTTCCCAATACTTGTGAAATCTTTCAATTTTAAGTGAGCCTGAAATATACGAAAAAATGCATTAGAAAACTATTAATTGTAAAAAACAAGTTAACAAGTCATTCTTTCAAACATATAAGTAGATTCCAACTATTAATAAATTTTAAACGAAAGCTTGTAAATTCAAACACTTTTCCCCAATATTTAAGCATACAAGCGTATCGGAAACATAAACCTTTACTTAGAAAAATGTCTGCAACATAAAATATTGAATTTAAAGAAAAAAAGCAAGAATAATTTTACAATACTCAGCAAATTTTTGAGCAACTTCGTAAAAACATATTTTACTGTTTGATCGTATATTCGGGCAGAAAAAGTTATTGCAAATTTAGGCTGAAAAAAAAATATCGTTTCAATAAATCATTTAAAATTAAAATACATACAGCTCTTTTTTTTTTCCTAAGAAAAAAACGTGCTTTGATATCGCTTTTTCCATTTAATCTCAAGTTTTTGTCAGTGCTAAGTTCACTAGCAAATGTATTGCGATTTTCATACCATTTTCTTCTTCCTGAAACAAAACTAAAACCGTATTTGGTTGTTCAGCACAAAAATATTGTGGTTTTTATAAATAAGATTTTCGTTTCTCCTTTTGTGCTAAGGTTTTAAAAAAAATAAATTGGCTAGAAAATACCCTGAAAGTGATCTTATGCATTTTCATTACATCAAGTTTTCTTTAAAAATTTATTCAAATTAATTCTGCCTTCTAGTTCAGAATTCTATGTGCTTCACATTTTCCTATAGTGCTAATGTTAAGAGTCTCAACTGATCAAAATTAAATTACACACCCGCATGGGAATGGGGTAAAGTTTGGAAATGGAGTGATGGCAGATGACCTTGAAGCGGAACCATCATTTATAACAGGTTGTTTGTTATTATTTTGTAATTGGTCAGATCAAAGAGAACGCATTTCTTACTACTCGGCGCTTTCTGGCTGATTCTACCTATTACAAATGATGATGATCCAAAATTTTCTTATGATCGAAATCTTTAAAAAATAACATGTTTCGCTGCCATGGAATGAATGTCTATAAAAGTTAGGCGAAGGAAAAACGTCGGACAAGCAGACATATCTCGATCTCCATAGTCTTGTTTTCTAGTTTTACATTTTTCAATATTTAATTTTTTGACTTATCTTTGTTTCAAGAGACGTTAATACGATGCGTTATTATTTGTTTTTTCAACTTTTACAGAAAAGTAAGCTAAAAAGGCTAAAAGCTTGTAGGAGCCTGGTAGAAAAGGTTTACATTTTTCCTGGGAAATATAATTCAATTTAAAGTTTTAAAACTAAGTCAAGTGCTACTCATGAATGGGAAGGCAAAAAAGCAACTTCAAATTACCATGCTCTGGTATAAATTTGAAGAGGGGGATGAGATGCAAATTTACAATTTTTTTTTTTTTAAATTTCAAAGGAGTAAGTCTAAATTTTAGAAAATAGGCTTGACAAGAGGAGATAACTTACTGATAGGTGATTCTCGAATTCTTCTTTTATGTTCTTATTGCAGAACGTTTCCAAAGAGCACACCACATTTTCAACAGCATTTATATGTTCTTCCCAATTCTGAAAGTGAAATATAAAATATTTCGTACTTGTAAAACAAATCAAATATGAATATCTTTTTACTGAATGCAAAAAACCTTCGTTTTATTTTTATTGTTAAGGAATTTTTGGGCGAAAAAATGTGTAAAAAAATTGTCTCAATAACCAGGGGTACTCACTCTACCCACTCCCCGAAGAGCAAGGACGCATCCCCTAATATCACGAAGACCCCCCCTCAAATCAAGAGCCCCACCCCCCAAAAAGTGAAAAATACCCCTCAAAAAACTCCCTCCTAAAAATTTCAATGGCGTAGTCTGCGCCATAATCCCCCCCCCCAGGTGACGCAACTGCAATCACCAATTTAATGAAAAATTGTTTTCCCTACTCTTTCTTCATTAGTTCTTCGTTACGTAAGATGAACGGAGTTTAGTCCTATATGAATATTTTTGATTGAATTACTAACTGACCCGTGCTTCGCATTCGAGCTTGACAGATGGGATTCAAAAACCCAGGCTATAGTTCCTTTTTTAAATATAATTATTTTTTAATAACAGCAAAAATAAGACTTGTGGGTTATTTTTCCTGAAAATTATGTCTTACTTTTGAAGTTTGATGAAACAAAGAAACTGCTGGTGCAACCCCGCCCCCTTCCCCCACAAACAAAAACCCTTTTCAAAATAATAGAAATGATATTGCAATTTACAATGTTAAAATGAAACATTCCCTTGCCTTTGATTTTAATGCAACACAACTGAGGTGTAGAATCTTCTTCCCAATGAATTAAGATTATATCTTCACGGACATTCCGCAGTTCAGAATTCTGCCGAGGAAATGTAGTTATTCAAAACCTAAATTTTCTGGCCGATGGACCGATGATTACTCGAAAGTTTTAGCCAGTCCCTTCGGACTTCAAGTTGTCAAGAGTTGACTGCACATATACACATTGAAGGGCCAAAATAATTGGTATATGATTGTGAATGCAATAAGCAGCGGCATGAAGCCAATGAGATTAATGTAATGCGATCTGCAGTTTCTATACCAGACGACAAATGTCTGGCAAGGTTTCTAGACCAGCTACTTAGGCTACAATGGCAAGTAATCTTAATTCAAGCGAGTTAGAGCATGGTGGCTTACTTTGTGTGCGAGCGATAGGCCATAGCATCTCCAAAGTTTCGATGAAAGTGGGAATTTCCCTTGTGTCAGTTTTTCGAATTTACCGTAATCATAAAGAATCCGGAAAAACATCGAATCTCGGAAATCACGGAGTCCGGGGAAAAGACTTATAGAATGTGACCAAAGATGACTGACGAGAAGTATTAAACGTGACAGATGAGAAATTCTCCCCCAAATTGCAGCAGAATTCAATTCTGGAGCATCCACAAGTGTCAGTTTCCGAACTGTTCAACATATCATCAGGAATTGGAGCTTTCAGAATCGAAAACACCCTATGTACTATTGTTGATAGGGACAGGACGACATAAAGCTCTCACCTGAACTCGCCAACTCTGCCATGGACTGTTGACGGCTAGAAACACCTTGCATGGTCTGACGAGTCTCTTTTCATAGTGCACCGGTCAACTCACGTGCACTGGTTTGGAGACAACCACACGAATCCATGGACCCTTCATGTCAACAAAGGGCTGTTCAAACTGGTGGAGGCTTTATCGTGTATTGGGCGTGGTCAGTTGCCGTAATATCGGACACATAAGGCGTCTAGATAACAATTTGACAGGTAAAAAAATACGAAGGCATCCTATCCGACCACTTGCATTTATTCATATACATTGTGCCTTCTGATGGACGTGAACAATTCCATCAGGGCAATGTGTCACCTCAGGAGTTGCTACAGAGGAGCTGCAGAAATAATCTTCCGACTTCAAACATTTCCGTTGGCCATTTAAATCCGCAGATATCTGGGATGCCTTGAAGCTTGCTTTTCATTTGAAATCAGCACCACCTCACCCTACTATGAATTTGTGGATTTATCAGCAGGATTCATGGTGTACATTACTTCCAGGATTACTCCAAACATTAGCTGAGTCCATGCTGGGCCGAATACGGTATTAGCAAGGTATACCAGTCATTTTGGCACACTTCAGTGTGTGTGTGTGTGCGTATATATATATATATATATATATATATATATATATATATATATATATATATATATATATATATATATATATATATATATATATATATATATAAAATTTCCTTCCACTGAGACAAACATCCAACCAGCCTCCACAGATAGTAATTTTCTTCGCTTTACCGAATGCTACTCGAAGAAAAATATGATTCTATAAAAGTTGATAAGATAAAGTTTAATAGTGTTAGATGATATAAAACTGTTTTGTCACGTAATACAGTTAATTGATACATCCTAAAGGTATACATTTAAGTTAAGTAATCTTCCTGAAAACAAACTAATTAGTACAGAGTTTCACCAAAATCCGTTTCTACATGTCTCCTCGCTTAAAGGAAGTCAATTAGGTAATATGGTAACTCAAACTAAGCTAAGAATCATAGCAGCACAAACGAAATTCTCTTTAAAAAAAGTGTATTAAGTAAAAATCAAAAATGGATTGTACTTTATATCTTTATTGTCAAAACTATCAGTAGTAACTCCTGGTTCTCACTAAGCGACTTTGCAAGTTTAACTTATTTTTCGGTGATCTTCATAGATGATTATTAACTTATTACTGTATACATCAGTTGCCAAATAGACATAAATGTCCACCAATGAATTTATTGAATTTTTTTTTTCTTTTGGGGTGTTTAGTAGTGCATAGTTTTCCCCCCAAATTGTTGAGGAATAGAGCCTTATCTAAAAAACAGAGACAATATTTTACTTTACATCATCTGCAAGTGCAATTTTATATGATATTAACCTACCTTATTAGTCATCTCACGGTTAGCAGTTTGTGAAACGATTGAGCGGTATCCTTCGTATGCCTCAGTCAAATTACTCATCAAATCGCTTGTTTGTTTTGTTACAGTCTCTACCGAATTCATTTGATCAGTTAGGCACAAACAAAGAAACTGCTCCTGTTCCTTCAACTAGTAAAAAAGGGAAACATAGCTACAATTAGCATAAAAAGATTTTTGCTGAACCTGAAGACAGTTTGAAAGATTAAACTCTATAATCTATGTTCAGAGATTAAAGTAACGTTTTTATGGAGTTAATGTTGAAGATGAGAGAAACTAAATCGCCTACTATTTTGTTGAGTAATATATAGAGAGTCGATGGCAAAGTAGTTTTGTGCTCTTTCATTTGCGTTCAGCTACGTATAGTATGTACATTGTACAGTAGTCACATCAAAAATCGTCGTGCATTACGAGTTGACGGCTTATTTTAATTACACATGTTCAAAGAAGCCGTTCAATGCAAAGAAGCGATATTTTATTTGTAAAAAATGTGCTTTAAGAAGGCAAACTTTCGTCTAGCAAAAAATGGAATGACCTAGTAGAGGGGTTCTCAACCTTTTCTAATCCATGTACCTCTTTGTGTATATCGTTAACTATGCATTCCCCTTACTAAAACCATTAGTTGCGTTAAAATATGTTACATAAATAAACGTTAAACTGTTTAACCATTAAATTTAATTACATACTATGACAAATTTAACTTCATAGCAATAATTTATAATTTTAATGGTTGTTTTATTTTTATGTTTTCATTATTCAGACATAAAATTAAAAACGTTTGGGAATGAAATAATTAGTGGGAACTTCGGGCTTATTTTCTTTATTATGTGTAGCTCCAGCTTGTGCAAATACAGCACCAAATCATCAACATGCGATTGTTTCCGTACTTGATGTTCAGGTAAGTTAAACTCCAAAACCATATTTTGCGGAAATAAGTTGTCGCAAGCCCCAAAAGGTACTTTAAATCAACGATTGCTTATTTTTTTCCAATACTAGCCTAAAAGTTAATTTTGAAAAAATATTCCTATGCTTGAAGTTGAATTTACGATCACATATTAAAATATTGTCGCAACTAAATTATATTGTTATCAAGAAAATTTTAAATACTTTTTCTTAGTTAACCGCGTACCCCTTATTAAGAACCACTAACCTAAAACTTGTTCAAAAAAGCAGCTGGGGCAGCCTTCAGGATATAAGAAAAAAAATGACTTCATTCTTAAGCAACCATTTTTTCAAAAATGGGATTTGAAATCCATGGACTTTTTTTTCGGAAGAAAAGCACTTGCAGTCAAGTGCCCATACTTGGGACAGTTTTGATGCTTTACCTTTAGTAGCATATCAATCATATGTTTTCCATTCGAACGAATTATTCTATTTTTATGGTTTGCCTTAGTACCTCACCTCAAGACAAGGTATTATAGATGTGTAGATATCTCCCTTTAACTTAGAACACTTATTATTTTTATCTTTCTTTCATGTGTTTAGCAATAGATAATAGTTTCGGACACCAACTATCATTTAAAAGAAGTTTCTTTTACAACTTAATAAAGAAAAAAATATTAGATAGAAATAATACAATCTTGTAAACTTTCAATGATTTCAGAATGTTTTTTGCCCCTGAAAACATTGAATGTCTCCCCAGCCTTCTTAATTCTTTTGAACGTAATATTTAGGCTTTTCCCTCTATATTTGGAAGAATAAAAACAATTGGTGAACCCAAATAATTATTAAGACAGCTAATTTTAGCTCTCTATGTCCCTAATTTCACAGCTTTTCACATTCATTTTCATTCCTTCATAATACGTGAAATTCACTACAAATAAATTAGTCTATACTCTGGGACTCATTTTCATTAGTAGAACTAATATATGTAATATTTTGGCAAAACATCTTTGCTCATCATCAAATTATTTTTTTTTTTTTTTTTTTTGTCAATGACAACCTGTTCTGTCCTGTTATGGTATGATACATTTACTGTCATCAAAATAGTCATCATTTTTAAAATTTTTGTGTCTAATTTTTTTTTAATATTAACTATACACTTTATTTCCTCAATATTCCTTATAGACACTTTTTATGCCTTACTACCTTAACTTGGAACAGTGTCCCAAATTTGGAGCGTAGTTGCAATTTCTCAAATTTATGAATAAATAAGTTCAACTGAATTAGTTGGGTGGAATTGAATTTGCCTAAATAAGGTACAGATACATAGCCGAGATGAATTGTGAAACAAATTTATTCAAATGCTGTTCATTTAGCGTAGGTAACCGAAGTTATTTCCAGGCTTAAAAATCGCATATTTTTGCGAAATTTTCGAAATTATAAAAATAACCCATAAAGCTGATACATCAAAGTTCAATTCACATAGCCTCATAAAATAACTACTTATTTATTGTGTAATATCATTTATTTCTTCTTGATAAAACACCAACAGGTGTACCAGCCCTTAAAACTAAATTTGGCAAAATGTCCCATGTTAGGGTACTGTCCCAAGTATGGGCACTTGACTGAATTTGATTTCCATGCTATCTCAGGTTTTATTGGAAAATCGGGTGTTACCTCCAATATTTAGACAGCAGAATGAGTTTATGATGCAATAGGGCAGTATATCAGTTTATGATGTTGTTTTATACAAAAATGTAAATAAACCTATAGGCCCAGAACAAATTTGAGCATTCGGAAGAAAATAGACTAAACTGAACTGAAAATAGTTTTGTGGAAAAAACTAATTGCATGTTTGATATCACCACACCCAAACTAGGTAAGATCAAGTGCTTATATAAATGCAACAGAAATACTGTTCTCCAATGTTATGAACTGCTAAGCAAAATATTTTAATACAGTGAAACCTGTGTAAATTGACCACTTGCAGTGCACTTCTTTAGTGGTCAACTTAAGCAGGTGGTCAACTTATAGAGGTTGAATTATATGATAAGCTCTAATTCTGTGCCTGAAAATAGCGGTCAACTTAGACAGCTGGTCAACTTACAAGGGTGGTCAACTTTACAGGTTTTACTGTATCATTAATATCATGACTTAGAAGCGCTCTACGTGTTTTCTCTAATTCTTTATTGACGTTTTGTAACACAACCTTATTTTCAACAAGTACACGAAACAAAATAAAATTATTAGTTTGTAACCCAATTACTTACTTTGGTATATAGATCGTCTTTCCATTCTTTCAAGGAAGCAAATATAACCGACAAGTTGTTTTCAAATGCATTTAGTAAATCTTCGAAAGCCACAAAGTCCCTAGCATTCTGAAAAACATTTAATGAGTAAAAAGCAAAAAAAAAAGTATTTAAGTATTAATGAAACATTTGAGAAAACTTTCATTGGTTAAAGTTTCGAGGCTTGGATGTATTTTTATTCTGAAGTAGCTGGAGTAGAACAGAAAATTACACTACTGAAATGCGTCGAAACTAATAATGTAATGAGCAGTTTCCTCCCTTTTTTAAAATTAATCGAGACAGGCTATTGTAAAAAAAGAGACGCGTGTAATATAGGGTAGACCGGGGCACGTTTACAAGGATTTTTTTCAATGAATTTTCTAATTTTTATGTTTTAACTTAGGAAATTTTAGACATGGCGATTTTATGAAGCAGTTAATGGAGTCAAAATTGGCATATTCACTTGTTGCTCAGTTTGGATTTTTAAACGTTAAAAATATTATTTTTGAGTCCACGTCGGTTGCGTAAACTTACCCTGGACACGTGGCACGTTTACGTAAATTTATTTTGTCCCCTAACGTGGTTCTGTTAGTGCTTCGAACATAACGTCTTACCATCGTTAAAATAAAGCAAATTTATTTCAGACTGAATAGTGTATGAAGTAAAAGTTGAATGAGCAAGAAACAGCACTACATGATTGTAACCTATAAGATACGAATTTGTTTAAAAAATAAATGGTGGTTTTCAAAACTTAAGAGCCTGAAAATACTAAAAAGGTTTGAGACAGTTCGGAGCGAAAAAAGCGTCAGGGCACGTTTGGAAGTAAGACACCGTAAGAACGTGCGTAAAAGTGCTCCGACGTCAATGCGTAAACTTGCCCCGTCGCCAAGTTTGGATATATTTTTAACGTGATAAAAAAGAAATAACATTTCACTTCATACAAGTACAATTCTCAAAAATGGATAAAATTCTGCTAAGTTTTATGTATTTGTTCTTTTTTAACTAATAATTATTGATTCACAATAAGCTTCAAAACGTTCAACACAAAAAACTTACTCAACTTGGTAAAAAACAGATTATTATTTCTGCATGCTAGACCGAAGTTCGACTGATGCTCAAAAACTTATGTGAACATGTGCTAAAGAGCAGCATCAATCTGTTATGACTGTTGGCTCTCCATTTATAGTTCATTTTGAAAAAATGGCACTGCGTAAACGTGCCCTGGTCTACCCTACTGTAAAAAAAGGCCGTTTAATAGAAAATTTCTAGGAAACTGGACTTCCATAATGGTTCCTATAGCTTCTTAAGTAGCGGTACTTGATAAGCTGCATCGTTAAAACGTTACTTAAAAAACAACATAGTTACAAAAAAAATTTAGGAAAACCCAATTTCCTAGACATTTTTTAGTAAACGGGCATGTTTTTTTTTTTTTTTTTTGTAGAAATTTTAAAAAGTTGTGAATTCCAACAGTAAAAAAACTGAGCTCAAAAAGATGAAGATTAACAGTACCTAACTTTCTACACATTCTATAAAGAAAACATGAATTATTACCTTTATAAGATTAATTTTTTTAACCGACTTCAAAAAGGAGGCGGTTATCAGTTCATACCGTATGTTTTTTTTTTTCGTTTGTCCACTCACAGCGTCTCACCTAGTGAACCGATTTTGATGATTATTTTTTTTAATGGATAGGGGATGGCTCAACTTAGTTCCCATTACTTTGTTTGACCCTATTTGTCCTTTAGAAAAAAAGTTATGGGCAAAAAACTATAAATTTCATGCAATTTCCCTATTAAATGATTAAATATGAAACCCATTGTTATGACAGTTTGGTGCCATACAACAGTAACATTAATAGTAATTGTAATGATAATTTTGAATGAAGGCTTCTCTGAAGCAAGCATCAAATTTCTTCACCGGATATTTCGATAATGGGGAATCTGGCGCTGTCGTCTCATTTTTGGCGTAAATAATTTTATTTTAGTAACCCTGCTGATTTATAGTAACCCTATGTGAATTATCAAAATCTTACTAGCCCTTCTTTTCCAAACTCACTCCTTACGAGAGTGGATCGTTCCATTTCCCTTACAGGTGGGGAAGGTAGAGATTTTCGCTGCTCTCGAAACAAACTAATGCGCATGCTCAGAAACTTAGCGCTGAAGAGCGGGGGAATTGTTTCTTTTATATTCTGTGGCTACGATTGTGTTTACAGCGTGCTATTTTGCTATGTCTGACCATTTTAAAACAAAACGGCCCTTTTCAGGGCCAACTTCAATTAATTTGGATGACGACTCGGAACGGATTTTGGATAATGAATTAATGGATACGGATCAAATATTGACTTCAGACAATAATGTTGACGACTCGGAACGGACTTTGGATAATGAATTAATGGATACGGATCAAATATTGACTTCAGACAATAATGTTGACGACTCGGAACGGACTTTGGATGATGAATTAATGGATACGGAACGGACACAGAACACGACGGACACAGGATTACATCTTGCTCAAGAAGTGAAGACATTTTCATGTTCTTTATGCAGTATAACGTTTTCCCGAAAAGATAATCTGCGCCGACATGAAAAAAAAATTCATTCCTTAGATAATGGAACTGGCTCCCAAATATGTGGAATTTGCAATCAGAAAACACGAACAATTGTAGATCTGCATAAACACATTGTGGATGAACACCCTGGCATAAAGTTAAGTTTCTTTAACAAGGTATTTTTTTGTCAGTCTGATTTTGACCAGTGGAAAGCTGAAATTGAGAAGCAAACTGTTTCTTCCTTTGCCCTGCACGCAACTAAAATCAACAAAAATTCAGAAGTTAGATACTTCAGATGTCACAGAAGTGGTCAACAAAAAGTCTGTGAAAATCCAGCAGGTAGTAAAAAACGGCATTCCAAATATTCTGGAACAATTAAAACTGGCATCACTTGTCCTGCAGTGATGAAAGTAACTACAGAAACTGTTCATGAGGCAACTCAAATTACGGTAGAATATCAGTCTACCCATGTTGGACATAAATGCGAAGTTGGCAAACTACATTTGCAAAAAGAGGAACGTAACAAAATAGCTAATTTGCTGAGCTCTGGTGTTCCAATCACTGTTGTCATGGATAAAACACAAGCTCAGTTCTCCCCAAGCAAGCGATTGAGCCTAACAACACGGCAAGATATTTACAATGTTGCAAGGGATTTTAATGTCAGCAGCGTTGTACATAAAGAGGATGCAATGGCTGTTGATATAACTGTGCAAAAAATGATGCAGGAAAACTATAATCCGGTGCTTCTGTACAAGCCAGTCGGGGAAAAACTAGAAGGATATCCTTTTATTGATGAAGAAGAATTTTTATTGGGGATTTCTACCGAAGCCCAAATAGAACTGTTAGATTTGTGCGGTAGAGAATGCATAATGTTGGATTCGACACATGGTACGAACCAATATGGATTTTATTTAACAACTGTTCTAGTCCATGATAAAAACCATGAAGGACTACCAGTGGCAATTTTTTTTTCCAAAAGAATTACTGCAGAAAGTTTTGAACCTTTTTTCTACGCCCTCAAAGAAAAGTTAGAAGATTTTGAGGCTGAAGTATTAATGACTGATGACACAACCTCTTTTTTAAATGCGTGGAAAAAGGTGTTCAAAAAAGAACCAAAGCATTTGCTGTGCGCATGGCACATTATGAAAAATTTCAACAAAAACTTGAACTCTAAAGTAAAAAATGACGAAATAAGAGAGAGCATGAAAAGTGACTTAAAGAAACTACTACATGAATTAGATGTTACAACTTTCAAGAAATATGTTGAAGATTTTTTAACTGAATATGAAAAGGAGGAAGCTTTTCTCACTTATTTTAAAGAATATTATTTATGCAGAGAGGAGAAGTGGGCATACTGCTACAGAAAAGGACTTAAAGTGAATACGAATATGAAGCTTGAGCGGTGGCACCGTCAAATCAAGTACGAAGAAGCAGGTGGTTTAGTGATGAAAAGACTGGATAAATCGTTAAACATCATCCTAAAAGCAGTAACCAAAAAACTAATTAATCGCTTTGTATCCATCGAAAGGGGAAAGTTAACAAACCGTGTCAAACTTATTAGGAAGAGACATGCAGAAAGTGAAACGATGGATGAAAGCATGTATACAGTTTTAAAAATGAACAGCAACTTGTTCATTGTTAGCAAAATTCAAGGTCAGGGTATCATTACATATGATGTGGAAGTTGAAGATAATAAATGTGATTGCTCAACTGCGTGTATTGATTGCAATGTTTGCATTCATACACTATCATGCTCTTGTGTTGATTTCAATATAAGATTTGTTATTTGCAAACATATCCACTTTGTTTGCAAGAAGTTTAACATCGTTCGAGAAAACAACTTGAGTTTTCCGAGTACATCTGCCGAGGAAGGAGAGTTACTCATTGATGTAACAGAAAAAGAAGTTTCTGAAAATGTTGAAAAGAATATTATTTTGAAACAGTTACATAAAAGACCTCATAAGGATATAAATGACAAAAAGTTCTTTCTCGAACAATTATGGAAAAATATTTCTTCCCAAATTCAATCATCGGACTCTTTCGAAGATCTGCAGTATGTAGAAGATAATTTGAAAAATATTCAAGGATATTTAGAAGTGAACAAAAAATCTAAACTTGAACTTCAAACTTCCAAATCTATCCCTGCTAATAAAAAAATATGTCCTCAAAGAACCTTCAAAATTCCAAAACGAAAACAGAAAAAGTAGATGTAATTAGCAATGAACTTTTTAATCTGAAGCATTTCATTTTTGTTTACCTTTTTTCAGTCTTCATTGATTGTTATTGTTTAGATTAAGGGGGGTGCTGGTTATATTTGTCAAGTTTACCTTTTAAAAATATATGCTGTCATAGGTGTACAGAAAAGGAGAAACTGAATATTAAGTTAAAATTTTAAAAATGCCAAAAATCACTATGCTTTAGTATCCTTATGTTAACAATGTTTATAACGAACTTAATGATTTAAATAGATACATGAACTTTGTATGAATCATCTATAAGTTATTCCCATGATTCTTGTGATTTTTCTAGTTATACATATTAAAGAACTGTAATGTGCATTCTTTCTGGTATTTTAATGTTCAACTAGAACTCTAGATGTTTAATAGCCCTAAATTACTATTAATGATCTTGATCAGTGATTAGTGTTCCTTACTGACGTGCCTGTTCTGGTCGATGTTTGAAAATTTATTTTTCATAGTAAAAATTGTTAAAAAATACTTCTGAATAAATTGTTACTATATTTTAAGCAAATTGGGTTTATTTGTATGTGAACTCTTTGTACTCTTTCTTTATAATATAGTGTGCTACAAAGATATCAAAAGACATATCTATCAAGAAATTAAGTATCAATCGATGCAGAATTGCTTATAAATATAAAACAAATTTTCAATCTCTATATTAATTTAAAAGATGTTTCATTTTTTATTTATTTTAAATTAACAACTATACTCAATGTGGAAAAATTTAGGAGTTGAATGGAAATGCATCGACATTTTACAAAAAAGTATAGATAAACCTTTTCTATATTAAATGGCATGAAATAAATATATTACAGTTAAAAACTTAGATCTAAATGTTCGGATTTCATCCGAATGTCCAGTTAGATTTTTAACCTAATATTTGTTGTTCAGTATTCTGCAAAATATGCTATTTGATGGATCTCGAACTATTAACTTTTTTCTAACTTATTAATTTTTTAGCAACTTTCCAGTTAAATAGAATAAAAGTATACTGCTAATATTGTAGGACAGTTTTTGGGTCAACATTGGGTCTTCAGTACACACAAACCTTTCAATCAAACGTAATTTTCTACTATGTTTTACTACATGGTAGAATTGTGTGTAACTTGAAAAGGATATTTTATCAAATTATTATTGTAAGATGAATATAGCATATATAACTATAACCAAACCCAGGGCCATAACCAAACTTTTGTTTTTGGGTAAATTTGAGATTTTGTAGTTTTTATATTACAAACAGTTAGAGGTAAGATCTGAGCCTTGGCTTCTGACTCTTATAGCTCATAATCAGTAAAGTCGGACCTTGCAGCCCTACTCCCTTGTGTGTTTATTAGATAATCAATGCCTATTCAATAAATAAAACATGTTAAATATCAAGCATTGTATGTTCAATTTTAAAGAAATTCGATGCTATCACCTGAAATGTAAAACTGCAAAAAAAAAAATCTCATGCTTAAGAACTTATATAAAACAAAATTAGGGAAATAGAAAACAGACTAAAGTAAAATCCCTCTAATGCGGACACTAACGGGACAAACTTTTTTTTCCGCAATAGAAAAGTGTCCGCAGGACAGGGGTTTAATAAAGTTATTTGCATTGGAACTGGGGAATAAAAAAATGTCCGCCTTTGAGGGTTGTCCGTTAGAAGGGCGTTTTACTGTACATTCAAATCCAATTATCTACAGGTTTTCTAAATCTGAAGAAAAATGCTGTAGTTTCATTAAAAAATTATGTTCTTTACCTTTTTGCCTTATAGTTGCAATAAAAATAAATACGGAAGGTGCAACACTTAAGTTTGCAAATTTTACATACTACTAATTTCATTTTTCGAATGAAGTTGAAAAAAATAAATTACTTTTTGAAATGAAATTGAAAGCAAAAAAAAGTGCAACAATGAGCATTTTGTAAAATAATTTCCGAAAACTTCAGTGGGGGGGGGGGGGGGGACAGCCCTATAAACCTCCTTGCATATGGCCCTGTTTCATTCACAAAAAATGAAATTTATTTTTATAAATGCTCTGCAAAATGTCCAAATTTAAATGAAAGTGAACTGAAACATTAAGGTTATGACAGTAAATTACTGCACCTAAGCCAGGGCTAAGGCAGAACCTCATGCAATATAACATATATTTGCATTAAGTTGATGATTAATGATGCAGAATGCTTACTTTAAAAGGAATTAAGATAGCATCTTTAGTTAAACATTTGATTGTGTATAAAATAATTTGGATGAACTTTAGTGATGAAAACATTTTGGGCAGTTACTCATTAAAAAAAAAAAAAAAAAAGAATCTTAAATTTAGATAAATTCAATCAATAATACCTTTAATTATATATTCCAGTAGATTCTGTGCAATGATCAATCAAAGACAATTGATCAATCCTTTAAAATACAGCTAACACAAATACAAATCAAATTTTTCATAAAATTCTTAAACTCAATGTTGACTCTAATCAAGTATTCATAAGTCTTGTTAAAAAATTCAAAACATGAACCGAGTACAGATTTAATAATTTTCAGTAAGCAAAGTATACAATTCATTTTTTGCTCTTTTTTTTCTTTGTTTTTCTAAAAAATTAATTAAGTAGAGAAGAAAGTGATTTTATAATAATAACGACTCAAAAGTACAATTAGAACAAAAGAAACGTAGCTTGAAATGTAACTCGTAGGTAGGGCGCCCCAAATTAAGTTTGGGAGGGCAGAAATTCTTAATTTGCGGAACAGAATTTCAAATTCTGCCAAATGATAAAATACGGTTATACACATATCGATCTTATAAAAAGGGATATTCTGACATTTGAAATCAATCTTGCAAAGATGTCTCCAAATCGTAGTTAGAGAATATTTGCCGAATAATAATTTTCCAGGAGTGAAGTTACCTCAGCTTGTAGAAAA
The DNA here is from genome assembly GCF_026930045.1 of Uloborus diversus. Taxonomy (NCBI): domain Eukaryota; kingdom Metazoa; phylum Arthropoda; class Arachnida; order Araneae; family Uloboridae; genus Uloborus; species Uloborus diversus. The sequence goes on along the minus strand of NC_072733.1, from coordinate 163,058,401 downwards.
ATTTTATTTTAAAATATAAAAAACTTGATAAGCATTATTGCTGTTTCAATTTGAAACCAGTAGATGGCGCCACTATTTTAAATTCAGCAAGAAATATTCCTCCTTTCCCCACCTGCAATAATAATGGAATGATCCACTTCCATAGGGAGTGAGTTTGGAAATGAAGGGCTAGTCAAAATCTTCCCTTCTTCAGTGCTATTGCTCCATAGTAGGTGTAAACCTAACCTGGAAGCGAGGTGATGCAGTGATTAGGATCTGCTTAGCCTTCACAATGCTACCATTAGCTTTGCCTCAACTATTGTAGTATTTTTATCGTTATCATCTATTCCGATAACAGATAAGAAAATACAGGATTGCATCATGAGCAACTTAGATTCTGTGAAATGTAAATTAGTTAGGAAAAACGCAATACTTAAATGGTTATAATTAAATTAACTACACATGATTTCCAGAGAGGAACAAAGATAAGTTTTTAGTGCCAATCGCTTAAAGTTTAACGCGTGTCAATATTTTTTTTTTAGTATGGAGCATTTTTAAGAAAAGAATGTGAAGTTTCGTGATGGTAACTTCTTACTATTTCTGAAATACCTACATTTACACTAAAAGGAATGAAATAAAAAAATTTTGAAAAAAAAATAGAACCGACTTCAAAATTGCTCTAAAAAGTGAAAAATAATTTTATTCTTTAAACACCATCGATAATGCTTTTAAACATAATTTTTGAAGTTGGCGCAAAAACGATAGATAAAATCATTCACAGCCATAACTCAACTACAACTATAAATTTAACCAGGCCCAGTTTCTTCACTATCACATAAATTATGCATTGATGACAGCATATTTGAATAACGATATAAATGTTTCGTTCGTAACTTTGGATGCTTTTCTGAAAAAAAATATGAACGAAGCATGGTTACACTGGATTTTACGTTTTGTTTTTGCGCCAACTTCAAAAATTGTGTTTAAAAGCATTATCGATGGTGTTTAAAGAATAAAATTATTTTTCACTTTTTAAAGCAACTTTGAAGTCGGTTCTATTTTTTTTTTTTTTTTTCAAAATTTTTTTATTAAATGTTTCATATCGTGGGGTTACATGTGATCCAGTATCAGACTCCTGGTATTTTAAATCTGTCTACTCCTTTTCTCCTGAATCAGTCCGACTCCGACGCCCTGGTGAAGAGTTCGTTTCGTGCCCAACATCGTGTGTTAGTGGACTATGAGGATGCGCAAAATCGTCAATGTCCGTTCTTTAAATAGCAGTTGCAAAGATAAGAGAACCATGATTGGTAAATTTTCGGGCATGGAATCATTCAACTCGAGCAAGAACATTCAATACAACCCAAGATGCATTGAGTGCTAAGCATTGTGGTCTCGCAAGTACAGTACAATTTCGTCAATCCGGCTCCCGGTTATACGGGTTTTTTGTCTTTTCGGGATCAAATTTGTGTAGAAAAAAATGTATTCACTTGCAGTTGTAAATCATGATAGCAAGAATGGAATTATAATTGCACCAAATATTCGCTTTTTATGTTGATTAAATGTACAACTTCCACATAGATCGTCGTACAATAAACTATAGTAATCTAACAAACAACATGGTGCACTTAGAGCGTCAGTATGACACCAGCTGAACTATAAATGATAAAGTGTTTGCAAGAAGCTATCCTGCGTAATTTTGTCACAAAGCATAATTTTTTACCGCGATAAAAAATAAGTCTGCTTATTTAAGAACGTGTTTTTTTTACGACCCATACTCCCCTCTACCCGGATGTTCGTTTTACCGGATTGCCTTTGTTCTCAGTTTTATGAACAAGATTGTACTGTTTAGTAACGGCAGAAAAAAAATAAGGAAAATGGTTCGACACTCCGTTTGATTTTTCTTTTTTTTTTGGGGGGGGGGGGTTATGTCAAAGATCTTGTTTCTCAAATACCGACCAAAAACAATGCAAGAACTTCTTGAACGCATCTGTGCAACATTAAGAACTGTTGACAGAGTGATACTACAAAAATATGAAGCTTTGACTGAGGGAAACTACAAAATGCGAGGACCGGATTGGATTACAAAAGCTTGACCGCACAGAGATGGCGGATGACTTTGACGCGAAATCATCATTTATGTCATTTGTAAAAGGTATAATCATTCAAAAAGCACCCAGTAGCAAGAGTAGTTCTGGTTAATCTTATCTATTACAAAATAATGAAAAACAACCTATTACAAATGGCACAAATGATGTTTCCGCTTCAAGGCCATAAACTATCTCTCCTTGGTCAAGCTTTATATTCCTCTTTACCTTCATGTATCTCTTATTCTAGTATGAACAGTGTTTTCGAAAATGAGATTTTTTAAACTGGGGTCCATCATTTGTACTTACTCTGTATATTTGAGCCTTAAGTTCTGTATTATTATTCAACATTTTCCAGCTCACAACCTTTCTTTCTGAAGCTTAAAACTTGAGATATTTGGTCGTTAGTGCGTTACTTTTCTTTTGTATTCTTGATTTCTAATAGTTAATACACCTTACCAATGTTCTAATTCCGTGAAATAACCGATTGCTCTAAATTAGCAATATGTAAACTTATCACTAAAACCCCACGAGTGTTATTAGGGAAGAATGTTTTCATTTAATGAATGCTCCTTCACCTACATAAGTATTAAAATTTAAAAAGTCTACATGTAAATCCTTTACCAAATTACTGTGGTTGGTATATTCTCCACATGTATTTATCCAATTTTCTATTGAAGATTTTTGGTTTTCTGACAAACTTCTGAGACTCTCACAGAACGACGCATTTTCATCCTTTAACTTGTCGATTCGTGAAGATATGTCTACAAACCCATTTTCATGAAAGCTGTAATATTCACCTAGAATGGAAATTATACATTTTACTTATTTCAAAACTCTTTTCAAAGCTTGTAATCTTTAAGAAAAAAATTGTTTAATAAAGATTAAATTATATGGAAATTCATTTCTGCACGAGATAACAAGTTTTAGACGGCATCATGAACGAGTTTCTTCGAATATTTGATTAACAAAACAAAAAGATTTCATTTTTAAGCATTAAGAGTTTTTAAACGTTCAGAAGAGGAGTTTGTTGATTCTGATAAGTGTGAATTCCATAACGTAGTTTGGCTATATTGAAACAACTCTGCCACGCATTGTTAAAATAACATTTAATCTCATTATCCTTTAGATTTTTTGAAAAAAAAAAAATCCATTAAACAAAAATTTTGCTGTATTTGTTTAAAACACAAACTTCAATAAAAATTGATGCTTTAAAATTTTGTTTCAGCTATTTTAAATCATTTTCAGCATTACCTTAGAATAAAGCAAAATATTCGAAATATATTGGCAAAAATGCGACTTACAATGCTTCAATAAATTAAAGTTTTTGACTGGGTGCCAACGATTCAAAAAGAGGCAGACTTCTATATGAGAATATTTCTTTTATTAGTTCACTAAGCAGAAAATAAGAGGGATGCGTTTGAGTAATGAATCAAATATCTGAAAAATCTCATTAATTTGCATCGATGTGTAACTTAGCAATGCATTGCTATGTACGTATTAAAAAAACTGAATTTGTTTTAAATATTGAAACAATTTTCCATCAGTAGACTATTTAAAACAATTTTTGCAATAATAAGTGAAAGAAAAACGAGCTGATGTGTGCATCACATGACTTCCTTTTACTCCAATTTAATGATAATAATGCTTCATAGTAAGCAAAGAAACGTTTCAAATATTTTCACCCCAAGTTTGTTGCGAACTGGAGCAAAGAAAACGTTTTATATAGATCAATTTTCCCAATATTGGCAGTTTTAATGAGATTCAATGGTTAACTCTCTAAATATGGCCAAATTGAAACCAGATTTTAAAAAAAACACCAAATTTGTCACCAAATTGGTGACAAAACTTGGCGACCAAAAGCTTGGTGATACATTGCCTAGTGTTTGCCAAATTATAACACCACTTGAGTTTGCCGTGAGATTAACAATGATTAAGCCCTAAAAAGGTGTAAAAGATCCCTTTGGAACATCCAAAAGCAACCAAAAGGGGAGGTGCACAACTATAGACTCCACTAGGAGTCTACGTACCAAATTTCAGCTTTCTAGGACATACCTTTTTTTAGTTATACGAGATACATACGCACATACGGACGTCATGAGAAAACTCGTAATAATCTGGGGGATCGTCAAAATGGACACTTCGGGTGCCTATACGTTCTTAGGCATATATCCACGACTGGTCGGGTTTATAAAAAAACTCAATATTCATTCAGGAGCGAGCCAAATGGAAATTAAGGCCAATTTTTGAGTGAAGTATTTTTTGTGACTACAATGCTTCCTTTTCTGTAAAAGGAAATAAAAAACACTCAAAAAGGGATAGACACTGGGAAGAACTTAAAATAAAGCTTTAAAGATGTACCATTATTTCACGGAAATGAAAAGAATACGCAATAAAAGTTTCGGAAAACTTGATGAGTGATTTCCATTAACTTACATTTTAGTTTCATGCTCTAAACGTATAATCATTTGGAATAGCAGCAAAGATATTGTCTATGGTTTATGGTAGCAGTACAGTGTGGCATGGTAACTTGATTCCTGAAATCGGACGAACTCATTTATATTGGTTTAAATGAAAAATTCTTAGATAGCTTCAATATCGCAACTCAAACCTGATTTCTTCGCCCGTTCGCCCCTATTTTAACAAACGGAATCGTTAAAGCCTCAACGAATCGGAAATCCCTTATTGCCTCGCTATAGCAGGATATTGTTGTAACTTGCTTTGAAAAACTGTATCGTTATGGGATAAATGCGATCTTTAAGTGCCATATTAAGGCGTTCTGGTTTGTCAATTGAAAAACAATCCCGTGACAAACAATGCATGGAATATTACAGTAGTCCTCAAATTTCGCAAAATGTTTGCTTAAATGAGAGCACATGACTCTGCAAAACTGTGCGTTGCGTACGAAAACTTAAGTATTCATTTATCATTAACTTTTTGAACATTTTATGATACCGTTATCCGAAGATTTATTCATAGTTGATCTTGCATTTAGAAAGTTATTTAAACTCGCCTCATATCGAAATGAGTAAAGAACTATTTCAGCCCGCAACAAATATATTTCCCTGTACAACGCAGAACCCAGATTAAAATCTTAGAGAATGCATGCATCTATGAGAAAAATGAGCCTAAGAAAATGAGATGACAAGTAAAAACTTGTTAAAAAAGACTGACATTTTACAAAAAAAGGAATTCCTTGTTTTGTGTGCGTATAATGCTGGCATTATTTTACAAGTTTAAAAATTTTGAAGAAAAATCTTCTCAGGAGTCTAGTTTTTAATAATATATAAATAAGAAAGTATTTTTCAGGTGATTACTTGATTTCAAAGAGGCTATTCACGCAAGGGAATTCGCGTTTATCAATGCCGAAATTCAAGTGTTCAGTTTTGATACTTTAAACTTTTAGCTAAAACCTGCCTAGTATTCATTCTGCTGCTTATTGAATGCATGTACTACCGACAGAGTAATTTTTTAAAATGATGAATCAAATTGAAAACCTTAACAGAGCTCAATACACACTTAAGACACTAGAGCCGTACAACAATGATGAATCGGACTACTGCGTTACTATAAATGATTCATTGGTTTCAGAAAAGCTATACATCTAAATGTATTGCACGAAAAACAAAGGGGGGTTATGAAAATAACCACAAACTCATCAAGATTTGGAATTGTTAACCAGGTGGTAACACGAGTGCAGTATTTAATGGCGGCAAAGCAAGAAAAGCTGATTTGCGTGTGTGTCTGTGTTACGTCTTGGTGGTAGCGTCTACCATTGTCCTGGTTAAGTCATCATTGCCACATGGATGCTATCCTAGAGTTCTTCTTCGATTTTGATAGTGGGTACATGAACAAAGTCATTTATGTTCCCCCAAAGAACATGACCATGCAAGAACGTATTACCCCGAACCATAAATGCATATTCTATTTTAAAAACGTAATTCTTGTAGCAACCCTGCATTGCACCATTTAAAAAATACTGCTTTTGTATTACCGCCTGGTTAACTCAGTTCGAAATTTTGATAAGTTTGTAGTTATTTTCATATATTCCTCATCCTCGTACGTGCAATACTTTTGGATACGTAGAGTTTCAAAAACGAATGAATCATTTGTAGCAACCCTATAGTTTTAAGCCTCCAGCACTTGCGTCAAACTTAGTGACTAAAGAGCTTGCAAGAATGAGGCTTTCTTGAATCACCTATTTCCTTCAAAAAAGTATAAAAATATATTTAGTTTGAAATATTTCCTCAACTATTTATTCAAAATGTCACATGTTGTACAAAATAATACTTGCTGAAATACATAAAAGTGTTGTTGAAACAAAAAAGTTTTCCCTTCTTTTTATGAGCATTTTGCTCGTATCAAGACATTTGGGGGCTAAGAGATAAATAAACGATAGTATTCTTATTTTACTCAAAGAACATATTGGCAAACATCTCAGTACAGGGTGCAAAGAAAGTGAAACCAATTTTTATTTAAGTTGAAGTAATGAAAATCATACTTAATTGCTTTTGAAGTTGATTTATGTAGGATTTACATTTGGCAGTTTGAGTGTTTACTTGTTCCTGAACTTCTGAAGCACTTTTCAAAACACTGTTTTTGAAAACCTGCAGATATCCTACGCTTTTAATTCGGATCGACTGTAACTTTTCTAATTTCTCGGAAAGAGCCTTACGCTCACTTTCTTTTTGCAACAGTTGTTCTTTTACCTGAAAAGAAATGAATCTTAATTTTTTTAATCTCTAAATTCATTCTTGCATGTCTGACGCTGCTTATATTAAGAATTTATTTCACTAAAAAGGTGTCTCTGAAATATATTCCGAAAAATATCGTTTTATTGACGTAACAAAATGTTTTATGTACAGGGTGTCTCGAACTTCCTGTACAAACATAAAGAGGAATGAGAGAACATCCCTCGGCATCTTACAGTCATAACGGAAAGCATCGGCAGAAACGCCAGTTGCACGTGGCAGCAATAAAGACACGGGAAAACAAAGCAGATATAATTGCAAAATTTTAAATCATTACAGAGTATATCGTCACCTCAGAGCAACAGTAAGATATCTTAGTGTTATTTTTAGGATTAGATATCTTACTGTTGCCACGAGGTGACGATATATTAGAATTTGTCCCCCTTGGCACTTGTGCACCATGTCACCAACATGCCATGGGTTCAAGATCATTTGCTAAGATAACTGGTGTTACGCAAATCACAGTTACAGCAACTGCATTCATGAATCTCGAGCAACTTCGTATCAGAATTCACAGGAGTGTATATAAATCGTCGCCTCAGAGCGACACAAACACATCCAATTCCAGGAATAATACTAAGATATCCTACTGTTGCTCTGAGGCGACAAAATGTTCTTCAAGGCATCTTAGAGAAAATAAAGAGATTAGAGGCCCTGCAAGACCGAAGCACCAAGCGTAATCTAATAGTTTCCAAAGGTCAGGTCCAAAGGGGCAGCTAAAGCTTGACCACGGAGAGACGGCGGCTGACTTTGAAGCGGAAACATCGCTTGTAACATTTGTAATAGATTGTTTGTTACTACAGTGAAACTTATGTAAGTGGATCACTTGCGGTACATTTCTTTAGTTGTCAACTTAAACAGGTGATCAACTTACACAAGTTAATTTATATGATATAGGACTAATACCATGCTCGAAAAAGTGGTTAATCTAGACAGGTGGTCAATTTAACAGGTTTTACTGTAATTCGTAATAGGTAGGATCAGCGAGCAACCGCTTGTTACTACTATGCGCTTTCTGGCAGATTATACTTATTACAAATGACACAAATGGTTTTCCCGCTTGAAGGTCATCCGCCATCTCTCCGTGGTCAAGCTTTAGTAAGAATGCATCTTGTTGCTATATCATGAGATTGCATCTTGTTGAATCCACATTTGATGCCTATCATATGCGCGAATTAATGTGAAAGTAAAATCGCGGAATTAGACTTTTCATAAATAATTTCAGAATTAAATTTCTACTTATTTAGAGTTGTAGATGCAATTTAAACATATTTGCATATGTTTGATATCTTTACTCCTCAATTTTCTATCTAATTATTGTATGTTGAGATTTTTTTTTTTTTTTTTTTACTTTATTATAGCTCGAAAACAATTATTGAAATTACTAACGTTTTTCAGATAACGTTTCGAGCAGTTTCTGTGGGTAAAAAGCATAAGTCATTTGAGTTCTAGTTTTGCGTACTCTGAGTAGTAAACTTGACTAAACAGTGGGTAACTCAATATTTAGTAAATAAAAGATGGTTATCAGCTTCCATAATTACCTAAAAACGCAAAGTAGTACACGATCCGAATGATTGTACTTTGAAGAGGTTTTTTTTTTTTTTTGTAAACTGTCAATTACTGTTTTCTTATATTATTCATTAAAGACGACTACAATTTATTTTTTACTACATAACTCATTTACTAGTTTTATTCTTATATCATAAAATTACTTTTTCTCTTGGACCTCTGCGGATTATTAATTTCTTATATTTTTTACTTAAAAATAGAGAAGTAGCTCATAATTTTTAAGGCAAAGGCTTCATTCAGTTACTTTCACACATCCGAAAGAACTTAGTTTTCAAACGTTACTTTTCGTTTTTCAATTTCTACAAAAAGTTTTTTTTTTCCAAAATAAGGCGAAATTAAAGAATTTCACATCACATTTTCAACCATGCTCTTTCAAAACACTTTTTTTGAAAAGTTATTAGCAATTCTATTGTCCGACCAAACTTACACCCCTGATCAACAGACGATTCAACCCGCGGTCAGACAGCCAAACCGCCGCACATAGGAGTATTTGGCCAGTAAAACCGGACAAAAACCAAAATTTAAAAGTTTGACGAAAGTTGTTTTAAACCTGCTTTACTTCAAGTTAGATAACTGTTCTATCTATGGACAGCAGTAAAAATCTCACCTGTTGCATTTCCGTTGGTGTACTCTAGTCGAAACTTGGACATTGTTGGAACCTCTCGCTTTTGCTTTCGACGCTTTTCGTGCTAAGTCTCCGTTTTATTGTTACTGTATTTAAATGCGATGGAATTTAGTAAAACAAACTTTTGAGTATGGAAAAGGGAGATATATAGCTCCATCTAAAATTCTGCTTCGTCGAATTATTTTATTATTTCTCAATTTTTTACTCTGTGAAATTAAGTCAAGATTGGGTGTTTATTTTTCTCTAAAATTTTTAGAAATTTAAGTTTTTGTTTACTTTCCGGGCCGAGTCGGGCTGTACTTTTGTTATGGGCATAAAATATAAACTGCTATGATATTCTGTAAAAACATCTTCCGCCCATTTTCGCCATTTTGTTTTTTAAGAGTTTAAAGTTGGTGAGTAAAAAAGGCTTAACTATTTCAAGTTCGGAAATTTTTCTTATTTCCTTATAAATTCTTCTGACACTGTCAAATCTTTCACCGGAATAGGATTACATGATATTATGAAAGAATTCAAAGCCATGATACTCTATAAAAAGTTTACATTGTTGGAAGGAAAACTTGAGGAATTAGGGAAATAGGCAGATCATATTGAGTCGTGTTTTCAAGTATTTTTAAACCGAGTTCAATTGTAAATAGGCTTCTGAATGCTATATTTATGATCGTTTCTTGAAAAATAAAGAACAATAACTGAGATATTTCATTACTGGTATACAAAATCTGCGCAATTAGCAGAAACCATCAAAGTCCTTTCAAGAACTAAATTGTAAAACTAAAGAACTACAAAATCAGGTACCTGTTGAAGAGATGACAAATGTGGTTGGTATAAGCCAGTGCACTATAAAAACAATGATAAATCCAAGATCATAAAATAACTAAATTCTTTACCAACCGGATCAACCAAACTTCGAAAAAACTATTAGTTAATCTATAATAATCTACCTGTTGTTATGAAACAGACACCTCAAGAGGCTCTCGCAATCTTTGCAGACAGACTTCCCTAGAAAGCAGTGGGAAGAAATTAAAATGATAACAAAAGCAATTACCCCTAGATGTTCAATTTCAGAAAGTGTTTGTTTAGGAGGAATGTTAGCCGGATGAGAACCCTGTACGAGTTACAGATACCGTCTCTGAAATTCAACTTCACGTACTGCTTAACCACGATAGGTTACAACTGTATAAATATAATAGTACATGGGGGAGAAACGTCTTCAGAGGGAAAAAAGCAAAATATGGTGCTGATATAAAAATAGACCTATGATGAAAACCAGTACACACAGTATAAATAAAGATTTTAAAACGTTACCGAAAACGATGCAAATATTAAACAGAGCTCACACTACTAGTTGTAATTATTGATGGTAAAGGAAACAAAGTTACAAAAAAAATATTATTCCTTCTTCTGTTAGATTTTGTCGGCCTATACGAGTAAGGTTATCATCCTATGCCTAAAAGTATATATAAATTTTGATGACAGATGCTGAAGTTTACCTCTCAAGCAATCCAACCAATTGCTTAGTTTCCAGAGAAAAAAAGCTGTAACCCGAAATAAGCGCATCACCGAGTACATTTTTCACGGTAATTTTCACGAGTAGACTGTAACACATGCAGACTAAACAGACATTTAGGAAATTCTAATCCCTACTAAAGAAGTGGTAGTAGACCTAGGCAGCTCTAAAGAACAAAGTCGTTTTCCTTAGGAGGAGTAAATATGATTGCAAGACGTAAGCACGCTGTAATAAATACTTAGATGAGCAACCTTTTAATTGCAGTAAGTGTATAGAAGAGGAAAAAAAGATAATTTTTTAAGAAATATCTTTTTTTCTTTAAATAAACACCTTATTTTGATCTAGTAGCAAGTTTCAAAGCATTATATGACAAAAAATCGCATCAAATAATTTTGTCCGGTTTTTTGATACAAATACTCCCATGTGCGCCGGTCAAATACTTCTTCAAGCAGTTATGCTTCAATCTGCGGTTTAGGTGTCTAACCAATGCACATAGGAGTATGTGTATAAAAAAACGGACAATATTATTTTATGCGATTTTTTGTGACAATGTATTGAAACTTAATACTCGATCAAAGTAGGGTGTTTATTAGAAGAAAAAAAAAGATGTTTCTTAGAAAATTATTGTTTTCCTCTTCTATACACTTATTGCTATTAAACGATTGCTCATCTAGTATTTATTGCTGCGTGCTTGCGTCTTGCGATTATCATATTCACTGCTTCTAGGAAAAAAAAAACTTTTTAGAGCTGCCTGGGTTTACTACCACTTCTTAAGGGGTTAGAATTTCGTAAGTGTCTGTGTAATATGCATCTGTTACGATCCAATCGTGAAAATTATCGTGAAAAATGTAATCGGTGATGCTGCTAGGGCCTTATGCGAGTTACCAGCTGCCTTCTCTGAAAACTAAACAATTGGTTGGATTGCCTTGTAAGGCAAACTTCAGCACCCGGCATCAATAATTTAAAAATACCTTTAGACATACTCGTATGGGTCAGCAAAATCTAAAAGAGGAAGGAACAGCATTTTATAATTTTGTTTCCTTCACCATTAATAATTACAACTAGTAGTGTGAGCTCTGTTTAATATTTGCATCGTTTTCGGTAACGTTTTAAAATCTTTATTTATACTGTGTCTGCTGGTATCCATTATGGCCCTATTTTTATATCAGTACCATATTTTGCCTTTTTTTCTTCTGAAGACGTTTCTACAACCTGTAATATATATATTTATACAGTCTCAACCCATCGTGGTAAAGCAGAACACGAAGTTGAATTTCAGAGAGAAGGCATCTGTTACTCGTACTGAGACCGCTTCCGGGTAACATTCCTTTTAAGAGCCATTATTTTGAAATTCAGACAAAAAACGGAAATTTTGGCAGTGACCATTTTTGATTTTCCTAATTTTTTTATATGTCAAAGTAGGTCATAAGAAGTGAAGTGAACATTCTGAAATTTTTAGCCTTCCAAAAAATTTTCTTTCGCTCGTTAAAAATTCCCAAAGTTTGAGGTTTTGCAGCGCTTTTTTAGAAAAATTCTATAAGTCGCATTTCAGTGCGCTATAGCTCTTTACAGAAACACCACCTCACGGTTATGTTTATATATATTGGTTGTACTGTATCTTGTGATGATGACTTCGTAGTTGTTTTGGTTGGGGATTGTTGCTTTCTTCAGATAAGGGGTCGCAAAGTATGGATTTTATTCGTTTTCACGCAAGTTTAACCCATTACCCGCTGGTGTTGCGTTGACGCAACGGTTATAATAAATATCCATAGAAACTACACTAGAAATCTAATTTTTTTATCGATTGCTAATTTGAATTTAAGAATATTAGTAGAAATATGTTAAATAGAAAAATTGCTTTAAATTTCTTTTTTTATGTATGATAAAAATTGTTTCTCTCACATGGTTTTTTTTTTTTTTTTTTTTTGACTAAATTTGTGATCCAGTTTTCTGTCAGAAAAAATTTAAAAAAAAACAATGTTTTGGTTTATATATGAAATACTTTTAGTCAAGGTCACTTTTTATCAGATTATTCCTCAAAGAAACTGCTTCTGCTGGGGAGGAGGGAGAAGTAAAAACTGGCGTTGCGTTGACGCAACGTCAGCGAAAAAGGGGTAGACTGACTGTCTGTCTCAATTGCTTTAGGGTAGAACTATATTTCATTTTTACTCTGCGCGTTTTGACTGTGGAAGCTTTTTTTTTCGTCTCTGCCTTTCGAAATGCCCAGAACAAGATATCTAACTTTGGAAGAAGCATTGGAACAGATTTTCGAACAAAACTCAGATGATGATGATAATGAAAATGAAGAAACATATATTGTTGTTGTACCACCAGAAATAACAAAAGCTAGTGATGAAGAAGAAGGCAATGACAACATTTTAAATAATGATAATGAAGTTTTACCGGGCGATACTGCAGGCGAAGTTGAAGTCTACGTAAAAAAAAAGTTCAATTGTTCCAAATCCAGTAGTAAAAAAACTAAAATACGAAAAACAGAAGATTGGCGATGGACAAAACAGGAACCAATTGATAGGTATCAACCAAAAAATGAAGAACAGGTCCCCATTCAAGCTGTAAGACACACTCTAGAAGGTAAAGCTAGTGTTGATATTTTTAATCTTTTTTTTTTATTCCAATATTTTATCGCATCTTGTAGAACAAACAAATTTGTATGCCCTGCAAAAACGATGGAATGACAACGCTGTTGTGACTATGGGTTCAACCTATGGTAAAATTGAGCCTGTCAAAAACGTTTCTCGCTATTCCAGAAACCAGAAGAAAAAGATTTCTGTTCCTCAACCTTGTATAATTGAGCAATACAACATGAAAATGGGGGGGTATTGATTTGTGTGACAATTTAGTTTCAAATTACAGAATTAGAGTCCGAGGGAAAAAATGGTGGTGGCCAATATTCTCCAATTATATTGATGTTGCATTAACCAATGCTTGGAAACTTTCAAGACTATCGAAAGAAGAAAATAGAAAGTCACTATTGGATTTTAGGCGAGAGGTTGCACTTCATCTTTTACAGACCCCTTATGATAGTGACATGAAAAAGAAAAGTCCAGCTACAGGACGGCCAAGCAAATTCAGCTTACCAATGGGGGATATTTTATCGTAAGGTCGACAGACAATAAAAGACTACGCTGCAAGAATTGCCACAGCCAAACTATTTATCGCTGCAATGTTTGTGAGGTTGCACTTCATCACGATTGCAGCGAAGTTTTTCATGTGTAACTATAAAAAATCGATGTTTACTCAAAATTTAAAATTTCTGAAATGCATTTATGTGCCTATTTTATATAAATTTCAATTTCTTCTAAAGTGCTCGGAATGGTTAAGAGCCATAACTAAGATTATAAAAATTTCCTGTGTATAAAAAGCATTGAAACTGCTGAAGAATTTCTGATAAAACTACTTAGCATTAATACTCCTTTTCCGCTGACGTTGCGTCAACGCAACACCCTATATTTGTAAAAGCAAGTGCATTTTTATTCTTTTTTAAGCATATTACTATTATATAGGTTCAGAATGATAACTTTTATGATTTTTATTCAAAAAAATAACGATTTCGAGTTTCGGCGGTTAATGGGTTAATCTGCGTTATTTCCCCAAAAAAGCCACCCCCCGAAAAAAAAGTGACATATACTGAAAGTTTATACTATGAAGAGAGTAAATAGCACAAAATTTGTTTGAGGTTTAATTTTTTTAGGAGAAAAATGCCCTGATATTTTTCAAATTTTCAAAAATTGTGCTTCTTTGATCGCAATTAACTCAAAACAGCATCACTAGGAAAAAAAACCTTTTATATATTATGGTACCTGGCTATGTGTAAAACATCATGAAAAGAAAACAGCATGGGATCTATTCTTGTTTTCTAGAAAATAATTTTTTTTGTAGCTCATTTTATGCGTTTTCTCGTGCGTAAAACGTGTGTCCAGTATGCAGATTAGATCTGCTAAAACTTAAAGGATGTAGTAAGAATGTATATATGTATGTATAAAGAAAAAGAAAAAGACTAGCACTACTTTATTTTTCTGATTTTTACAAATGGATGGTATTTTAATTGCAGGTAAATCAGGAAACGATAAATCGATATCATATATATATACATTATATATATATATATATATATATATATATATATATATATATATATATATATATATATATATATATATATATATATATATATATATATATATATATATTGATTTTTCGTTTTATCGTATGAATCCCAAAATAATTCTTATTTATGTCCATAGCAATGGAAGAAATTTCATGAACAATATCTGCTTCACTTTCCTCTAAACGTCTATTTTTTGTGTTATCTTCAAATACCTCTAAAAGGCTGTCGGTTCTTGATAAATCAGTATTATTTGCTTTTTTTTTTTTGCTTTGTATATCGGTTGAAAGCAGCTTGAATTTGACTTTTTGTCAGATATTGTTCGGTTGGAATATTTTTATGTCTTCAATCATCTCTGTTCTCATTGCATGTTCTACTTGGTCGGGCGTCTGATTTCTCCCGGTTTTCTCACCATAAAGGAACTTTTCTTAAAGAAACTCTCTTTGTTTCATTGAAAATCGTGTACTTTTACGAGTTGGGAGAGCCCACCCCTCACATGAGATTGACAAAATGTTTTCTTTGTTTTCTCCTTGTTGATTGGTAGATGCCTGAACAAGACCATAAGAAACAGAACTCTGAAGAGGTATTTGAAGATGACATAGAAAATAGACATTTAGAGGAAAGTGAAGCAGATATTATTCTTGAAATTTCTTCCACTGACATAAAGAAGAAAGAATCATTTTGGGATTTATACGATAAATCTATATATATATATATATATATATATATATGATATCGATTTATCGTTTTCTGATTTACCTGCACTTAAAATACCATCAATTTGTAAAAATCAGAAAAATAAAGTATTGCTAGTCTTTTTCTCTTTCTCTATACACATATATATACATTCTTACTACATCCTTTAAGTTTTAGCAGATCTAATCTGCATACTAGACACAAGTTTTGCGCACGAGAAAACGCATAAAATGAGCTACAAAAAAATATTTTCTAGAAAACAAGAAGAGATCCCATGCTATTTTCTTTTTCATGATGTTTTAGACATAGCCAGGTATCATAATATATAAAAGGTTTTTTTTTTCCTAGTGATGCTGTTTTGAGTAAATTGCGATCAAAAAAGCACAATTTTTGAAAATTTGAAAAATATCAGGGCATTTTTCTCCTAAAAAAAATTAAACCTCAAACAAATTTTGTGTTATTTACTCTCTTCATACTATAAACTTTCAGTATATGTTAAATTTTTTTCGGGAGGGCTGCTTTTTGGGGGGAAATAAAGCAGGTTAAACTTGCGCGAAAACGGATAAAATCCATACTTTGCGACCCCTTATCTGAAGAAAGTAACAACCCACAACCAATATAACTATAAATAACTATAAAGTCATCATCACTAGATACAGTACAACCAATAAATATAAACATAATCGTGAGGTGGTGTTTCTGTAAAGAGTTAAAGCGCACTGAAATGCGACTTTTAGAATTTTTCTAAAAAAGCGCCTGCAAAACCTCAAACTTTGGAAATTTTTAACGAGCGAAAAAAAGTTTTCGGAAGGCTAAAAGTTTCAGAATGTTCACTTCTCATGACCTACTTTGACATATAAAAAAATTAGAAAAATCAAAAATGGTCACTGCCACACCTTGTCTGAACTTCAAAATAATGGCTCTTAAGCACTTCCTGAAATGGAACAACTAAGGGTAATTGCTTTTGTTATCATTTTAATTACTTCCCACTGCCTGTCTGCAAAGATTGCGAGAGCCAGCAACAGTTAGATTATTATAGAGGGAATAATAGTTTTTTTTCGAAGTTTGGTTGATCCGGTTGGTAAAGAATTTAGTTCTTTTATTATTTTGGATTAATCACTTTTTTTTATGGTGCACTGGCTTGTACCAACTACACTTTTTATCTTTTCAACAGTTACCTAATTTTGTAGTTCTTTAGTTTTACAATTTAGCTGTTAAAAGGACTTCGGTGGTCTCTGCTAATTGCGCAGATTTTGTCGACCAGTAATGAAATACCTTAGGCATTGATCTTTATTTTTCAAGAAATGATTATCAATATAGCATTCAGAAGCCTCTTTACACATTAACTCGGTTTAAAAATACTTCAAAACACGACTCAATATGATCTACCTATTTCCTAATTCCTCACGTTTTTCTTCCGACAATGTCTATTTATCCAGTAACATGGCTTTAAATTCCTTCATGATATCATATAATCCTATTCTGGTAAAAAACTTGGCAGTTACAGAAGAAATAAAAAAAATTTATAAAGAAATAAGAAAAAATTCCGAACTTAAAATAGTTAAGCCTTTTTTACTCACCTACTTTAAACTCCGAAAAAACAAAATTAGGGAAATGGGCAGATGTTTTCACAGAAGACCATAGCAGACACTCAAAATTTTATGCTCATAACAAAAGTCCGACTCGACCCAGAAAGTAAACAAAAACCTTGATATCTAAAAATTTTAGTAAAAAATAAACACCCAATTTTGACTTACACTTTATTTACACAGTAAGAGAATAGTAAATGTTAAAGTAATTCAACGAAACAGGATTTTAGATTGAGCTATATACCTCCTTTTTCCATACTCAAAAGTTTGTTTTATTAAATCCCATCACATTCAAATGCAATAACAAGAAAATATAGACTTGGCATGAAAAGCGTCGAAGGCAAAAACCAGAGATTCCAACAATGTCTAAGTTCCGACGAGCGCATACCAACAGAAATGCAGCAGGTGAGAGTTTTATTGCTATAATTTGGTAGAACAGTTATCCGACTTGAAGTAAAGTAGGTTTACAACAACTTTCATCAAACTTTTGGATTTTGGTTTTTGTCCGGTTTTACTCCTATGTGCGATGGTAGAATTATCTCGCGAATTTGAGCGTCAATCTAAATTATATTTCTGACTGACGTCGTGTAGCTCTAAGTGAATTTCAAAGTTCCGTTGTGTTTACCTACAATGCGCTGCTATAATCTCAATTGATCTTCAATCTCAAATCCACTATATTTTTATCCTAAAACTTGCCAACAGTTGCTCAAAGAGAACTGAGTACCGAACAAATGTTGACGGTGAATATAAAAAAAACGTGAAATCACTCTAAACTCCCACTCTATTTTTTCTTTTTTATAACCTTGAGGTTAAAATCTGATGGCCGTAAAAGAGCATGATCGTCAACTTGATTTTGTGATATGCACGCAAGCAGTACAATAAGCAGTCCAAGTGCAATGAAAAGCAACACGCGCCAACCTTCAATGAAAGATCGCGTATAATGCCTCTCACCAACCCAGGCTTCACATGAGGCAGTGGTAAAGGGATGCAAGTGGACATTTTCAAGTTTTGAGTAAAGCGCATTGGAAGTTGCGGTCCTAGGCAGGCTTTCATTGAAAAGTTTTTTCTAAATCACGCTGTCTAGCAGCGTAGCAGCACCTACCACGGCTACGCGTACTAAATCTTGCCCAAAGATGAGGGAGGTTCATCTACCATTTGGACTGGTCAGATCCAAATTTTTAATTTATCACTTAAATCCCGTTACTTCTCACTGCCTCACATGAAGTACGGGAACAACTTGTATGAAAACAAATTAGTTTTGGTTTCATTAGATAAGCTTTGAATGTTACACATTTAGTACTTTTGTTTATTTTTTATTTATTTATTTATTTATTTATTTTTATTATCATTTTTGTCATCTATGCTTCGAAACAGAAAAAGACGGAACATTTACAAAGGCAATGCTTCATTCTTTTCTCTAAAAGGTTTTATTCCATCAGAACTATCTCATCTAAGTACGGTTTTTTTCACCAATTCACAGCAATAGCTTGTTTAGAAAACGATACAAAACATGTACCTAAATATTACCTTTTCGTGCTCAGTCTGAACTTCATACTGTTTTGTAAGATCCTCATGCACTTGATCGTGCAAATGACTCGAATATTTTTCCAATGTAACAAGCACCTATAAAAGAACATCATGTAAGAAATAAAGACCCAGTTAAGGTATTATTAAGGACAGATTTTTATAACCATACATTTGATTTATTACAAACATTACCGCCATGATAATGAATTCGTAAATAATTGAAACAAGGCAATATTTCGTATGAACCGCGAAGTATTTAAAATTTATTAAATATTTTGAAAGGAGAAAAAATTCAGTAATAACTCACTCTTTCAGAAGTAGCTAAAGTTTCCCCCTCTTCCTGAACTTCTTGAATCAATTTCTTCTTCGCGTTCCTTTTTCTCTCTAACTTCTTTTTTTCCTGAGCAAGTTCCTGCTGAGCTTGTTCAATTTGCAAATCCACCTATAAATAAGTTAAATATTTCTATTCAACTATGTTTTGTAGATCGTTGAAAACAAAGGCCTCAGTTACTTCTTTCTTAAATACTTAATAACCGTGGTAATATAGAAGCTTTATATTTTGTTTAATCCTGGAGTTAAAGTGTCAGAAATTTTTTGGGGGAAAAGAAAAACAAGATGGGTATGTTTGGCTACAATAATGTAATTAAAACTTTAAATTTAATTTGGAAAGAGAAGGACAAGTTTTCCTTTGTTGGTGCTTCAAACAATTGAAGTTTTCGCATAGAACACATCTGAGGTAGTGAGAAGCAAAGGGATGCAAGTAGACACTTTCAAGTTTAGAGTAAAACACGTTTGAAGTTCCGATCTTAGGTAGGCTTTCATTGATTGGTTTTTTCCAAATCATGCTGTACAGCTGCACTTACCGGGTGTACTAGTACTATCTCTTGATTCAAATAGGAAAAGTTCACCTACTATTTTTACTGGTTATCTCAAAATTCTTAATTTTGGAACTTACATTCCTTTGCTCCTCACTGCTTTGTCTTGCAATAAATGTATGGCAAAGCTATGTTGACGTGGTCGTGGCGAATTTTCAAAAATCATACCGCCTTGGGCATTTTGAAAATTCTATTAATATGCACTCATTCTGCTACATAAATTAGGCCATCAAGCCACAAAGAGTTTAATTCAGATCAATAGTTAGTGCTGTTTCTTCAAATGCCGTTTCTGAAAATGAATTTACTTACCAAAATAGTTTCTTCCTTTATTTTTTCTATTTCGGCTAATGCTTTAAATTTCTCTTGTTCTACAAAAGCAGTTTTCTCCTGCAAATCCCTAAAAAGTTAAGTTCATTACATCAAAAGTACATTATACTCTAGTTCCTTGATTAGAAATAGGGTTACATGAAGTCTAAAGTGAAATAATTTGATAACTATTTTTTCGAGTGCCAATACTTTGTTTTCATACTTAGAGACAATAGTTTCATTATTTGTAGAATGTAATAAAACGCAGAGACAAAGTATGTTAAAGTTAGTTTGAATTTTGAGATCTTGAATTCAAGTTATGAATTTCGCAATCATGAATTTCGACAAGACCCTACTCGTTGAGTTTCTTTTTTCTACTAATGGCTTTTATCGCAACAATAATTTGAATTCAAGACGTAAAAATTCAATTGAATGCCAGGAGTTGGATGTTGCGTACTGGACACTGTTTTAGCGTTAAAAAGATTGTGTAAAGTCGAGACGGTCGTTTGTAAATAATTCGATTCCGAAGCACATGGACGCAAGACCGAATCCAGAAATTTTTTTCGGGAGGGGTCCGGATTCGTACATTGCCCTAACACACATAGAGATAGTTACATATAGACACACATACGTGCATAAAAATATTTAACATTGAAGATGTTTTTTTGTCTTGTTTTTTAATGATTTGCACTGTTGGACTGTTGTCATTTTTATTTTAATTTCTTATTATTTTTTTTTTATTCACCTTGTATTGGTAAGGATAACAGGAGAGTGTCCTCTTAAGTCAACTGTAGAACATCCACAATTTCAGGGGGTCCGGGAGTTTCTCCCCCGGGAAATTTTTTGAAAAATTGATTTATAAATCTGTATTTTGAGGCCTAAAATGGGGTCATTGAGACTACAAAAATATGAAGAAAAACAGGCAAACAAAGTCTTTAAAAGATATGCATTATTTTGCAAATCAAGATCAATCAAAATAAAAATTGCTTGCTCGATAAATCGTTGATATTAATCGACAGAGAGGAAAAACGAGAGAGGAGAAAAGAGAAGCACGTCGTCATTTGCTGATATTGGTTCTTGGTGTAGTTTGCTTTTATCACTTCCCCCCCCCCTTTTTCATCAAATGCCCTACAGTACAAAAATTGTATAAAATGATTTAAAAGAAATGGTGTGGAGATTCAGAAAATAAAAATGAAAGAGTAATATTCTGGCCATTTGGACAAATCATGCTTTATTTTCTTGATAAGAGAAAAAATTGAAGAACTTTTCAAGGAATTTCAAAAACTTAAATAATTTTCAAAGATTCTAGAACAGTTGAAATTATTCAAAGTACTTCATTTGCTCTTTTCAGAAGTTGATTGCAGTCTTACAAAAGGATTATAACTTTGTAAGACACATCCGTTTTGAGTTAGAAATAAATGTAACGAAATATTTCTCAAAGCAAGCATTTTTTTTTCAATCACAAGTAGTGCAGAAAATGAAATAGAATAGAGTAAGTGTTTATTTTTTTCTCATGTTTAATATATTTACAGTATGCAGTAGAAGTAAGATAAAAACAAGCAACAACAAAAGAATTTCCAAAATATTGATTTCTGTATTAAATAAATGGGAAGACATGGAAAATATTAGTCACAAAAATTTATCTTGAAAAATATGCTACAAAAACGGAGAATCATGGTTTTTGCATTTTTTACTCATGATGTATCAAGGAGCTGAATTTGGTCCCATCGTGGTAACCAGATTCTCGCCTAACGGAAACTAGGGGCCCGGTCATTGGGGAGTCCCCTGCTCGAAATCTGTGCAGTGTAAGCTTTATAAGAGTTTTTGGGGGAGGAGGGCAGGGGCGTGCACGGGGGGGGGAGAAGTTACACCTGGTTGGCCAGGGCCCGAGTCTGAAGGAGGCTCAATATTTTTAAAACTAGGGATGAAAATAGGGGTAAACAATATGGAGGGGGACCCGAAAAAGTCACTTGTGACGGGCCCCAAAATTTCTGTGCACGCCCCTGGAGGAGGGCAAAGCTACCAAACTAACAAGGGGCCTGCTTTGCCCCTGGACGGCCCTGAATTGAATTGGGAAAGAGAGTAGGAATTCCTAATTAAGGGTCTTAATTTCAAGCATGCTTTGCAGCTAATGAGAACTAGAATTGCTTTTTCTGTATTTCTTTAAATTTTCACCCATTTAATAGTTACAAAATTAAGAATAAAAAGCTTTGTATTTTCCTTTTCTGACATTAGTCATTAAAAAAATTTCCTTCTGTTTTACCGTACGAAACATTTCGGGCTTCGGGGGGGGGGGGGGGCAGAATAAGATGAAAGAACGGATGTCATTCAACGGTCAAGTGAAAACAATGAGCAATTCGTGATTGCTCAATAAGTGAAACTTATACTTGTTATTTGCTAAATTATTGCCTCTGCTTCATGTTGTTTGCTCCAATGATTGTTATTGACACTTAACTGATAAGGTGATTTTCTATTGCGTAACTGGTGAGGGGGAATGCATAAAACCAACTATATATTTCCAACTTTTCAATACATTTATAACTCCAGCAATGTATTTCTTGTGCACCGCAAAATATTTAGCAACATATAGGACATTTTCCAATAATTTTCGTATTTCATTTTAATAAAACTGATATAGTATCATGTACCGGAAGTGAAATAAGCACATATAAAGTCATGTGGCGCGTTACCCATCTCACCAGTTAAGGGTTGCATCATGGCGTAGACTGTTGATAACATACCGTTCGACTACGTGTACACTTTACAAAATTTATTTGAAAACGTAATCACACATTGTATCACGTGATCCACTCTCTGAACTAACAAACTGCTGAAGAAAACAACTAGGTTTTGTTATTTGTCACGAATTGAGTAACTATCGGTATTTACAAAAAGCACCCGAATTTATAAAAGTTTCTTTTTTTCTTTTCTTTTTTTTTTTGTGTGTGTATATATTACCTTGAAAAATTTAAGAGGTTCGTGTTTTAACTTTATTATGCAAAATTATTTTTGATAAAAAAAACTTTTAAAAAAATGTTTTTTTTTAAATCTATTAAAATTTATTAAAATTGCAAAACAAGGAGAATTTATTAATTAAATATATTAAAATTGCAAAAACAAGGAGACAAAATCAACACTTTTTTTTAAAAAAGTGTTAATTTTGTCTCATTGTTATTGCAATTTTTCAGTAATAGAAAAAAAAAATAAAAATTCAGAAAAAAAATGTATTTTATTTGTAATGCGTGCGGATATAAGTGTATAATGTTTTATACGTGTATTTTATCTCTAATCCAAAAAATTGTTTAAAAATCCTAGTTTAAGTCAGAGTAAGAGGGAAAAATGTAATTTAGAAAATCTCGCCCCGCTGTTGAAGTTAGAGGGATATTTTTTTTCAAATCATATAATTCAATTTAACAGAAGTGACAAAATCGCGAGAAAGTCCCGCATCGAAATATTTTTCGTGTGAAATTTCTTTTAAAAGTGCGCGATTTTCGTGTTCTCACGCTCTATCGGATCCCTGGTTTGAGTGATAATAGTTAACATTACGTCATGTTGAATATTGCACGGTACATAGTTAGTCCAGTCAATAGATACATTTTACCTTACAAAAAATGGGGTCAAAGATTTTTTTTTTTAAATTTGTACATATTGATGCCGATATGGGAAAACCAAGTTATCCAACACGAAAGACCCCGGGAGAACTTTTGGGGGCCGAAAAACCTAAAAAATTTATGACTTTTTTTTGTTTTTTCCAAAATATCTCCGAAATGGTTCAATTTAGGAAAAATATCAAATACAAAGTTTAAAGAACATTAAATTTCCTACAACTTTCGTATTTACAACTTTTTTGTAGCACAAATAACAAACTTGCTATAGCTCTTTGAAAATAGGCAGTTTTCCTCCACTCCGCCAAAAAAAAAAAAAAAAAAAAACATTCACACCGAAAACAAGGCGTCACAATTATTAGAACTCAAATAGAAACTTGAGTTTCAGAGAGTTTATCGACAGTTTGAGTTTCCTGCTCCTTCCCCACTGCTCACAGACTAACATTTCCGGTCTGACAGGGGTAGTCTTCATCAGACTCCAATAACAGATGATATATTGCAGTTTGTCACTGGACTACACATTATATACATTCATTTGAGTCATATAATTCGTACATTCTAGTCTAATTATTACAAACAAAGATGCGATCTTTAAATATTAATGTGAAGGAATGAGTATTAGGCAGCTAATAAGCAAACAATCAACACAATCATGCATCCTATGTTGATACAATAATAATAATAATAAAGCCTCCCCCCCCACCGCTCATGAACTAATAATTCGGATCTGATAGAGATAGTCTTAATCAGACTCTAATATTATTTGATTTATATTTCAGTTTGTAATTTAATTACATAATCTACGCCTTCATTTAAAGCACATAATTCGTACCATCTTTTCTATTACAAGCGAAAATGCGATAGTTGAATATAAATGTGAATTAATAAATATTAGGGTGCTAATAAGCAAACAATAGACACAATAATGCACAAATGAAGGTACAATAGTAATGCGTAATGAACACTTTGAAAATATTCTGCAGAAACCGACTTTTTAAGGCATGGAAAACCCAAAAGAATTACCTTTCAAAATGAAAATCCAACTGTAGAAGTTTAATACGTACATCTAAATTACAGGGAGATTCATTCGACCTTAAAGCAAGTAGAGATAAGACAACAAAATACGTTGTTTATCTTCTTCGAAGCCGTTTTGAAGGCCCAGGTTCTCCTTGTTCAGAATCTGTAGGGGGTAGAAAAAATCTGTGGTCCTTGAATTGTTCATCTCCTTGTTGCTGTGATTCCAAAAGCTCCTAGAACAAATCATCTTCTGCAGTCTCATCCAAAGATGAAATTTGTGCAACATTTTCACAATTTATGCCACTGCAGTGTTTGCGCATGCTGGAGCATTTCAAATCCACCTTGCAACAAGAACAGGCTCTAGTACAATTTTTCTTGCAGGTACAATAAGATACAATCTTCAAAAGAGTCTGAGGAGCTGAATCGGTTTTCAAGTCAACAGACCTTGCATTCTGTGATCCCAACCCCATTTCCCTAGATCAATTATGTTGCCCAACCAACTTAGAGTTTGCTGGTTGCATGGTTGCACCAATATGAATGATAACGTCCAGCATATTTTTCTCTTTTTTTTTTGCACGCTGGAGGTATCCCTGCAAGACTTATTTTGGCTCTGTATACTGATTTTATAAAAAGATTAAATCGCAAAGTATCCAAAGATAGGTTCAAATACCTTACGTCACCTGTGTATAATATTTTCAAAATATTTTCTCCAGCTGCAGCTACGGCATCATGATGACTGATTGGATCCATAAATACTTCAATAGCTTCCGAAATTTCAGAATTTTTTTTGACTATGTTGCACAACTTAATTTTGCCTTGGCCAAAGATTGCCGATGTCGTATCACACCCGCTAAACGCATAGATAAAAAGAATATTGCTGGGGTCAAACTTAAAGGATTTAGTGGGAAAAAAAAACAAATCACAAGTATTCCCTCTTCCAGGTTTTAAAGAGAACAATTTGCTGAAAGGCTGTCCTAAAGCTGTCATCAGTACCAACAGATCCATATCCTCGCCCGCTATAACAATCTTTTCAATTTCCTTCACCTTTGAAAGAACAGTAAGTCGGCATCTTCTTGAGCCTGCCTGGCTTCAATGTCACCCTCTTCGAAATACGTCTTAAGAAGTTAAATAAGACGATTTTTGTTGTTATAATTTGCCAGAAATCTTTCTTGAGGAATTTAGCTTACCAAGTTAGGTTAAACCATTACTTCAAGGGAAGAAATTGATTGCTCATTGATATGGCATTTGTGACAGGCAGTGTGAATTGTCACTTCTTTTAAGTCCTTCAAAAATCACTGATGATCCTCATTTTGACGTTTTGCACTGCATCTCAGAAGATTTTCTATTCCCTTCTCCTTCACAATCCTTATTTCGCCTTCATTCAAACTGATTTTGCAAAAAAAAAAAAAAAAAAAAAAAAAAACATCTTTGTCAAGCGTAATCATTTCTACAAAAAAAAATGTAATACAGAACACACAGATTGATAAAACATACTCTTGCTCGAACTCTGAAATGACCAATACGCGTAGCTATTGAGTCGATACATCGCATTTGGAGAACAAAAAGGGGATAGAATGTGGGTCTTTTGTTTATGTTAAAGGGAATAGAGGCTGATTTACCCTCAGTTGCGAAAGACAAATTATTCCCAAGGTCAGGCAGCCGGCGTTTCTCCTTTTTTCCTCCGTTATCCGATGCGCCTTTACTCACTTTGCTGAGGGGTTCAGAAAAAGTGTGACTTTCAAGAAGTTGTAACTCGCTTGCTTTTCATGCTACAAAAATGTTGTAATGACAAAAGTTCAAGGAAATTTAATCTTCTTCAACATTTACATTCGATGTTTTTCTCTAATTTTAATCATTTTTGAAATATTTTGGAAATACTACAAAAAGTCACAAATTTTTGGGGGTTTTCGGTCCCCAAAACTTCTCCCGAGGTCTTTCGTGTTGGATAACTTGGTTTTTTCATATTGGCACTAGTATATTCGAATTAAAAAAAAAAATCTTTGACCCCATTTTTTGTTAGGTAAGCCCGTTTTTTTTCTACCTATTGACTGGACTAAGTTTACTTTATCATTTTCGCAAATTGACAATAAATCACCAATTCCTGCAGTTTTTACAGCCCTGGAAAAATTTAAAAAAAAATTACTTTTTCCACACACGCGTAGGAGGAAAACAACAAATGAAACAATAAACATTGGTTAAGGTCTTCATTAAAGTTATCGATAATTAAATTTCGGTTAAGCAGCTCTAAACATTAAAAGGAAAACTTCATAGTTCTGATTCTGATGGTCTATTTTTGAAATTAAAAATGGATTCAGAGTGCTCAGATAGCATAAATACCAAGTTCAAGTTAAGCCCTGAGTACTTGAACAAAAGATTATAACAAAAGGATTATTTTTAACATTCGTATTTAGAGCTCGGAGGTTTATGAAGTGACTGAAACAAACATCTAAATTCTTCTTTTAAAGTCATTAAAATGAAATAATGATGACTGCCTGTACTTGCATTAAAACGAACACTAACTTTAAAATTTTGATGGCGCTCAAGATTAAAATTTTACAGCTCGAGGTTTACGAAGCAATGAAAAGTAACATCAAGATACTTTAAAGTGAAAAGTTTTGTTATTCGTTATAATAATGTCTAAGTAACCTTGGCTTATCATTACAGTTGAGAAATTTAAGAAGTTCAAAAAGTGCTATGAGGGCGATATTGGGCAAATTTAGCAGCTGAAGTTTCTAAAATAACGTCAAGAGAAGGCACAAATTGATATCTGGTATACAAAATCCGTAATGACTGTGAAAATAATGTTTTGAACAGGTTATAAAAGAAATACCTCCCTCCCCCTCTGCCCAGAGTAGGAGTATTAAAAAGTGGCACAAAACTTTTTTCATAACGGGAAGTGTACAGAAAGAGCTACTGAGGGAGCCCAGGGCTTCTAAGGAAATTCACGTGCAAGTGTACACATATTTTTACAAAACTTTTACGAGTACTGGTATCTGATTTTACAGTTTTCCAATGCTTTGAACTCTGTTAAAAATAGCGACCTCTCCAAATAAGTACATTTTATTCGGACACCCTGCAGTGTTAAAACTACAGGATGCGATCGGCACATTTCAGAGGAAAAACGCTTGTTCACCAGCGGCACCCAATACGGAGCCGAAATAGCACCTCTAAATAGGATGAAAAACAGGCACCTTTTATAAAATAGGCAGCCGGAGTGAAAAAAAGGAACCTTCGGAGAGTGAAATGGCACCCTTACTGTAGATCCTCCTCCCCCGTATTGTGTGCGTTTCTGAATACAGTTGCGTATTTTTTTTTTCTTTTTTTGAGCAATCACGATTGCTTATTGATCTCACTTTACTTTTTTTTTGACGTTCCTTTGATTTTTCCCACCGCCACCCTCCGCACCATCACCGTCGACGGGCTCCTCACGATGCTGCACCTCTAGCAAAAGCCGTCTCCAGGTTGCATCCATGTCCTGCACACACGCTCATACATACACAAGTACACACACAAACACACACACCTACACACATACACACACGCATACATACAGACACCCACACATACACACCCAAAAACATACACACATACACACAACTACCCACACATTCATGCCTGCACACAGACACATATGCCTACACACACATACACAGACCCCCCACAGACACAAACACACATGCCTACACACACATACACATAACCCGTACACACAAACACATACCCCCATACACAAACACACACGCCTACATACACACACTCGTGTTTGCGAAAAACATAATTTGAATTCAAGATGTCAAATTCAAATTATTATTTTTTTTAATATTTTGTTTTGATTCATGATATTCTACATTTTGGACATTTTTCACTTTGAAGTCAGTACTGGAAATGATTAAAACTTGTAATTACAGCATTTGATCATATTTCAGAGTTTTCAACATAGTTAAGATGTGCTCATTGCTTTAATTCATCTGATCGTGCTCTAACTTAGTGTTTCTCAACCTCTTTTGTCCCACGGGCTCGATAAAAGCAAATAAAAACACTTTGTGGACCAGTGAAATCTTCATCGTTTTCTTAAAAATTCATAAAATAAATAATAATAACTCTGGGGCCGTTAAAAAACTTATGAAAAAATTCTGCGTTCTGGTGAGGTTTCTTTTTTTTCACAAAGTATTGTTAAAAATTAATAAAACAATAAATATCTACCCCTTTACTCGGTATCAAAGATGTCACAAATATGTTATAATTTAAAGACGAATAATTATTTAAATGTGAGAAATTATGCATTCACTAAAACATGACATATACCGAAAATGAAGTATAGAGGTACTAATGAATTATTTGTATGAAGAGCCAAAAATATTGTGGAATATTACAGTTACGGAAAAAAAATCGTTTCATAAACGTTAATCAAGAGTAACAAAATAAAATGCACATGAAGTTTTTCGACAGTTCAAAAACAAAAAGAAATTTCTAACGCTATCGAGACATTAACCGCTAACAGGAAATGATTCAAACAGTTGAATGATAAAGCAAAAAAAAAAAAAAAAGCCAGACGGAGAGAGACTTTTTTTTCTTGTTTATTTTTTCGCTTGCTATTCTGCTATAATTTACCCAAATACAAGAATCATTTTTATTCTGGTTCTCACTTGTTGATTATTGATAATCTTATTGCCGGTTATTTTGGTGATTAAATGTTGCTTATCGAGTACTCAAGAAAATAATGATAGATATTTTTAGTAGCGTTTTGAATGATGGAAATTTCACGACAGTAACGGTAAACAGAAACTAAACGGCAGTAACGGTAACTGAAAAGCAATAAATGCACTTTTAAACACTTTTAACTATATTTGAAAGCCCTAAAAGCTACGAAGTGATCAAAAGCTGTACTTATTTGTAATTTTGGATAATTAATCCTAGAAAAGTTGTGTTTTAATCCAATAGTGTACTTCATTCAACGCAACCATGATTTGTCCGCCATATTTAAGTGGTTGAATGTATATCTAAGGCAAAAGCGCATGCGCAGCGAATCCTCCTGCAATTGCATGCTGTTTTGGCTCCTCTGCTCTATTTCCTGGCCAGTATGGCACCCTTAGCACCATGCTTTCACCTTAGAGGGAATATATTCTTTCGTCTGGAACCCCTGGTTATAACAGTTTGTACATGTTGAAATTTTTAATTTGCATTTCAGATGAATTTTACAACTCTTTAAAATTGTTAATACATTTATACACCTATTATATTCATGATACGTGGTTTAAAGTAAGTATTATGTGCAAATGAAGCACTATTTTTTATGTTTTTCAAACCCTTACGCAATGGCTACTCTTTAAAGTGATTTTCGATCCAACCGATTAATAACGCACACTGACCAAAAAGCAGACTCTGCAAGCACATAAAAACCGATAGAAGAAAATTTTCTAATGCAAGGAAAACAAGCGGAGCATTGTACATACAATTTTGCGAATGCTCCTTACCATGTGCAAAGCGGGATAATTCAGAAGAATCGTTTATCAACTGCGGGGCAAAATGTAAACAGGTGCTATGGAAAATCCCTACTCTCGGCAATAAGTTACTGCATTTCCTTTGTAAAAGGGTCAATAGAGATTTCATTATACCTCCTCATACACACAGATAAAAAAAAATCACATGTTACCTCCAGATAACAGCATCGACATAAAATCCATTTTCCATTTTTTCCAAGATCGTCTTCTTGAGTCTGATAATTTCCTCCAAATAGTCCTTGAAAGAAAAGAGGACATTGATTCATAACATGCTTGACAGTTTTACATATTGTTCAAAAAGCGCAAGATAAAACATTCATCCATATATGAAATACCTCTTCTTAAATGATTCTTATTTGATATATTACTCCAAACACATGTCTGTGATATTTCATCTTCTATTTTTCTTCTTGAATCAATTGAGACGTGCCACCTCAGGGAGTGCAAGCAGTAGCATAAGTATATTGGGGATAATCACCCAACAGGGGTGATTGGGTTTGCGTAGTTGTTCAGCTTATCATAATACAGATTGTTAAATTACGGTTAGCAAGTTTGCGAGTTTATAAGGTGATACTTATTTCAAATAGCAAAGTATTTATTATTATTTTTTTTTTGAATTGCTTTTTGGGTGCATACATACAGCGTGTCCATTTAACTTACAAAGCCTCTATTTTCGCAACAGAAGATAGATCGTCAGAAGATCTTTGATGCATACTTTTAAAGAGCAAAAATGGTCAAAATAAGATGCAGAGTTATATGAAAATTTTGAAGCGGAAAAAAATTAAATGAAAAATTTTGGAATCTAACTTTTTATATGGTCCAAGACTCCCCCACATTGTATGTAGGGATATAATTTCCAATTAAAAAATGACACCAACATAAAATATTTGAAACTTTTTCAACCAAAATTCAAGGAGATGTTCAAGTTCAAAATTAATAGGGACAGCGCAGAAGATGAGATTGAAACCTATCACCCTTTCAGAAGAATGACAGCTTGTCGAACTAAAAAAAGAATATATCTATAGATATATGTGTGTTCTATTGCTATTGAAAAATAAATGGAAATGCTGTGATATGTAAAAACAAACTGATAAAGCTCGTACAATTAAAAAAAAAAACCGCTATTCACGCATAATTTTGTACCACTATTAACACATAAAAAAGTCTTGTTAGTCGCTATACCTCCCCCCCCCTCCCAAGGTGTAATTTAATGCTAGTGTAAAGCGGAATTAAGTCACAAAACGCTGCGTTTCATATCTCGATGAATATTAGTCTTACTAATGTCAACTTTTTGTGTTCGAAATGTTTTTTCACGCTTGTGATTTCCCTAAATGCAATGCAGGGGACTTGGAACCGTATAAAAGTTACTTAGCGTATCTTCGCACTTTTTTTTTCGCTTCATACTTTTTATATCTTAATTCTACATCCTATTTTGACGATTTTTGCAATTGGAAGTAGTAGAACTAACGGTTGCTAAAATAGAGGCCTTAAGTGCTCATTCAGCCCATAACAGCACTTGTCCCTGGACTGTTTCAATTTAGGCGTTTTGAAACATTTACTAGGCTAAAAAATTTTTTTACAATGAGATAACACCAAAATGTAACTCAATCAATTCACACAAACTAACCGTTGTGAATATAGTTAAGGCCTTGAAACCGTGGGTTGTGTGCTTTTTTGGATTATTCTTCCGATAGTTGTGGTAGGTACGGTGGTAACTAGGGTGTGAGTTTGTCGTTTTGAGCTCAACTCTATCAATAAAACGAGCTGATGTGTGCATCACATGACTTCCTTTTACTCCAATTTAATGTCATTTCCCCATTATTGGCAATTTTAATGTGATTCAATTGTTTACTCTCTAATTATCACCAACAGTGGCCAAATTGAAACTAAATTTAAGATTTAAAAAAAAAAAAAAATCACCAAATTTGTCACCAAGTTGGCGAAAAAACATGGCGATCAAAAGACTGGAGATATATTGCCAAGTGTCCGAAAAATTATAACACCACTTCAGTTTACAATGAAATTAACAATGATTTTCCCCAAAAAAGGGGCAAAAAACCGCTTTAAAAACACCCGAATGCAACCAAAAGGGAAGGTGAACAACTAGGCCCCACTAGGAGTCTACGTACCAAATTTCAACTTTCTTGGATATATACCGTTTTTGAGTTATGCGAGATACATACACACATACATACGGACGTCACGAGAAAATTCGTTGTAATTAACTCGGGAGTCGTCAAAATGGATATTTCGGGTGTCTGTAGGTTCCTAGGCATATATCCACTTTTGGTCGGGTTGAAAAATAAATTCAACATTCATTCGGGGGTGAGAAAAATGAAAATTAAGGCCGATTTTTTAGTGAAAATTTTTTCGCGAATACAATACTTCCTTTTTTTTGTAAAAGGAAGTAAAAAAAAAGCACCTTTCTTCCGCACTCTTCATTTTCTTATCATTCAATAAAAGGATTAGCGAAATCTCTGAGCCCCTTGATTTTATTGTTTTGCATTTTGCATATTTGAGTATTAACAGTTTTACTCAGTTTGTCTAGTAAATCTCATTTTGAGTTTTGATTTCTCCAAGAATACTTCTTTCATATTTTCCCCCATACCGTAAATTCTCCTGAAACTACTCTGCTTCCTTTCGATTTTCAAAAATATGGGAGTGGGATTAAAAAGAAAGGAAAAGAGTAACAGTTTTTTTGCGGGAAATATATTAGCAGCCAAGGGAGTGCCCAAAACAGCTGATTATTTGGAAAAAAAATAATCTTTTTTTTCACCCCGAAACAATGGTTTAAGTAGCAAAAAAAAAAAAAAAAAAAAAACTTGAAACGGGAAATTCTACTTATCTCACAAAATTTTGATTTGCATAAATAAACCGCGAGTTGGAGCTTCTTCCTAAATCCAACATAGTATCCCTGAACATTTTTATTGTTAATGAATCCATCTCGATGAAAATTCGGTATTGATTAATAATGATGAGTTATTTTAACATTTTAAACTCATAAAATGAATACTTGCTAACAAATATAAAATTTACCTTTGTTAAGGATGTTGCAGCTACATGCTTATTGACTTCAGGTTTGTTCTTCACGTTTTTAGCTCTCAGAGCATAATTTAAAGTATTTTGCGTTTCTTCGAGATGAAGACTTGATGGAGATATTGTTGCTATCAATGTTGTCTTCGTTTGCCCTCCGAGAGAATCTTTTAGTAAGCGAGTTAATTTGCTTTGCCTGAAAGAAAAAAATTAAAAAAAAAAAATCAATTCTGAAGAAAACGTGAAGGATATTTTCTAGTGTGACCAGAAGTTTTACTTTTGTATCTTTGTGCAAAGCAACTTTGTGTACATACACATTTCATGAATGTTAGGACTAACGTTACCAATGCAAGTAAATTTAAACTAATTTTTGTAATCATTACACAACTAATTAAGTTAATAAATAGAAGAATCTAGATGAGTAATGCAATTCAACATCATTAGCAACATGGCAAAAAAAAAAAATTATTTAAGAGTTTGGGAAAATTCAAGTAATACAGAGACAATATTAAAAATATTCGATTTTTTTTTTTTAAATCTTCATTTATTACTTGAAATCATTCGTACAGCTACAAGAAGAGTTAATTATTGTAGTAAAATTATTTAAATATCAAACAGGCAATGAATTACGGGGTTTTGCATCATTAAACTGAGATACGCGTGCCATTGAGAAGACATCCACGAGAATGCTTTGCTATTGCAAAGAAACGAGTCATGAGGCAACCGCCCTGTTTAAAATTTATGTTGTATTTATGACGCATAAAACCCTTAGCTGCCGAGATGATTTTCTTTTTTGTATAATGTAAGTGGTTTAGTGCAGAGTACGTATTCCCAACGTTACATTTATTTGCACTCCCCATAATTTACTTAAAATTGAAGTAGAAATTTTTTCAGTGATTTTTGTGTTATGTTTGTTATAGTCTAGCTGCGATGAAAACATGCTTAACCTTGGAGAGAGAGAGAGAGGAGCTCATTCAGTTTGGGTTGAAATAGGAAAAATTCTTAGACTGGCACAATGCTAATAAATGTTATCTGCTACTTAAACGGGCTTTCCTACCCCGTTTTTCAACAAATGGAATTTTTAAACCTCAGACGATCGGAAATCAATTTATCAGAGCTACGTAGATTGTGCCGTAAAGGACAAACGACATAAATTCATATGTAAATATCGCAAAACGTTTGAAAGCAAGACATGCAATTCTTTTGGTTCGTAACACATCCCTCATCAGCAATTGTCGTGTCACAAAGCTGCGGGGAAGAGGGGTGCCATTATCTCAAAGGAGGTAGGGGAGGGGACTTCTAATTACACAACAGACAAATTTTTATTTATATACAGAATAACACAAGATTTACATCCTATGAGAGAGGAAAGAACACCCAGGACATTGGTGGGAATAGAACAGACAACCATAACATCCGACTTACAAAATAAGTGCTTTCCTAGCTCAGACCTGGAGGGCAAACGTTGCCTTTACCTTGTAACTATTATTTGTTTTGTTAATAAATTTATTTACAATTCATAGGGTTATGTGCATTGCACTATAGCTTCTCATCAACAAAATTGATTTTATTTTCTATTTTTTTCTCCTTCTAGGACTAGTGACATTGAACACATTGGGAAACTGAAATTACTCAGTCAGGTTCATGATTTAGTAATTTCAGACAGTAGGCAACACACAACTGTCTGAAATTACTCAGTCAGAGTTCGTGATTTAGTAATTTCAGAAATTAGGTCAGATACAACTGTATGGTCCCCCTGGGACAACAATCTAAGAAAGAGCTGTAGACTTGCCACCACACTCCTTTTCAATTTCATATTCTGAGGGTGTAAACTACCTAAACGAAATACTATCTAGCAAAAGATTGGATATTTTGATGTGGAAAGCCACAGTGCTGAAAAAAACTATATATTTTCGAATAACTAAACTAACTGTGCCTACGCCGTGCCTCATAGTAAATCAAGCCCTGCTCATAGTACAAAATGAAAAAAAGTAGAAAGAACTTTAATGCCTTTTATATTTATTTAAAGTATTAAAATGTAGTGACACATACTTTTATTTAATATTTTCGTTGTAATATATGGAATAGTTATAACTAAACATGCTTACCTATAAGGGATATGCTTCGAGTTTTCGCACAGTGAAGTGATAACTCGACTAAGAGCCAGCAAGCTTTGGTTTATACTACCTAAAATTATAAAACTAAGACTTATAAAAAAAAATATAAACAACTTCTAAATAAGGTTGAATATCACTAAACTAAAAGGATAGAGTTTCCATGATTACTTATGAAATTATATATGTATATAAATAAACTAAAGCTTAAAACTCTAAGCTTCTAATGTGTGTGTGTCTGGGGTGACCTCTGAAACTGCAGGGTTGATTTTACCGAGGTTTTCAGTTTATATTGGTTAGCTCTGGGAAGGTTTATAGAATATTTCAAAAAAATTCGATAATTAGTTTTTTATAATCCAATTCGAAACAACTTTCGCAAAAATTCCCGAATATGGGGGTTATTTTAATCGCACAAATTTATATTATATATCGGTCGAAAAAATGATGGTTTCTGCATAAGACGGAATTTGCTTGAATCCTTAAAATTGTGACGGGAATGTTTTAGCAAATAGAATATATGTGTATGTATGTTCCGAGTAAAAATCCAGTTTTAGTCTTATCTCGGCCTAATTTGGCATGTACGTACTTATGTCGCAGAAGAGTTTTCGAGAGCTAAGAAAAAAAATACCGAACCGCTCAAATTTTAAGTACCCAGAAATGGCATTAAATGGGTCTAGTCCCATTTGAAAGCTGGAAAAAAACCCCTCTTAGAGCATTTTCTTCCTACGTTTCGACAACACGAAGAACTTAAATCAACCAGGAAAGAGTTAAGCATTTTTAATGCTCCATTAGTCAGGCGAATCTGCATGTTTCCCTAATGGAACATGCGATACAGGTAGTTAGATG
Source organism: Uloborus diversus (assembly GCF_026930045.1). Taxonomy (NCBI): domain Eukaryota; kingdom Metazoa; phylum Arthropoda; class Arachnida; order Araneae; family Uloboridae; genus Uloborus; species Uloborus diversus. The sequence goes on along the minus strand of NC_072733.1, from coordinate 163,022,651 downwards.
CTAACTTTTGCATTGCTTCAGTAACAATCATTATGTCACCTTACGTCAATATATTAGGTATAAAAAGCACTATAAGGTCAAATCTCCCCAAATAAAGTGATTAAATCATCTAAATACGAGAGTATGAAGTGATAAAGCTGAGAGATGCAGCGCGCCTAGCGGAGGGTTCAGTAAGTCAAAGTGAATATTGAATTTTAAATTTACTATCGATCGTCTGAGAGAACTAAGCTAAAATTAGCGTGAAGAAGTCATTGAGAAGAAATAGCCGAAGAAATATTTGTTGCCCCTTTTTTTGTTTAAGTGTGAACTGATAAAATTCTTGCCTCTGTTTTAAGGCTTTTCCTGTAATGGTGGAAGTTGAAGTTTTCCCTGTTTGCTTATTTTTTTTATGATTTATTTATTTATTTATTTTTGCACTCTTTAAAGAGAATGTTGGAGTTCTTTTGAAACTTTTTTTTCATTCTGAAAGGGGCTTTTGAAACTATTTTCCTTATCCATTAGCGATGGCCGCCCTCGTTTTGAACCCAGAAAAATTGCTTAGCATTGGAAAATGCAGACTAGAAACTTTTTTTCGAAATTCTTTCCCTCTCTTTCAATATAGTTCAGTCATTCTAGGTATCTTTCAGCCAATTCGAATAATTTTGCACCACTTCATATTTTTTATTGTATATTATCTCTTAAAAGAATAAAGAGCAGAAATCGTATTTTATGACCTCGGGAAGCAGAATTCATCACTGGGGCGTATAGTTTTTTTTTTTTCTAAGTGGTATAAACTATGAAAAATGATGTGGCGCAAACTTATCCGGACTGGCTCAAAGTCAGTCAGGATTGAATATAGAATGAATGAATACTATATTCACGTTTATGCACTTGTCCAGCCTTCTATCCCGCTATTCGATGAACCTCTGGAATTCGTCAACTCTGATATCGTTTCATGCCCCTGCCCTCTGCAGAGCTGTTTTTAAAGCCTTTTACATCGTCCAAGCCCCTCCCATCCAGATTTCATTTTCACGTTCAGGAATAGAAAAAAGTCTCATACTGTCTATAGATTTCGCGAAAATGAAGTGAGAGGAATGATAATGTTGGCAAGTAAGTTTAGTTGAGGTTCGGATACTTTTGAAACATGCTATTGAGGCCCAGAAAAAACCCTTATGTTCTACCCTAGCCATTAAACACTTAAATCAGCCACAAAATTACTTTCAAAGGGCAAGAAAAAGTGTCATAAGTGGTGCTTAAGACACGTAGTTGCCTACACGAAAGTATTTTTAAGTAGTTTATCTGTGTAATTTGTACAACCAAAGCATTTTTGAAGGTCCAGTTTTTGACCTTCCATGGTCTGGACATTAGGGTGGAGTGAAAAGAAAATAGAAATCTGATAAACGTTCAGTAATAGTGAGGAAAACTTACCTTTTGTAAATATATTTAGTCATGCAAAAGGATTTTGACAGAAAAAATATCTTAAGGGTTCGCACGCGCCTTGAATTTGACCATTATTGCATATAAACTGGGAAAAGTTACAATAATTTCATCACAAATAAAAATTTGATAAGTTTGATGTAATGTAACTTAAGAGTAGGCGTTTTGTGTAGATTACACACTGCATAAGATCATTTTAACTATAAACTATATTTTAAAGTTCCATGCATGCTTTGAATTTAACGAATATAGCGTCAAAATTGAATAACTTCGTGATGCTCCGTATACTGAGGAAAAAGTATTATTAGAAGTTATTATTTGCAAAAATTTGCTTCCATATGACTTAATTATTACATAGATACGGAAAAAATAAATAATACAAGAATTTCTTATCCAGTAAAAAAAAAAAGTCTCCACTTAATCGATAACTTTAGCTCAAAAATTAAAATTTGCCTACGATAGGGAACAATGGTTAAGTTTAAAAATTTGAAAATGTAAATGTAGCTTGAAACAGCAGATATAATTCACACCTCGAAACAAAAGAAGTTACTAAATAAATTTTAATATTTTTGAACCCTCAAACTGTAATCACATTAATTACTATAAAATATAGCTTGGCGTGCTAGTTGAACTATTTGACTCCTGCCAATTTTCGGTCTTAGTGTTATATTGTGGCGCATTTTTTACAAATGTTCCAAATATCTGCAGTTTTGATGCAAATCTTGGCACTCTTGCAACCACGATTGTTCTTTTTCTTTACAATAGTGAAGATCGGAAACATTAAACATGGAGTAAATTGTTTGGATATTGAAGCTTGACCGCTTGGCAGTTGATTCGGGGTGATTAAATCTCCCAAATCCAAAAGAGGACTGTTTTGGGACCACCATTGGTAGCCCGTTTTTAGACCATTCACTACTTCAAGTTTATGGAGTACTAAACCATTACTAAGAAAACCAATATTTTAAAACGAGTACCCTGCAAAAAAAGCCCATATAATCTACTTTGTGCTGAGCTGCAAATCGCTTACTCTACTGAATAACTTAGATATAAATTAGCTTGCACAGATGTCGAAAAGTTTTAAGTGCTTCAAACGCAAGTTTTTCTTGAAAAACTGTTCTAATCAAAGCATGTGCGTCAACAGACAAGGTCATTCACTCACAACTCTTACGCCATTTCTTGATAATTCATTCGGTACCATTTTCATGACTGCTCACGACCCCCTTCCCCAATTTTAAGCTGGTAGCCCGGATTTAGACCCTAGCCCGTTTTTGAACCACTTTCTCTAATAAAGTTGAAGAGTGTCGTCAGTGCTTCAAATATAGGGAAAGAGATTGGACAAGTGCATCGAGTCTAATGAAGAGTACTTTGAAAGAGACTAAACGAGTTTCGTTATAACTTAACAAATTAACTGTTCAGAGCGAAATTACGGTTATTCCCCCCCCCCCCCCCCAATACCTCTCTAGTTGTGGTTGATAAATTTTGGTAGAAAAATATCTAAGACAAAGATTAACTTCAGTACTATAAAAACAGGTACGTGATAAAAATACAGGCATTTTTATGAACAATATTAACTAATTATTTTTATGCTAAAGACACGAGAAAGAGTACAGATATTTTTACCTGCTTCTCGAGCTCGTTTGTCAACTGCACCAGATCGGCCAATATTTTCGCTGCCAGCTAAATCAACCTAAATGTTTAACAGAGAAGAGTTTAGTATGAATAAATTTCAAATATTTATTTATTCAATATCAATTGAAAGTATAATTCCGTATGATATATATATGCACAACTATCTTCCTAAGCCCCCTTCAAAGAGCAATGGTCGAGTCCATCAAGTCCAGCAGATGCTGCTTTGGACTTAGTTTGCAATTTGAGCTTGCTTGAATGCAATTTCTTTTTCTCCAAAAAGGGGTTGTTCCAAATGTCTTTGACTGGTAAAACTTTGATTGATATAAGAAGCTTAAAATATTTTGCATTGAAAAGGGGTTTCTCGTTTCGTCAAAACACTTACGTGTGATAATGTTGGAACATTTTGCGCTTGGTTTCCTAATTTACTGAATTACCATATTATACAATACAAAAGGATTTCCATCAAGACCGCACTATTTTTACGGAATGAGAATGAATTCTTTGTACTTTTTTCTTTCTATTGGAGCTGTGTTTAGCTATTAAGCCTTTGGCAGACCTAATACGGCATCCAGTCTTTCATGTTCTACTATTAAGGCGCGAATATTAACGGCACAGATAGTTATGTAAGATATTACAAGATAAGTGGCTCTAAAATCAGAGTAAATGTTTCCCAATTTCATTTTTCCCCGTCATTGCACTTTACCCCCCATTCCCCTACTTCAGTTACAATAATAAAATGACCAGCTACTAACTGAGGAAAGTAGAGATGATTCTCTATCCTAATAAGTTTGATAACAAATGAGAAAATCAATCTTCAGTTGTGTTTAGTTTAGTAAAAATAATGCAGCTAATTAAATGTAGTATACAGTTTATAAATCGATACAACATCAAAACTAAATGGGGAGGATTGACTTGGGTCAAATCTCCCGGAGTTTAAGTGGGTCAAACCTCCCTTAACAGCCATTTTAGCAAAAACGTTTAAGACATTAACATAAAAAGAGAAAGGGAAAAATAAGTATGCAGTCTTTTGGTACATTAATCTGAGAACAAAAATATATCAATTCACTCTTTGGTACGTTAATGACTAAGAGCACGAGAGAGAAAACCTTGAAACCAAAAAAATTATATTTTTGCCTGAAAAAGGCATCACATATCGTTTCTCCTTAATTCGAAATAGCTAGTAGAGAGACAACTTTGGATTTCACTTTATACGATGCTACTATATGATACTCATCAGTTAAATGTTTAAACATGAAAGAGATGGTGAGACAAACCTCCCCTGTGGTCAAACCGCCCTAGTTTCCCCTTATCTCATTTAGTGCCAATCCACTAGTCAATATAATGGTTAAAAGTATGGGGTTGCGAGAAAATACTATCTACTGTTGCAGCACACAGCTGTGACATGCGTCTCAATATCAACATTCACGGATACTATTGGCAACTTGAAAGGTTCCATAGATGTCTTTCTAGTTGAAAAGTCTTAAATTACGTTCGTTACAAATCCCGTGTCGTTTTGCATATTTTCGTGCTTAAATACATATACAAAACATAAAAAGATTTGTAACCAACTTCCGGTTTGAAGAACTCCGTTTACTAAACTTACCATATTCAGCTTAGAAATTTGAGACTTCTCCACATTTTCACATTTTTCTTTGATGTGTATATTGGCTGTGAAAACTGTATGACTTCTACTTGACATTTCATTTAATAAGGTAGTTGCTCTATGTCTTTTCTTGCACCCTTGTTCCAAAATAGTGTAGACATCCTCGATACAGTTAACAGGAACTACTCTTAATCCATTAATTACTATTGAGCTCTATAAATGGGAAGAAAATATCCAACTTATATAAACAAAATATTTTCTAAAGTACCTCAAATTTGTAGGTTGAGATTTTTTTTTCCCAGAACTACTAGCAGCTAGTGAACAGTTAATCTGTGGTTATGACTCAACTTACATTGTTGTCATCGCGTTTGTCTTTCTGTTCTTTTTGCTAATTATTCATTATATATAAGTGAGGCAGTGAGAAGCAAAATAATTTAGCTGGCAAAACTAAAAACTTAAAGACAACTAGTACAAGTGGTCGAAAAAACTTCTGTTTTGTTGGAAAACATAGTACTAGTGGCCTTGGTAGATGTTTCTGGACAGCATAGTTAAAAAGTGCAATGAAACTCTACTTAGGCTTAGGTTGAGACTTTGCTTGGGTTTCAGTAAAGATTAAAAAGTCCGTACTTAATTCTTTTGCTGCTTAATGCCTCAATTTTAATCATCAAATCAATATACTCATTTAACCTATTTTGTCGTAAAAATAAATCATTGAAAATTAAAAGCATTCAAAAAACGCGTATTTGGAATATATTGTATAAATACTTTTAAATAGTCTTTGCGTAATTTTACGGTAATCTAGTCGCCTGAAACGAACAGCTGATTCTCTTTTTACGCTTTTTTTTTAAATTATTTTTTTTTAGACAAGCAACCGTCTCCAGCGGCTGCTTTTGTGTATTTAACAATAACAAGCTAAATATTAATTTTAAAAAACATTGTAAAATTTAATTCTCCCCCGCGTCTCCTGTTTTGACTTGTATTTTTACGATCGTAGAGATACAAATACAATGCAAAAATATTATCTTTCTTCCACTCGGGTATTAAGAAAAAAAATTAAAAAAATAATTTATCTAAAATTAAAGTTTATGTATACAGTGTTGCAAAGGTAATGATCCATACAGAAAGGCGTGATAGACCTTGCAAAAACAAACAACTTTTACACTGCAATGTGGGGTCGGAAAGCAAACGATAGGTTGAAAGAGGGTACTTTGTTTGCAGAAAAAAGGAATGCAATAAAGACCAAGAAAAACAATATGAAGACAAAAAACCTTTATTACAAATGCTCAAATGGACCCCCGCCAGCTGCAAGACTGCATTGAACAACGCACACGTTAGAATATTAATGTCATGTCATAAAGGTCTGCAGCGTTTTTTTCGGGACAGGTCTTCTGGTTACGCGATGGGCGTCCATTTGTTGGTACATGTTAATAATTCGGGCAACACCTGCTGGAAGAAGTTACAGTACTTGTATCCATCTAAATAAAGTAGTTATAAAGTTATAAAGGATTTTTGTCTTCATGTTGTTTTCATTCTTTATTGAATTCCCCATTTCTGCTAACCAAGTACCCTCTCACGGTCTGCCGTTTGTTTTCCGACCCCACATTGAAGTGTGAAAGTTGCTTGTTTTGGCAAAGTCTATCTCCCCTTTTAGTATGGACCATTCGTCTTGCAACACCCTGTATGTGTGTGTGTGTGTGTATATATATATATATAGCAAAAGGAAATTTTCCGCCAGCCTTCACCATTTTGCTTCTTATGAATACCATGTTGGCTAAGATCTCTAAACTAAAACTAATCCACAATAACCTTAGAAATTTGTTCCGTTCGTTCCAATCAGTAATATTAAAAATACAAAATGATTTTAATTTCTATTAGAACTTCATTGAAGTTTTTGTTGAAAGTAATGAAACACTTTATACGTGTTAAGCAGTAAATTATAGCCCGTAAGCCAGGGTTGAAGCAGAACTACATACAATATACCGACAGTTCGATTATGCCATCAAGAAACTCGAAATTCGTCCTTATTATGGACCTAGTCCGAAATAGGCAAACTGGAGGCAGATGTCACCATTGAGAAGATATACAATGGAGGGAGTGAAGACTTGCATTCGTGAAGGAAAGTCCCCAAGTCACGTGATAGATTTTAAAGAAAAGCATTGGATGAAATCAGTTTTCCTTCGCTAGTTGCACGCAAAATGTGTCAACCATTCGTCGGTTGAGGCACGTGACTTGAGCTCTTTGTACAAGCTTTTGCTTAGCGAATGATTGGATTAGCTCCCTCCATTTACCAATTCGTGCTCGAAGTGTCACTGACAATCCTGTTATGCCGTCCAGAGACCACAGTTTTGGACTCATCGGTCTGGAGTAGACATCTGCTTCCAACTCTGTTAGGTTCATCTCATTGAAGCTCAGAGTTTGTCTATTCCTCACTGATTAGTCCACAACAAGGACGAAACTGCAATCTTTGGATGGCATAACCGGGAAGTCGATGTATTGTATGTACTTCATACGTGCTTTACAAAGATACGATTTTGATTCGCTCCATTTTTCTAAAGAAAAGAGCAGTGCAGAAACTTCATTCAGGTATGACTTAGGTAATGCAAACTACCACACTAATACAGCGACTAACACTGGAAAAACAGAAGCATGACTCATCTGAGGTCACGACGTTCCGTCATCCAAATCGCTCCAGCATGGTACCATTTCAAGCGTTGACGTCTGTGCTGTAGGAACAATGGCAGTCTTCTTAACAGACAGCGTGAGTGCAAGCCACTTGCAACCAATCGACGGGTAACGGTTTTGGTCGACATGGGAATATACAGGGTGTCTTGCACATTGCACATGCATCAGAATGAAGGTGCACGTGGCATAAAGGACTGCCATCGATTGTCGGCAAATGCGTCGATCCATGCGTGCTGACGTCACTCTGGCTGCACCTCTACCTCTGAAACTTCTCATATTTCCTTGCTCCAACCATCTTCGCCATGGGCGATGCACCATGGATGCATCCTTGTTGGTATCAGTTGCGATTTGGCGCAAGGACCAACCTGTCATTCTCAGTTCCATTACCATACCACGTAAAATCGTCTGTCTGCTGAAAATGCCTCCGTTGACGGTGACTTGGCATTTTCTCCTATTAAACGTATCCTCCGAGACAAAAACGAAATTTCTTCGATGATTCGTCTGGCAGAAATAATGGCACGGATATTGCCCACTCTACACATAAGTTCCTTCTTTTATATCTTTCTTCACGTGCGTTGAAGCGTTGTGCATTTCACATCATTTGCAGAATTCAATGAATTGCGTGTGCCCTGAAATATGCATAAATTTCCGACCAAACCTTCTTAGTGTTGCATTTTCAATGTCAAACACTTTTTTACTCTGTACCGCTACTAATTAGTATTTCTACTAAAAGTTTTTTCTCTGTAAAACTCATTAAGCTATGCCAAAACAAAGCATTGATTTAGCTCGATTTATTTAGTTATTGTTCATTTAATTTTAAGAATTGAAAGGTTTCCTGCAAAAAAGGGCCCAGTTTCGACAGGTTCGCGTTAAAGCTTAAAACAAAGCATCACATTATGTGCAAAGAAAAACGTGGATTGGTATTTCCAGTTCTAATCAAGACCTTTCGAAAATTTTGAAAATTTAACTGCTCATTTTTTGCAATATTTTTTTTAAAGTACTGCATATAAGTATTCAATAGCTCAATGTTTTGAAAGTTTAAATGTAAAATAAAAATTGAAATTAAACTAGGTATTGAATGGTATTTCAAAAAAATAAAATCATACTTTTTGTGAAGTTTTGTCGAACATCTTTAGTTTAGTAAGATCATCAGATAGCGCAAGCAGATCATATATTTCTTCATTATACAGTTCAAGAAAACTGACTTTAATTTGAAACTCCACTTTCTTTCCTTCTAAACGATCAAAAAGATCTTTCATAGCACGAGGAATTATTCCTGCTAGAAGATCCTGAAAAGCAAAGGAATGAATAAGCAAGCGAAGATTCACTAAAGTACAAATTTTAAATAATATTGCCCAGCAGAAAGTTTTAAATTGTACTTTTATAGAGAGTTGAGTTTTAAATCTATCTTCTTTTTGCAGTTTAGAAGCAACAAATTTGCTTCAAAGAAAATGAGAAAATTTTCTCAATTTACAAAGCAGTTATGCTGATCATATTAAGAAAAAAGTTGGAATTCGGTGCAGGATGGAAAATCAGTTGGTTAACTGATTCACCATCTGCTGAACCAGTGAAACTAATTTGAAGTGTATAGCTGCTAGTGTCGGACCTCAGTCAGCTAAATTTTCAATCTAATAATTGACTACAGTTAACATTTCCTTCTGGTTAATTTCATTACTCCTAATGTCAATCACATACGACTATAAAAGTTCCACTTACTGACTTATAAAAGGCAATGTTGAGATGGCTATAGTCGTCAAAAACGATTGCATTTAGCTAAAGTTTAGTCCAGAAAATATTAGTCAAATTTTAACTAGATTAAATTTAGTCAAAATTAACTTAGAATTGACATACATTCTGAGAATTATTAATTTCGATCTGCATTTGTGCATACTGAAAAGTGAATTGTGAACTGTTGACAGGTATAATTTGCAATGGAATTCTGCAAAAGCATGTATTAAAATATCTATTTCCAACAGCTGAAGTGAACACGAGCTCTCAAACATCCTTTCCACCCAAACAAAAAAAGGTCTATTATGACGAGTAAGAAACTTAAAATGTTTTGTGTGAACCGCAAAAGATTAGAATGTATCAAATTTTGAAAATTACTTATTTTCGTTGATCATTTAAGAACTGTTTAGTTCCAGACTTTAATCAACAGTATATTTAAGAACATAGCTAAAATGTTGCGGGATAGGTGGCGTTGCAAACTGAAAATATTTTACCATTTCCCTTTGCTCCACATTCTCCTACATAGTTTAAATTTTTGACTTATGGTCTCATTTCGGTTTACGGTAAATCCAGTAAATGACCACGCAATCTAAAATGTAAAATTTTGGTTAGGTACACACAAGAAATGCCTTAATTTTCCCTTCTAAAAATCAATTGTTTATCGGATTTAAAAGGGACTAAATTATGTACCGAGAGTAAAAAATTGATCATTAGCAATATTTTAGACCGTGAGGAATTGTGAAATTCCGAATTAGACATTGATTTTGAAATGCACCGTATCACCGAAGAGTTTTCTTTAAATTAAACATTAGTCATTATACAGTGGTGGACAAAATTATAGAATCAATTTTTGTTTCTTTTGTTTCAATTACAACATAAACCAGTTTAAATTATTTTCATTGAAGTAAAGATGAATAGTTGAAGAAATAGTTCTAAAATTAGTACATCTTATCAATTAAATTTAAAAAATTCATAAAATTAGAAAATTTAATATTTTATTATTGCGTGAAACCTGGACAAAAGTATAAACTCAAAGGTGAAAAATCCAGAATTACGAGAAAGTTTCGTTCGAAAATGTTAATTTACCGCCGTAGAATGATTAAATGTTGCCATCAGTGATTGCTAAAAGTTTTGTTTTTCGAAATTTATGAGAAACATATAAATGCACAGCTGGACAAAATTATAAACTTTTTTTTTTTTTTTTTTCATTTTTTCAGTCATAATTTAACTCAGTTAAAAAGAAAAATTGTTCCAGTAAAGATAAAAAAACTCTCAGCATGGTAAAGCAGGATTGGCTTTTCTTAATGAAAGATAGAGCGCTGAAGATTACCAATTAATACTGGAAAATCATCTTTTACCTTTTGCTCATCTGATTCCTGGAGGTAACTGGTTATTTCAGAAAGATAACGGGAGTGTACACACAGCGAAAAGTACAAAAGAATGGATTAAGCGCTGGGGTATCAAAGTTGTGAAATAGCCAGCTCGTAGTCCGGATCTTAATCCGATTGTAAGTCTTTGGGGGACCACGGTTCGCTAAGTTTATCATGATCGGCACCAGTACCAAACCACAGAGGAATTAAAAAGGGCAATACTTTCAGCATGGAACCATATGCCATTGCAGCTGTTAGAAACTCTTGTGAAATCTACATGCCCAGCCGCATATTCGAGGTAATTCAGAAAACTGGGGGGCCAACTTGTTTTTTTAAAGTTTGTAGTTTACACTAATGGCTAGATTTAATGCAGTATTAATTTTTAAAACAGTTCAAATATTGATCTTTTTTTTTTCAATTTATCCATGTTAATAGCAAAATTATTTTCCTAAATCTATGCTTTTGTTTTACTGAAGTAATTGCAAATGTAACTTAATTAAATTCAAAAAATAAATAAATAAATAAATAAATAATAAATAAATAAAATTTTGTCAGCTTATAATTGTGTTTTTTGCAGTATTGTAAGTTTGTAATTCTGTAGTTCAGCATTGTAGCCCAGTGGTTGGGTAGTTGAATACGGAAGTAATTGGTGGAAAGCTGGAAATTGTTTTAATTTATGCCGCATGGGTCTGTAATGACCATACTACCCCCTTCTACTAAGTGAGCTTTCGCCACAGCGTCCAAATTAGTGCCAAAAAACACCTGTTTTTTCCATTAGTGTTACAATATCTCAAAAATGGCTCTTAAAACGACCAAAAATACTTGCAGGTTTCTTGTAGAGCACAAAATACTGAACAAAATGAGTACCTACAACCTACATTTTTGTTAAATATTAAGCTCACAACTCTATTTCAAAAATTGGCTTAAATTACTAATTAAGCGCTTAAAGCCAGAACGCACCTCGTTCCTACGCTCCCTAACGTAAAAAAATGGCAGGAAAACTTTATTATGTTCATTATTGTAATAGAAATATATCGTAGGTGGAATAGAAGTATGAATGAGAAGGAAGAAGTTGAAAATAAGGAGGGAGGGGGGGAAACGCGTATCCAGGTTAATTATGCTAACCCCTTCCCACTCCCACCGGCTCTCCCTTTCTCCACTGAAATACCTTCGTTCCCTCCCTTCCGTCCACTCACCCCTTTCTTAGAGGCCGAATAAACCTTTTTATGCTGAAATTTCTCCCATTCGCTAAAAATTCCGGAGGGTGGTTTCTTACAATCGAAATTTTAATGCATTTCCAATGGGAAACTATTATACAATATATTTAACAACACAGCTTTTATATCTAAGTAATTCTTAAAAGTAATTCTTCTAAGAAATTAAAAATAGTATAAAAGAAAATAAGTTCAGAAATGCAAAATTCGCTTCTCAGAGTATGTATGATGAAATTATACTCGAAACAGTATTCATATATCACTCATAAAAAGTAATCTTCTTTTTATCTAACTATTGACGATAAATAAACAGTCAGACTTATTTCAATGAACACTCAATTTTTGCATTCTAGTAGTGCAAAATGAAATATTGATCAAATTAACACACAGATAAGAGTAATTAAAAAGGTACTAGACACGTAATTGTAGAAAATATATTTAATTACGAAAACGTGAGGTACAAAGGGCAACATTCCAGATTTCAAAACAGCTCTTATTTTCTTATGTTAAATAAAGAAAGACATTAGATATTAAAAGTAAAATGCAATATATACATATGGGTCACCTAAAATGATACGTTGAGCATCGCTAAAACATTTGACAACATGTGAAAGTTTCACATTGTGTGGAATTGTGATAAAAACTACAATAATTTTCTAGCTTAATGAAATTTAACATAAACAATTTTGTTACACATAAAATAAACAGTTAAATGAACTTAATTTTTTTTCTTGACGCTGAAAGTGTGTTGCAAATGTCAGTGTCAGTTTGGTCATTGCCACTTTCATTATTTTGCAAATGATCATATCGCTCCTCCAATGAGTCAACTTCTTCTAAATTGTCCTCCAGTATATCAATTTCCGCTTCTAAGTTAGTTGAGTTTGAAGTGCCGTCATCATCCTCCGGAGAGTTGGTGCATGCGTGCCCTCTGCAGCTGTAGCATATTGCAGAGCAGTTGATGCCCGCTTTTCTACAGCTACACGCCAGAGTACAGCCTTTTTTGCACTTACACGAAATCGTGGAGAGCAATTCTAAAGGAGCTGGTTCTTTGCGGGTTGCGACTGGGAATAGTCCATGCTTATTTTTTTTCCAGCCCCAATCTAAGGGGCTTTTCGTGAATCCACTCCAATATTGAATTTGCAAAAATGTACGGAAAGAGTGCTCACGTGCTGCTGCTGCAGTGGGAGGAAGAGTGGCTAAATTAAAAGTACTTTTTATTAGTGATTTTTTAAAAAGCTTAAACCTCAAGGAATTTAATGTTTCTTCACTGTCCTTTCCCCCATATAATGCTATCAAAGTTTTTTGCCCTGCTTCATCAATGCTATCAGGGGATGCATTTTCATTACGGAAAACTTTTACAGTTTGTTGTAACACTGTACAGTTCAAGATCTTGACAAATTTCTTTTTCCCTTGTCTAAAAAGAGCAGATGTTGTATCGCAACCACTGAAAGCGTGGAGAAATAAAATATTTTCTCTGATGTATGGAGCTATGTTCAGAGTTGCTGCACAGTATAAAGTGTCTTTTATGTTGCCTCTGCCAGGCTTCAAGAAAAAACTATTTCTCGAAGTAGTGGTTGCTGCCATTATTACTAAAAGGTCGATGTCTTCACCCACAACTATGACACATTCAGACTCATTTTCGATTTCTTTAGCAGTTTCAATTATAAGGTAGTCTGCATCTTCATCCGCTTGCTTCACAACAAAACCTTCTTTTTGAAATTTCACACACAACATATTAATAAGCTGTTGTTTGTTTTTATCATTTGATAGAAATTTTTCTTGAGGCATAGTTACTAACATCGATTCATCAAATATAACGTAACCAGCTTTGTGTTTCTTTGTTCGTCTGTTGCGTTCAGCCGACTTGGTACTTTTTGCTACACAATCATCAGGATAACCATCAAAAACTATAGTGGACCTTGCACTGAAATGCCTTTTGATGTAATCAACATATTTTTGCAGAATGGAGGAAAATGAATCCCCTTTTTGCCACACTAACTTATGTAAAAGAAACCCACCATCGACCACATGACGTGCTGAATTCAGTGGAACAACATCAGTAGCAGAAAACAAATCATAAAATACTGATTTGCGTGTCTTACGTAGTCCTTCTTCATCAAATAGTGACAATGGGAAAGGTGCCAATTCAAATGCAAAATAGTTTCGCAACTCTTCATCTGACTTTTTCAGGAGGGAGATTCTTCTAAAAATTGTGTCAGGATTTACAGGAATAAATTCATCGTGAACTTTTACCTTACAGCTGGAACCACGAATAGGCATTACTCGGTTTTTCCGTTTAAGTTTAACATCGGCAAAGTTATTACCAACAATTTTTGACAGTGAATCAGTTCCAATTTCGTAAGCATTGTGGCAATTAATGCTTTCATCTGCCACAATACCGTTTGATATTGACATGAGATGTTCACTGTTTGGAAATGGATCATGGGATGAGAACCAGTTAACCAGTTTCTGTACATCTGCCTCGTCTCTTGTGATTCTTGAATCCCTAGCATCCGCATGCTGTTCAGTCGAGACGAATGATAAGTTACAAAACTCCTCAACTTTCTGAGAAACTTATACAAGAATTGGCATGGAGAGAATCCATTTGGCCATTGTACTGTCAGAAATGCCTCGTCCTCGAGTCAACCCTCCGGTAGACTTCATAGATCTCATTAGAGTTTGCTCTATCGTCATATCTGTCCAAAGACCGCACCAAAATTTATCCGAGCGTCTAATTGTGAAAAACCCTTCAGTAACAAACTTATTGTAGTCATTCTGATCAAGTCTGACTTTTAGATCAATCATATCTTGCAAATAAAGGTGGCAGGATTTTGCATATAACAAATGTCCACTTGAATGGAAATAGGGTAGCATCATCTGTATGGATTTTAGATGCATATCCCAGTTTCCACTTCTTTCTGCAAATATAAATTGTTTCATTATGGTAACCATGCGGAGGTACTGAACCCATAGTTTAGATGTAGGTCCATTTTTCTCAAGTTCACTCAGTTTTTGTGTGCACTTTCCAATCAAACTTGCGATAGTTGGGTCTGATGTGTGAATCGTATCAATATTGCAGAGAACTTTCTCAATTGATGCATGCTCGTCTGTAGTTATAATCATTTGAGAGAGAATTAATTTGGTCATTGCCAGATGAACCAATATATGAGCCCTAACAGCTCTTGAATAGGCGTGCCCTGACAGCATTTTGTCAGTAGACCCAGCTGCATATATGATGTTGAATACGTCTTGTAATCCACTACCAACCATTATATAGCCAATGGTGCCCAGGTAAGACATGATGAGATGGAAACCACCAAGCCTCAGCACAACTGAACTAAATTCAGGATTTGAAGCAACAATTTCTCGACCTTTCATGTATAACGGTTGATCAAAAGTTACAAAGCAACATTTTTGATTTGAAGACTTACATTTATCGATGGCAAAGAGAAGTGCTGTATGAATGGTGTCATAGCTGCTTGGTGGAGCATTGATGAAAGGCAGATACAAAATGCGTGATTTTGAGTAAGCGTTGACAGAGGTGTTTTTTTCCATGAAGCCATTCCAGCCTGCAACACTCAATCCTTTCCACTTGGCCAGAATCCATGCAAAATCACTTGGTAAAAGTGTGACAGCATGTGAAATAGGGTTTATTTCATCTAAATCATGAATTACTTCATTTTTAAGTCCATGTGTTTTTTGAAATGGTTGAATTCGGATAGCAGGAAATTCTTCGACGACATCAGCTGTCTTGATTTTCTTCAGCCTATCAATTTTTTTATCTGAATAGGCAGTAGTTGCAGGCGTCACACACTGAATTCCTCCCATCGCATGCAAAGTGCTAGATCCATCTAAAGTGTCAACATTCACATCTGCATTATCAAAGACGTACTGAGAAAATGATCCAGGCATCACTGCGCTTAGTGGATGACTTAGACAAGACAACTCAAACAATCTCACTTCTTCATAATTGCTGCAAAACCCCATGGCATAAAGCAAATTTATAAGGTCTTTTGATCCATGATTTTTGTAAAGTAAGGCACCAAGACCAACCTGTAAGGAGGATATGAAAGATCTAGGCCTTGCAGCTGCAGTAATAGCATGACCAATTGCAAGAATTTTTACGCGCCATTTATCTTCGTTTGCCCGTTTACCCTTCATTATAATTTTTTCTAGAAAGGTCATCAGTGATTCAGGTATTACCTCTCCTATATCACTAAGAAAACTATCTGGTTTTGGGTATTGATCCATTGAATGTATCATGGACCTCATGTCTTCCAGTATAATGCCAGCAGCTGCTTCCACGACACGAAGGCGTTCCACTCGTTCATCTTTATTCCGTGATTCATACCACTTATTTGAAAGAATCTTGTACCCCGTATTGCGGAAACAGATTATTGGTTCTCTATTTTTTCCTGCGGTTATAATGATGTCTTGGCCATATTTGTCTTGCAACCTTTTTTTCGATGCCTTTTCGCTTGGAATATGCCCTTTAAAATCTTTCAATATGTCTTTCAAGGAAAACTGGCATTCATCTTCATTTCCCTCCAAATGTCGGCAAACATGTTCAAAAGCAGCGGTGACCTCATCGACTGGAGGGCGGCCAGGAGCAGCATCAGTTGTAATTTTCAAAAAATTTTTGAAACACGAACTGTGATACCTGCCTTCTACTTTCACAAGTTCACTTACAGGTGTGATTCGAAAGGTGACCTCTTCACTCCACTTATCACCTCTCTTCTGAGCAGCTTTTAAAACTTGATTCCTAAATTCTGTTGTTTCTACACGATGAACTTTTTCACGTCTGTTAACTGGTTTTTTCATTTCAAGTTGGAGGAATTCTTGTGATGCGTCCTTACCACAAAGTACACAGTGTGTTTTAAAGTCAAAGTTCTGTAAATCTGATCGCGTTATGCAAACTTTTACCTTTTCTTTTTCGGCAGCAATAATACTTTGGCTCCTGGTGTAGGATTTTTGGCATTTTATATGCACTTGCACCATTGTAAGCTCTTTGAATTTGATATGCTTTCCGTCTCTTCTTCTATGGCTGCTTTCAACAAATTTTTGAATACCACGTTCTTTGACTTCAATCACATCACCTTCAGTGTATGATTTATCGCAAATCACGCACAAGTCAGCCATGTTCCTCTCAAAAAGTTCACTCACGCAAGCACAGAGTTAACTTGACTTCGAAATCAATACAGCAACTCAGTGGCATATCCACGGAGGAGGGGAGGGGGGAGGGGGTCCTGGGTTAAATTCCTCCCCAGAACTTCGACACATTCATTTTTTCAAAATAAATTTTAAGTAACGGTAGTAGAGGGAAAAGGCCGGTTCTGCGCCAGGAGGGGGCTCTAGGGCTCATAGCCCCCTCTCACTCCGCCTCCTCCGCCTCCCACTCCCCCTCTGACCTTGGGTTGCGCGTGAAACTTGAAGAAGATGACGGGGTTTTCCCGAGATTTCGCTCTTCCTCGCTTCCGCTCTTCCTCGCTTCCGCTCGCGTTTTCGCACCGTGAAAGGTTATGAAGGTATTTATTTAACGCGCTTTTTTTAGTTTCGGTTTTCGGTTGGCAACACTTGTTGTCATGACAACCAGAGTTTTTAGTTTTCGGTTGGCAACACCTGTTGCTATGCTTTAACTTATGCGGTGTTTAACGTTCATGGCGCCATCTATTGAGAGGTTTATTTTTATTTTTTTTATTTCTACGAATTTAATTATTTTTATTTTTACACAGTGTTGAAGTTGGGAATCGAACACCCAAACTTTGAGTTAGCAAAAACGTATGCTAACCACTATGCTATATTTTTCATTACTCTTTCAGTCTTAATGTGAATCTGTACCATGACAACGAATATTACAATTAAATTAATTTTAAAACCATCAGTTAATTTACTCTTTAGTACTAATCATGGCATATCATTAACTGAATTTCAGCTCATAATTGAAACTATAACCATTATTATTATTTTTCATAATAACAAAGTTTTCACTTAAGTAAAGATTTATTTAAATACAACCCATTCGAGATTTTAGATTTATTTCAATGCTTTGTGGACTTGAAATATATTTTAAACTTTGATTTTCTTTTTCATGCATTTCAAACTTTATCCTTTTTACTTTTTCTAACTTGTTAAATTTTCTTAACTAATTTCTTTTTTCTTTGTCAAATTTACAAATATTTTTTCTAACTTGTAAAAATTTCGAAGAAATAATTTTCTTAACTAATTTTTTTTTTTGACTTTCATACAACAAAATATTTTTTCTTACTTGTTAAATTTTCAAAGAAATAATTAACTTAAATATTCTTTCACACATTTTGAACTTTAACGTTTTTTCCTGTCATTTAGCACTTTGATTTTTTTTTCACTATTTTAGCGTTTTTCAATTATTTTCAGTCTTTAACTATTTTCTTAACTTTTTAGTCTTTAACTAATTTCAAGCATTTCAGACTTAGATTATTTTTTCGTGATTTCGATTTTTTTTTTTAGTATATTGTAGAGTTTGATCATTTTCTCGCTTGTTTTTACTTTATCGTTTTTTTCCGATATTTTTAAACTTAGAAATTTTTCGCAATTAGTGACTGGAATTGAAACCTCAAATTTTTCGAAACATTATCAGGTCTACAATTTTCATCCAACTAATTTAATTTAAAAACTTGCAATCAATTTACTCTTAGTAGTAATTAACACATATCATTAACAAATTTTTACGGATTTTAAGAAATCAACTTAATTAATTTTTTCCAGTAAGCAAATTCCGCACTCAAGTTACATTTCATCACTGCATATACGTTTCAAGAGTTTCATTGAATTTATCACATACCATTTAATTAACTCTAATAATTACTTTTTCATTAATACTTAACTTAATCATTTTATCATACATTTATTCCAGTTACAAAATTATGCTTAAAAGTTATTTATTTTTCTTAGCACAAGAGATTTTAACATGTTCCTACTAAAATGCTTTTCACTCTAGTTTGAGTTTACTAAAATAGCAACTCATTTACGATTTAGATTCATTTAATCGTCTTTGATTCTTTTTCATTATTATTATTTTACATTATCACATACGTTATTATTTTTATACATTTATCCATTTAATTTTCCAAAATCTACAATCAATTTACTCTTCGTATTAATTAACACTTATCACTATCAAATATTTTCATGAATTTTAAAAATTATCTTCTTAAATAATTTTTTACTGTAACCAAATTTCCCACTTAAGTTATATTTTATCACTACATATGCTTTTCATGAGTTTCATTTAATTTATCGCATTTCATTTAATTAACTCTAATAATTATTTTTTATCATCGATATTTAAGTTAATCATATTTTCCTTCATTTTTTTTTTCATGCAAACACTCTTGATGGAATAAAACAAAATTTTCAACTTTCATGAATTAAATCCCCTCTGACTATTTTATTTTACTTTACCATACTTTACTATTTTACTTACTGCGTTTTACTATTTATCATTCATTACAGCTTTTCCAAAATATTACTTTACAACCAACTAATTTCATTAACAGAATTTTCATTACAATTTATAAATTTCACTTTTATTTAATTATTTTTACCTACGCTAAAATAAAACACATCACATAAAAAAGTTAAACATCAATGAAGATCCCGAGAAATGTTAAAATTATAAGTCGAGTATCAAAACTTCATGTCAGCAAATTTTAAAAATAGACTTACCGAAAAATAACTTCTACTGAAATTCATTTCAAAACTTGGAATCAATTTACTCTTAGCATTAATAAACACTTATCATTAAGAAATTTTCATGGATTTTAAAAATCAACTTATTTAATTTTTTCCAGTAAGCAAATTTCGCACTCAAGTTACATTTTATCACTACATATGCTTTTCAAGAGTTTTATTGAATTTATCACATTTTATTTAATTATTTTTTGATTAGTATTAAACTTAGTCATTTTATCGCTTAGTATTTAACTTAATCATTTTCTTGCTTGTTTTTACTTTATCGGTTTTTTTTCCCGTTATTTTTAAACTTAGAAATTTTTCACAATTAGTAACAGGAATCGAACCCACAAATTTTTCGAAACATTATCAGGTCTACAATTTTCATCCAACTAATTTATTTTAAAAACTTGCAATCAATTTACTCTTAGTAGTAATTAACACTTATCATTAATAAATTTTCACGATTTTAAAAAAATCAACTTATTTAATTTTTTTTCCAGTAAGCAAATTTCGCACTCAAGTTACATTTCATCACTTTATATGCTTTTCAAGAGTTTCATTTAATTTATCACATTTTATTTAATCAACTCTATTAATTATTTTTTGATTAGTATTTAACTTAGTCATTTTATCGCATAGTGTTTTACTTTATTATTATTTTTTTTTTCATACAAGCACTCTTGTTAGAATAAAACAAAATTTTCAACCTTCATGAATTAGAATCACTTTGGCTATTTCATTTTCCCAATAATATTTTACTTTAACAACTAATTTCTTTAACAAAATCGATATCATTTATTTTAGTCTTTATCCTTTTCGAACGATACATTCAAATGGACAGCTATACGTTAAATTAAGAAACTTAATCTAAATTTTGACAAATTAAGTTATAGCTAAATACTGACTAAAATTAAGTACAAAAGACTAACCTTTTTGGGGTGAAATCCCTCAAGTACCAGCTATCGCGAAGTTATTTAAAAACAGTGAATGAAATTGTAATAAGTGGATTGTTAATTATAACTCAATCTCACAAAATTACAATTACACGCATGTTTTATTTGAAATCGCTGCATACGGCTGGCTGCCCATCGTCGATTTGCAGAACGCATGCCGTGATATCGCAAATCAACTCGGCTGTTGAAAAAAACTACCGTAATCCTACAGCACTTCGGATCGTCCACACACACACCGAGGCGAATTGAGAAAATGACTTTATCAATATTGCTATCTACCCCTTTACCGATAACAGATAACAAACCCCACGTGCTAGTATTATTCACCACCTGGCCTACGTCTTTCAAGTGATGTCACTGTTTCTGACCAATTAAAATTAGTTCACGTTTCTCAAATATCAAGCACATAGATCGACAATAGCCTGATGTCAGGTTTTCCAAACAAAATTTTAGATTTTAATTCGTAGTTTCGAATTAATTTCTTTTTCATTTCAAACTTATAAAAAAAAATTTCCAGCTTGTAAGAATATTTCTTTCAAAAACAGATTTTTGATTCAAAACAGTATTTTTTCAAACTTGTAATATTTTTCTACTTAGAGAATGAAATCAAAAATTTTTGTTTTCTTTAATCATATAAAATGTTTTTAAGAAATAATTTCTCAAACTTGTAATATTTTTCCACTAATTAAAAAAAATCAATTTTTTTTTTCAATCATATAAAAATAAATTTTTAATCTTACAACAGTAAATTTTTCCGCAAAAATATTTTTTTCAAATCAAAATAATAATAATAATAATATTTTTGTAACATATTGTTTTTTTTCCTTTCAATCTTTTTTTTTTTTTTTTCAAAAATTTTCAAACTTACAAAATAAAATTTTTTCAACTGAATCTTCAAACGAAATGATTTAATTAAATTTAAAACTCAATATCACTTTACTCTTAGTATTAATAACCAATAGCACTTAACCATTTACTCTTTGCACTCTAAGTATTAATTAACACACACGCATTACAAATAATAATAATAATATTTAAGATACTTACAAATCATCCACTCAAGCTTTCAAATATCCATCTAGCATGTTATTGTTCATTCGTGTGAGGGAACTTGTAATAAAACTTTACTTATCAACCGAAATTATAAGCGAAAATATCGCATTTTTTAGCACTTAATATAATCCTACAATTAACAAATTGGTTTTAACTTTGAATTTAAGAAAAATAAAAACTATTACACACTTAGTAACATATCTATCGATGTATATTATTTCATGACAAATCACAAATAGGTGAGGATCTTTTATCGATCATGTGACCAACTAAGTTAAGAAAGAGCGTTCTTATCTCATATGAGAATTTATAAGTCTTTAATATTTCTCTTTAATGTAAGTGTATTGATACGTACGAGTTTGTGTATGTGAATATAACTGTGTATTGTTTTCAAACCATTGTCATGTTTAAGCTTTACGGTTCTAATTTTGACTTTCCACTTAGCATTATTTGAAGTCCTTCGCATGTATTAAACTATAGAAATATCACAAAAATTATATTTTCATTCAGTCTTAATTACAAAACCATACAATAAGATGAAGACAACACCGATAGTATAAAGATTACTTACAAGAAAGTGCATATAAAAATATATGTAAGAGTGATTTCAAAGTATAATCCATCAACCATATTCAACAACTCAATAAAAACACAAGTCTCTTTTAAAATGATAAACACAATTTATTCACACACACACAGTAAAAGACAATTAAATAAACTTACATCTTTAAGTAAAACTCTTCAAAACTTTCAAGCATAAATTTAACATCGATTGCATCAAATAAATCAGACACATGACATTTTAAACATGGACTATCAACATTCAAAGTAACGAAGTCACGAGTCAAGTTTTCCCAATTAACATTAAAAAGAGCCTGTTCGAAAAAAGTGTCGAACTTTCGACCCCTTGTTAATGATTCACATTCATGCACTCTCATGTAAAAAATGAATCCATTTTTACAACCCACACATTCTTTTTAGAAAGGTACTTTATGTTGCATATGAGCTCATCAAATAGTCACTTACGTAGAGAATCAGCCAGTTTACCAACTTCTTGTGATGTATATGTGCTGATTTTATCACATCGACAATCACAGGGATATTTTTTCTCAATTTCCGAAAGGATGTACTCTTTTAGAGTATAAGTCATAAGTTTGTCTTTGACACTACGTGAGATACAAGGGGACGCGTAACACAATTTGTCAATCTGGCTTTCCAAAAGTAGAACTCTATCAGGCATCAACTGGAACACTTCTCGTTTCAGTTTGAACAATCTTTGCACACTAACACAGATGTTACCATTCGCACTCGACTCTCCTTTTTTTTTTATAACAAAAGCGAAATCACGGTCTTCGATTAATTTTTGATTTATATTTTTACGTAGGCTTGAAATAAGTGATCTCCACACATCTGGTTCTAAGGAAATACCATCCATAGTTGGTCGAAAAATACCATCTTTCCCACACGTATATCTTCTAATATGCACGCGTGTACGTTTCCGAAAAGTATTCACCAAAAGTGAAAATACAATCACCCAAGTGTATCATATCATCAGGCTGTGGAGAAGCCTCAATGTTCATTTTCATGTTCGTTGCATCCCATCTGTTCATCTTCAGGCTTCAAAGTTTCAGAATGATTTTCACCAGCGTTAGTCATTCTTAACTCTCACAGGATTAGGAGTCACAATACTAAAACAACTTCCTATGAACTTAAAAAATAAATCAAACTAGGTTTTAACACTAGCTGGTGAAGAAAAATCCTAAGTGCATAGAATAAAATTTCACGATCTCTTTCAAAGCTCAGAATCACCCTGAAAATGATTCTCCAAACATCCACTATAAACCAATGAATATTCACTTTAACCAATGAGAAGTGTACATAAGTCTCTTGCTACTGACGTCATAGAATATCACACGAACTTTTGAGCAGAGTTGAGTTGTTTTCCTCAGTATTCAGATTTTTAGAAATGCCAACACTTTGACTTCCAACTTCACCCTGACCTACTACGAGTAATTTTAAGATGGTAGCAGGTTTTCACATCACATCGAATGCCGATGACGTTTTCACATCTCGCGCATGACATGGTCAATCACGTGTAATTGATCATGTCAAATTGCATGATGGATTGTAGATTTTGGAAAATTAAATGGATAAATGTATAAAAATAATAACGTATGTGATAATGTAAAATAATAATAATGAAAAAGAATCAAAGACGATTAAATGAATCTAAATCGTAAATGAGTTGCTATTTTAGTAAACTCAAACTAGAGTGAAAAGCATTTTAGTAGGAACATGTTAAAATCTCTTGTGCTAAGAAAAATAAATAACTTTTAAGCATAATTTTGTAACTGGAATAAATGTATGATAAAATGATTAAGTTAAGTATTAATGAAAAAGTAATTATTAGAGTTAATTAAATGGTATGTGATAAATTCAATGAAACTCTTGAAACGTATATGCAGTGATGAAATGTAACTTGAGTGCGAAATTTGCTTACTGGAAAAAATTAATTAAGTTGATTTCTTAAAATCCGTAAAAATTTGTTAATGATATGTGTTAATTACTACTAAGAGTAAATTGATTGCAAGTTTTTAAATTAAATTAGTTGGATGAAAATTGTAGACCTGATAATGTTTCGAAAAATTTGAGGTTTCAATTCCAGTCACTAATTGCGAAAAATTTCTAAGTTTAAAAATATCGGAAAAAAACGATAAAGTAAAAACAAGCGAGAAAATGATCAAACTCTAAAATATACTAAAAAAAAAATCGAAATCACGAAAAAATAATCTAAGTCTGAAATGCTTGAAATTAGTTAAAGACTAAAAAGTTAAGAAAATAGTTAAAGACTGAAAATAATTGAAAAACGCTAAAATAGTGAAAAAAAAATCAAAGTGCTAAATGACAGGAAAAAACGTTAAAGTTCAAAATGTGTGAAAGAATATTTAAGTTAATTATTTCTTTGAAAATTTAACAAGTAAGAAAAAATATTTTGTTGTATGAAAGTCAAAAAAAAAAAAATTAGTTAAGAAAATTATTTCTTCGAAATTTTTACAAGTTAGAAAAAATATTTGTAAATTTGACAAAGAAAAAAGAAATTAGTTAAGAAAATTTAACAAGTTAGAAAAAATAAAAAGGATAAAGTTTGAAATGCATGAAAAAGAAAATCAAAGTTTAAAATATATTTCAAGTCCACAAAGCATTGAAATAAATCTAAAATCTCGAATGGGTTGTATTTAAATAAATCTTTACTTAAGTGAAAACTTTGTTATTATGAAAAATAATAATAATGATTATAGTTTCAATTATGAGCTGAAATTCAGTTAATGATATGCCATGATTAGTACTAAAGAGTAAATTAACTGATGGTTTTAAAATTAATTTAATTGTAATATTCGTTGTCATGGTACAGATTCACATTAAGACTGAAAGAGTAATGAAAAATATAGCATAGTGGTTAGCATACGTTTTTGCTAACTCAAAGTTTGGGTGTTCGATTCCCAACTTCAACACTCTGTAAAAATAAAAATAATTAAATTCGTAGAAATAAAAAAAATAAAAATAAACCTCTCAATAGATGGCGCCATAAACGTTAAACACCGCATAAGTTAAAGCATAGCAACAGGTGTTGCCAACCGAAAACTAAAAACTCTGGTTGTCATGACAACAAGTGTTGCCAACCGAAAACCGAAACTAAAAAAAGCGCGTTAAAAAAATACCTTCATAACCTTTCACGGTGCGAAAACGCGAGCGGAAGCGAGGAAGAGCGAAAACGTAGCCGAGCAAAAGCGAGGAAGAGCGGAAGCGAGGAAGAGCGAAATCTCGGGAAAACCCCGTCATCTTCTTCAAGTTTCACGCGCAACCCAAGATCAGAGGGGGAGTGGGAGGAGGCGGAGTGAGAGGGGGCTATGAGCCCTAGAGCCCCCTCCTGGCGCAGAACCGGCCTTTTCCCTCTACTAACGGTATTTAATTTTGTTCGAATGGGATAGATTTCAACAGAACAGCTTCTGACACACACCATTACTGCCATAAGAGAGCAAGAATGGTCTGTACAAAACGCAAAGGACATTATGGTCACTAAGCACTTCCAACGCTGCAAAAATCATTTTTAGGGAAACCAGGTGTTATATCTGTTTTGTGATTCTTGATGAACTGCAGATGAACACTTTATGAGTTATTAAAAAGCAATTCCTACCTGTGTATAAGCCTGTGTTCTATATGAGATGTTTCGTCCTTGCCTCAAGCTAAAAAAATAAATGTATAACCGGAAGTCGCTAATTCCCCTCAATGTTACCATTTCTAAGAAAAAATCTTAATTCACTCTACAAGTCTGGCACACCAAATTTTCTGTTATCTCAACGCTTGCAGTCAAGTTCGTCGATAATTTAGGATCTGTTACCAATTATTCAGGATAAGATTTTCGATTGCATATTGCAGCTGGAAAGTTTACTAGAGTTTTATTTCATAATTGCACATTGCAAACATCGTTTTAAGAATAAACTAGATCGTATCTTCAGTTTTTGATTTCAGATGCATGAAATTTGATTAAATTTATTTCAGTTATTGTATCACACAGCAAACTTATGGGGATTTTTCAAAATGATATAGCATGTAAGCAGGCAACAATGAACTTTCATTTTCAATATTAAGAATTTTGAATTCCTTCTTGCTAAATTATTTCGCAAGAACAGTTAAATATTCTGAGTTAAATATTCTGGCTATTATGTACATTAAAAAAAAAAAGAACATTACTGTATCTGAATGATAGGTTTTAAATGATTTCGAGGAAAATCCACGAAGAATTTATAAAAGATTATAACAAACTTAACGGTAAATATGTCGTCCCCCGCTTTTTTAGTTTTTTTTTAATGGTTATTGTGTCAAAACGAATCGTTAATTATTGAGAGGGTGATATAATTAAACAACTTCTTAGCCATAAAAGCTGTTTTTTTAAATATATTGTATAATAGTTTCCCATTGTAAATGCATTAAAACTTCGATTTTAAGAAACCACCCTCCGGAATTTTTAGCAAATGGGAGAAATATCAGCATATAAAGGTTTATTCGGCCTCTAAGAAAGGGGTGAGTGGACGGAAGGGAGGGAACGAAGGTATTTCAGTGGAGAAAGGGAGAGCCGGTGGGAGTGGGAAGGGGTTAGCATAATTAACCTGGATACGCGTTTCCCCCCCCCCTCCCTCCTTACTTTCAACTTCCTTCCTTCTCATTCGTACCTTTATTCCACCTACGATATATTTCTATTACAATAATGAACATAATAAAGTTTTCCTGCCATTTTTTTACGTTAGGGAGCGTAGGAACGAGGTGCGTTCTGGCTTTAAGCGCTTAATTAGTAATTTAAGCCAATTTTTGAAATAGAGTTGTGAGCTTAATATTTAACAAAAATGCAGGTTGTAGGTACTCATTTTGTTCAGTATTTTGTGCTCTACAAGAAACCTGTACGTATTTTTGGTCGTTTTAAGAGCCATTTTTGAGATATTTTAACACTAATGAAAAAACAGGTGTTTTTTGGCACTAATTTGAACGCTGTGGCGAAAGCTCACTTAGTAGAAGGGGGAAAACTTAGTATGGTCATTACAGACCCATACGGCATAAATTAAAACAATTTCCAGCTTTCCACCAATTACTTCCGTATTCGACCTTTTTTCACTCCCCAACCACTGGCCTATTGGTACATTTTTGGATATTAAATGATTAAGTGTTTGAATAAAATTCTACCAAACTTCAGAGTTTCTTACTTTTGAGTTGATACTTTTGTCCAGGTTTCATGTATTATAAAGATATTAAAGTTGATTTTTTTTTAATTAAATTATTTATTTTGTAAAGTTTATGAGTTATATTGAATTTAGGACTATTTAGTCAGTTATTTATCTTTACTGGAACAAAAAGTTTTTTTTAACTGAGTTAAATTATGATTGAAAAACTGGAAGAAAAAAAAAGAGTTTATAATTTTGTCCAGCGGTGCATTTATATGTTTCTCATTAATTTCCAAAAACAAAACTTTTAGCAATCACTGATGGCAACATTTATTCATTCTATGGCGTTAAATTAACATTTTGGAACGAAACTTTCTCGTAATCCTGGATTTTTTACCTCTGAGTTTATACTTTTGTCCAGGTTTCACGCAATGATAAAATATTAAGTTTGCAAATTTTCTAATTTTATGAATTTTTTAATTTAAATAGATAATAAGATGTACTAATAAGAAATACATAAGATGTACTAATATTGATAATAAGATAAGATGTACTAATTTTAGAACTATTTCTTCAACTATTCATCTTTACTTCAATGAAAATAATTTGAAATGGTTTATGTTGCAATTGAAACAAAAGAAAAAAAATTGAGTCTATAATTTTTTCCACCACTGTATTGCAAAGTTTTTGTTTTTATTTACCTTTATCCCTTAGAATAATTGCTGAATACATACAGTCGCATGTTTATACGTTAATAAGTAATCTCATAATAAAAATACTATTCAAATCGTTTACTAATTTGTCTAATCTTTTACTACATACTAATTTCACAGTGCACAAAAACAGGGACTATATCGTTGCACAAATATACTCCTTTCAAAAGCATAGTAAGGGAAAAATAAGCATAGTAAATAGCATAGTAAGGGAAAGTGGAGAAATGACGTTCACTTAAGGGAAAACAGAAGATATAGTCACATTTACGCAAACAATCTATTTCTTTTTAATGAAATAGAATGCGAAAGCATAAGGAACAATTTACAATTAACTAATTTGCATAAAGGTTTTCCGATTTTTTTTTCTTTTGTTTATTTAATAACACCTTTGATGGAGGGTAACGTCGCACATGGTTGGTTGGTTGCGCTCAAAATTTGGTAGAGTATTTAACGCGTAATGTTAATTGTCTAAAATTTATGCACCTTTTTCTCAAAACTTTTTGATGGCAGAAACTTAAAATTTTCAAAACTTGCATCAAAAGATAGGTAAGAGCCTACTACAGTGAAGATTTAAGGTAATTCTGTTTATTTTATAATGTATTAAATTTTAACCAAAAGTCATTTTTAAAATGAAAAATTAAAAAAAAAAGGTTTTTACCATAAAAACAGCTTTTTGGGAAAAGTGTGAGCACTAAAGCAAAAATTTCTCTTCGGTATAATTATGAACATGTAAATAAAATGTGAGGAAAATTTTAAAGTTATATGTAAAGTGCATAAAATACACCGTCAGCTCAGTCATTCCATCCGAGGACTGCGTAATTTCATAGCCATTCGTTTTCTATTCACGTATAGTATTTTTATTATCAGTTAACTATTTCTTCTAGTTGCAAACGTTCACGAAATTAATGCATTTACAACAACGTTTGTCCTGAGGGCATTTTCCATAGCGGTGAAACTGCGATATTTTTCTTTTCAAACACAGCACGTTTTATCACGTTATAGAAGTCCAATATTACGGCACATGATTCATCAACTAAACTTACTATCTGTTTGACCGTGTAGATCAGCAGTGTTTTTCAGCAGCAATTTTAAAATAAAATCAGAGTTAATGATCAATTTCTTCATCTCCGAAATCTTTCATACCAATAATTAAGTCAAAATAATTAAGTAAAGGTCTAGTTAAAATTTCATTTCAAAACTTATCCCAAACCAAAATATGTCAGGTAGTTGCAAAATAATTTTTAGTTGCACTTTTATGAAATTGAACAGTTTTGAAAAACCAATGACAGTTCGTTTCAGACGTGAAATCTTAGTTTTTCGTATTTGAAAATACTTGGCACTTAATCGAAAATGGTTTAAAATTTGAAAATTTTCTCACGAATTGCGAAGCTCATATTTTATTTTTCGGGAAATATATGTTTCATTGTCATTTTTTACATTGTACACAATAAAACCAGTAAAGTTGACCACCTGTTTAACTTCACCCGCTTTTTTTTAGGTACAGAATTAGTCCTATATCATGTACGAGTATATGAACTTCCAAGTTAACCACTTGTCTGTGTTGACTTCTAAAATATTGCACCGCAAGTGGTCAATTTACGCAGGTTTCACTGTATATGTTTAGCAGTAATGACAGTTAAATTACTTAAAATTACCTACTGGAGTTCCAACAGGTTGGTTAGGAGTCCTGCCACCTACAATAGTAAAAGTTTTACCCAGTCCCGGTTTGACCATATCTAGGGAAAAAATAAATTTGAGAGCAAAAGTTCACACACTATTTTAACATATCTTCATTGAAATAATCTTAAAGTACATTGTGCAACTGAAAATTATTTCTAGAACATTCTTCTTTTTTTAAACTTCAAAGCATTTTCATTCAAGTTTTAACAAATCTAGAAATTAGAAGACTACAAGGTAAGAAAAGAAAAATAAAGACATTAATACAATTTTTAAATGTAATGAAATAAAATAATTTACTTTTATACAACTAGAAACAGAAGCTTCTTTGTAAAGTAAAGGACAAAATGTAATTGCAAGACATTCTATCCGAAAATAGATTTTTTAATCAGTTTCAAAACCTTTTTTTTTTCACAAAACTTGTGAAAATTCAAAAATTTGAGAATTGTTTTTTGAAAATTTAGAGAAAATGTCCGATTTTAAACGTCTTTTATTCACTCAAAAAAATTGAGTGAGTCCTTGAAGAAATCTGTAATTACACAGAAAGTAATGTAGGATATTTTTTGCAATTTTTGCAGAAAAGTTTTAGCAACTACTGCAACTGCTGATTCGTTCATAGTTCCACTCCACAGTTTTTGGATGCATTCTTCAAAATCTAGTAGCAATCACTTTTTTTTCAAAGAATCCGAAAATTATTTGAAGAACTTTAAACTTTTAACTTTTGAAATTTTTTGAAAAAAAAAAATAATAAAATTTCAAATCGCATAAAATTGACGGTCACGCGATTCTCTAAGAATGAGTAATTTTACAACTCTGTAGCTCTCACCGAACGCTAGTTACAACGTGTAAGGGGCCATTCATTGATTATGTAAGGGTACGGAGGGGGAGGGGGGGTTGGAAAAATCTCTGCATACCCTTACTTTGGGGGGGGGGGCAAAACATATTCTTGCGTAATATTTTCAAAGCCGATATTTTACATAAAAAATCGCTCGATCTAGTGGTTTGGCAGGGATTATAGGGGAAGCTGCTGTACACACGGACGGTTGTACCTACGGACATTGGTCGGGAAATTCCAGGTATCGTCGAGAGGGATCCTAATTGGGGTTCAACGTGTGTCACAACCCTCTCCAATACCCCAGAAAGTTTCAACGCCATCAATCAAACATTTAAGATTCTATCACATTTTTTCGATTTTAGTAGGATCTAAATAAAAAAAAAAACATGAACAATTTCTTTTTTTTTTACTCCGTCGTGGATTGTATGATTCGTTTTTGTTGTACGTATCATGATTCCCTATATTTTTAAGGTTTTGTTTCTGATTTTTAAATGTTGTAAAACTGTCGATGTGACTGGCTTGCAAAACCAAAATGGCATACCTTTGTTACTCAAGGACACACAACCATGTGTACCCACGGACAGCAATTTTTAGTCTCCTTGCGTCACACCCGAGTCTTCTTACAGTGTGAAGTACCTCAAAATGGTGCCTTGTCATCAACGTCCAAAATTTGCTTTTAACAATGATGATGAATTTGAAGTACGACTTGAAAATATAGTGTTGAAATAACCCCCACACCTGTTGTAGGATCTACAGACCCTCAAAATGGTGCCTTGTCATCAACGTCCAAAATTTGCTTTTAACAATGATGATGAATTTGAAGTACGACTTGAAAATATAGTGTTGAAATAACCCCCACACCTGTTGTAGGATCTACAGACCGTCAATCCCACTTGTTTTTATTTGAAGTCGACTTTTCTAGATTTTTGTTGGTTTAATTTAAACAGTTTTTTGTAATGTGTTAATTTTGGTTAAAGGTTTCAATTTGCATATGAATTGAAGTTATTATGTACGTACATAGAGAGTCATACTATCATGAATCTAGTTTTTTTTTTGTTTAAAAAACATATTAATTATTCATATCATTAACTGCCTTAAGACTTGTAACTTTTTTAAAGAGTTTACTGACGTTAAAAATTAAGGAAAATTTTTAAAAAATTGAAAAAAAAATCTTCGATTAATTTTCAAAGTTTAATTTCTGTTGGATATGTTATTTAATGTAATTTTCAATGGATGTTTGAAGTATTTCAATATAAAATGGCTTATGAAAATGCATCGAGTTTAAATTAGTTCCTCAGACCTATTTATATGTTATTGTTTTATATGTCTATGGGTACAAAGCACCTGTCCACGGGGTGAACGGGTTGCTGTACCCACGGACAAAAAAGATGGTTTTTAAGAAAAATTTATGAGGTTGAAAGCTTTGAGATTTTTACCTGACAAAAATTGCCAAATTAGATGATAAGCTGTAGTATCTGCCAGAAACGTTTTCCGATCGATTATCCATTCATAGAGACCAGCAAAAATTTAAAAATAAATTTGGTCCGTGGGTACAGCAGCTTCCCTTTATTTGCGTCCGAAAGGTAGAAAACTTAACAGGAAGAGCTGTTTTTTAATTGTTTTACAAAGAATGATTAGTGTAAAATAATGAAAAATCGCACATGTATCGCATGTTTTATTTTTAATTAGTATCGCATCATATACAAAAAAAGTCGAAAACATTCAGTCTAAATGATCTGAACTGATGACGTTTAAATCGTTTTAATTTATTTTCTTTAAAATACATTAAAAACTAGTCGATCATTATTTAAAAGTGTTATTGGTTTGTATTATTTAACTGGTTTATGTTTAAGATTATTTAAAAACTTACTTTTAACTACTGATAAATGGTATTCCAAAAGCCAGATATTTATCCAGTGATATAATGGTAATATGTAGTTAATAGCAATAAAATATAATTTTTCTGATGAAAAATAAAAATCTCTGATTGACGTCAAACTGAGAGTTTAGTGTATCTGATCTCTTTCGAACAACATTTTGTTACAGTGGCCGCCGCTTTATATGAATCACGTCTGTTCTAAACAATTTTGATTCCATAAAGCGGCTGATTCAATAAAGCTGGATTTTGTTCCGTTTTTGGAAATTTGATTCAATAAAGCGGTAGATTCAATTAACCACCAATGCAATTAACCGGTGTCCACTGTACTATGAAACAAGATATGGAATCTTAAGAATAGGGGGGAGGGTTTGAAAAATCTTACGTACCTTTACATGGGGACAGGGGGGTCGAAAATTGCTAAAATCATCCTTACGTTATTAATGAATGACCCCTAACAGTATTGGCGGTAAGTAAAAACGTGCTTTTTAACGATTTTCAAAAATTATTTAATTTTTAATGATTATTACTTCCTTTTACAAAAAAGGAAGTACTGCATTCGCGAAAAAATTTTCACTCAAAAATCGACCTTAATTTCCATTTTGCTCACCCCCGAATGAATGTTGAGTTTTTTTTTTTTTTTTCCGACCCGACCACACGTGCATATATATCTAAGAACGTATAGATGCCCGAAATATCTATTTTGACGTTTCCCGAGTTAATTAAAACGAGTTTTCTCGTGACATCTGTATGTACGTATGTCGCATCACTCAAGAACGGTATGTCCTAGAAAGTTGAAATTTGGTACGTAGACTCCTAGTGGGGTCTAGTTGTGCATCACGGATGATGCACAATCTAATCAATCTAAAATCTAAAAACAAGCATGAGATATCAAGGAGGTTGCACCTTTTTTGGGAGAAATCATTGTTAATTTCGATGCAAACTCAAGTGGTGTTATAATTTGGCGGACACTTGGCGATATATCGCCAGTCTTTTGGTCGCCAAATTGGCGACAAATTTGCCGATTTTTTTTTTAAAAATCTGGTTTCAATTTGGCCAATGTTGGTGATAGTTCGAGAGTTATCTATTGAATCACATTAAAATTGCAATAATGGGGAAATAACATTAAATTGGTGTAAAAGGAAGTCATGTGATGAACACATCAACTGGTTTTTTTTTTATTTATGCAGGGTGTTTCTGAACTCTTAGGAAAAAGTATAAGGGGTGATAATGCACATCAGGACAAACAATATAATGTTCAAAATGAGAGTCCCAAACGTTTTCCGAAGGAGATAGGCGCCATTAAAGTTTGGAGTCCAAAGTTTCAAATGATCATAAATAACATTAAAATCGAAAACAAGCATTTAGAGAATAACCATTATAGTAACACGTCAACGTTAACGAAAGATTTATGTTCCAATCGTAAATTCAAGCCACTGAAGCCTGTTTTAACTTGATGAAATTTTAACACAATCTAGGTAACCGAAGTTTTCCAAACCACTATCCTTGCTTCTTGTTTGTCCTTTTCCGGGTGAAACATATGCCCCAACATTTAATATGGCAGTCATATGTTCAAGCATGCAGATTTAAACCTTTTCTTAAAAAAACTCAAACATTTAATTTAACTTAACTTAGTGTTCATAAAGATTTTTCTTCAATTTGTTGATAAAATACCACAATACAATCAAAACTGACTTGTTGTATTATTTGCCCCATTGCACTGCTTCTCAATTAATCTACAATTATGATTACTATTTCATCAATGCAATTGCCTCATTGCTTTGTTTACTACAAATTTCTGTCAAATGCGTAAAAAATACATGTTTTGAAATGTTCCAGATGTTAAAAAAGAAAAAAAAAAAAAAAGAAAATCATGGAACAGCGAACTTTAAATTGCTCAATTCTAGCAGGATTTGCATGGGGAAAAAATATGCATTATTACGGAATATCTGCGGGTAGGTTTCTGAAGTATAATATGCGAAAAAATTTTATTAATTATCAACAACATTTTCTAGTAAGTGACAAAACCCAAAAGATCATCCATTATCTGTAACAATTTAATGAATTTATATCTAAGTTCAATGTTGGCATAGTGTTCCACTGCACAGTTTACAAAACACAACTGTAGAAGTCTTCCAACAAAAAAAAATTTCTGTACAGTTAAATTATGTATTCATTTCGAAAAAGCAATTTTACTTACGCCATTATTGTGCAATTGAATCCTCTCAAAACTTCCTGGATTATTGGAGAGGCAGCTTCTCGGTAGAGCCGATCCTTAATTATGAGCAAAATATTCAATGTGACAAAATTTAAACTCGTTCATAAATATTTAGTCATTTTAACATTTAAAAAAGAAACAATTAGTAAATGTGAAATTTTTAGAATGTTTCTCTTACACTCACATCCTAGAGAAACCATGGTAGAAAAAATATTCTCATGTTTTTTGTTTGTTTGTTTGTTTGTTTGTTTTTTAATTTGCAAAAAATAAAAAGATATATACATAAAATCATTCACAAAGGACTTTAAAAAATCTCGAATAAGAAAATACAATGTAATAAATTTAAAAAAAAAAGTTCTAAGACTTTTCTTTCAGCAGTTGGATCATACATGTAAGACAATCACACGTAATTTTAACATAGCATGTTCCAATACTTGAAAAGTTCGTTTCCAAAAGGCGTTAAGTCAAACTTTTTGAAAAAGTTTTCAATGGAAAAAAACTGCAGATTTCTAGGAATGTATTTCCTATAAAGAAAAGTTTATCGTAATGAAAACAGAGAGTGAAATTTATGTTTTTTATCCTAAAAAGAAATAAGTCATAAGTAAGTTTTGTGACAAAAGAGATTAAAGCAAGTTGAAACCAATTACAGCGTTTCTAGAGATCACGTTATCTCACCGGAGAGCCCACGGGAAAAAAATTCTCCCTTGCACTCTTTCTGAAATAAAATCTAAAAACAAACATGAGATATCAAAAACGAGATATCGAGACAACTTTGTATTGAAAAAACAGTAAATTATTTTAGGACCGAAAGAAAACTTCAAGAGAATTGAATATTCGAGTTATTGAGAATCGACTGAAAATAAATGTGTGTGTATGCGCAGAATTGCGCATATTTTACATTAACTAATCACTTGAGTTATTTTATTTATGCTTAACGGGGTTCACACAAAAGGATTGTAGAACTTTATATTAAAAAAAAGAGTAACTATAATGCTATACAGTCGAGTCCCGACTTACGCGAGAGATGCGTTCCAAGACTCCTCGCGTAAGTCGAAATTTCGCGTTGTGGAAAAATGTATGCGTAAACATTTTTTAGAAACATACCAAATTTATTTAGACATTCGTAAGCACTCCTCAAACTATACATTACAGTTTCTTACATTAAAAACTCAACTTTCACTGTATTTAAAAAATAAAAAAGCTGTTTTATTCAACATAAAATAGGTAAAACACTCTTTTTTTTTTTTTCAATTTTATGTATAGCAAGAGAAAGAGTCCAGATTTTGCTTGGAGGGAGGGGGGGGGGGTATTACTAGCATATTACTAGTAAACGTGCCATCAAATTAAGATAATTACTTTACCTGAGCGGAGAAAGATAATTAAAAATATGAGCCTGCAGTCGTAAGGGTAACTTTTTGCGAAGATCCTCCTTCGGAAAATGTTCGAAGTTCTAGTTTTAAAATTGCAGATTGCACGATCACTGGTAATGTTTGGAGGAGGAGAGGTTCAGAGAATCTTATGAATGGTTCAAGCTCGGAGACTGCTTTTGAAGCTTCTCGAAATTGGAAGTCCTAAAAATGAAGTTTTAGACGACTTTTAACGGAGGGTATTAAAAACGCATTTATAAACCATCTTTGTAAACGTTAGGAAAAAGGTTTGGACTCTGAGCCTCTCCTCTGGAAATTTTTTTTAATTGAAGTCCCAAAAACGAAATTTAAGACGAGTTTTAAAATGATGTTAGGGGAGAGAGGACTGGAAATTTTTAGAAATTTAAGTCCCAAGATCAGAATAGTAGATTGCATTTGATAACGAGGCAAAATGTTTGTTGGCCCTCACCCCAAATTTTTTTGAAATTTAAGTCCTATAAACGAAAATGTATACGACCTTTATGTGAAGGGGGCACTCTTATTTTTTTTCCCGAAGTTAAAATCCTAAAAATGGATTTTTTTGATGATATTTTTGATGAAATTGGAACAGAATGGGGTTCGGGACTCTTCCCGGACCATTTCCAAAATTAAGTCCTAAAAACGCAATTGCAGGACATCTTTCAGGATAAGTGTTGGGGTTTAGAGAATCTCTCTCAGAAATTATTCGAAATTGAAGTTACAAAACAGAAATTTTAGACGATTTTAGATGATGTTAGAAGGCGGTGAATTCGGAGTTCTTTCGTGGAAATTGGAAGGAAATGTATGAAACAAAATGTAAAATAATCTTAAAGGCTCTAAAGTATTGATGCTACTCTAAAATGCTTTTCTTTCATTATGTATTTTAATTTTTAAACTATGTAATGATGTATTATTAAATGTCGCGACCCCATAAGAAATGCTTCGCCATCCCCAAGTTGGTCGCGACCCACAGGTTGGGAACCTATGGATTAAACAATCTTGCAACGATACACCATACTCGAACGTATGTGAAAATAATGGTAGTAATGAAGGAGGATTTGTAAATAAAAATTTGCGGACACTACCGTCCAAAATTGTGTATCTATAATTTATGCTGTATTCACATGAAAAAGAAATACTTAGATTACTTTCAATTGATAATAAAGTCATTTCATTTCCTTATTTATTTCTGCCAAAAGGGCGTAAATCAAAGTTTTGTTCCAGAAGGAATTTAGTCATTTTTTCTTCTTTTTCCTAAATAAGGTAAGGATTTCTGTCAGGATTTTTTTTATCTATATAATATAGTGCTATCATCATTCATACATTACGAGGAAATATTATCTTTTTTCCTTAAATTCAATAATAAATCTTACATAACAAAATCAAGTTTTTTTCATGGATGGAAAAAACTTGACTTAACGCCATTTGGAAACGAGCTCTAAAATTATGAGCGCAGATATAGAGATTTTTTTTTCTAAATTCGCAATTGAAAAATTTCAACAAAACTTCAAAATAAAAATTGCTTAGATTGTAGGCCATTCATGATTGAGAATGTTTAATAAGACTACAAGAGAAAATTACTTACAAGGTAATAAAATTTAACACTTAGTTGGTGAGATTTTTTTGTTTTTACTTAAGTGAATAGGTGGGATGCATGTGACTCCAACATTGTATTTTTTGTGCATTCCCCATAAAATTTAATAAACGGAAGTAGAGACATTTAAAATGTTTTTTGGATCAGTTACTTATTTAAATACATCAGTACCGTAAATTACATGCACATAACATGTAAAGTCAGACATTTGTAATGTATACAACTATTACAAAAAGTTCGAAAGCAGAATCAATGCTTCTGGAGTTAAGTGATATAATAGTATAAAGGAGGACTTAAAACTCAGATAACACAAAATGTA
Organism: Uloborus diversus; assembly: GCF_026930045.1. Lineage (NCBI taxonomy): Eukaryota > Metazoa > Arthropoda > Arachnida > Araneae > Uloboridae > Uloborus > Uloborus diversus. The sequence goes on along the minus strand of NC_072733.1, from coordinate 162,984,959 downwards.
AGTTAAGAAACTTTCAAATACAGTAAGAATTTTTTGTTACAGGTTATAACTATTTAATCTAATATAACAATAAAATATTTTGTTTAAACATTAAAAGCAGCAATTAAAACAAGAAGTTGCTAGTTATAACTGTAATTGTAATTTTAGGTTAGATATTTCAATCATCGCCAAGCTGTACAAGTTGCAGTTCTGGCTAAGTTGTTTTTGACACTTGTCCTGTTCATTGCACGTTTACTTTGCAAAAGTTCGATTTTCTTCATTGTCTTACAATGGCTGTAAGACAGATAAGAATATAATAAACTGATTTTATAAACACCTATTCAGTACATTTTCATAATCATTTCTTAAGAACATTTTTAAAGTTAATCTTTGAATCTTCAAAACCCTTTTAAAGAAAATATAATCTGCAGCTTTCTTGATTTCGAAGATTGTCATTCATATTCTTTTTCAAACAAAAGTTTTAACGGTTAAAAAAAATTGTACAGCACACCGCTTCTAAATGAACATTTTATAATCTTAAGATTTAAATTTTCAAAAGAAAAAAGTATGAAAAGCTTACATCTATACATATAATAAAATAAGATGTTTGTGTGTGTGTGTGTGTGTGGCGCGCTTCCCGGGAAAACGGTAAGGCCTAGAAAGATGAAATTTGGTATACTGGTGCTGTTTTTGCCGAAGATGTGCACCTCGGGCTTCGATTTTTGATATTTTAATTAGAAAAAAAGTTATTTAATGTTTTATGTGTTTTTTTGCACTTTTTACCTCACAGACCCCGAACCAATTGCACCACACGAATATTTTTTGTATTATAGTGTAGGAAATTTAATTTTAAATATGATGAATGAAAAAATTTTGAAGATAGAGCAATTTTTGTATTTTTTATGAATTTTTGAAAAAACCTTCAATTTGCATTTTTTTCTGGGTTTTACATTTTTCTAATCTCATCCTGCGAGAAGTATCAAAGCCTCATTTCTAAAATTTAAGTTGGTAATAGTAAGAACATTGCGCCCTCTTCAGAAGAAAAAAGTTCTTAAAAATACGCAATAGTTTTTTTTTTTTTTTTTACAATTTTTTTAATGCTGAACACATATCTTTCTACGCATCGGTCGAAAAAAAGCATTCTTCAATCTTCTATGCCTCTGACGTCACTACTTGGATTTCGATTCGATATTTACGACGGAATCTTAATCGCAAACAATGTTAATTTTTTTTTTCTTTTTTACTATATAGCTTACTTCTACATATTATGACGTGATGACCACGTATTTTTCCGGCAGCGCTTGCTTTTTTCTTTCCTTTTTTTTGTTTAATTTAGGGAATGCATATATTTCATTTTCCATCTCCCCTCCCCCTCCCCCCCCCCCCCCAAGCTGGACGTTTTGCTGTTTCGATATTACGTTACATTTCATAGTTGTGCGCATTTAATTCAATAAAAACAGCGAGATTTTTTTTTCTTTGTCAAACGCCACTTATTGCACACTACGGGGAATTTGAGCTTTTTTTTTTTGCTCTACTTAAATAAAAAAATGTTGTTTTTTGAGTGATCTTCGTTTTTATTAGGAAATGGACGGGGAGGTTAAAATAAATAGAGATGCATAAGAAAATTTAGAGATAGATCGTAAAGGTAGATGGCGTAAAAATGTGAATGGCACAAAAAAAGATAGAGATGGATTGATTAATACTGCAGCCAAATTTGTTTAAACAGCCACCGAAGGCGGCAAACTTGAAGTAAAAAGGTAAATGACAAGTTAGCCAAACAGCTGCCGTAGGTGGCTGCTTGCACAGAAAGGCGACTGGCGTAAGAAGGCGAACCAGCTGGTCGCCGCAGGCGGCTAGTTTAAAATAGAATAATACTGAAATGTGCATATGAGCAAAGCTGAAAAGCAACAAGCCTTATATTTCGTAACATTCTTAAATATAATAATTTGGAAATTTTATTCATATTAGATCATTTTAAACAAGAGCTTTTTCTTCTTAAAACCTGCACAAAAACACACAAAAACTTTAAAAACAGTTTTAAAAAAAGCGAACTTTAAAACATAAATTAGTTAAGATTACTTATATATTTCGATTTCATACATAGCATTATTTCGCTTCTTGGTTTCATACATAGTAAAATATAGATAAGTTTGTAGATAAAAAATTGTTATACAGTAAAACCCCTCTAATGCGGACACTAACGGGACAATTTTTTTCGTCCACAATAGAGGGGTGTCCGCAGTATAGGGGTTAACTACGTTATTTGATTTGGAATCGGGGATTAAAAAATGTCCGTATAAGAGGGGTGTCCGTTAGGAGGGGTTTTACTGTATTTTAACTCAACTAGTGAGGTGATTTTTTTTTTTTTTTGTAACTTAAGTGGTGTGGTGGGGTATTTAATTCCAGCAATACATTTCTTGCGCACGCCACAAAATTTAGTTAATAAAGTAGGAAAATGTCTAAGGATTTGCCTCATTTGTTCGTAAAAGTGCAACTAAATCAGTACTGAAAATGACATACATAAATAGATGCATGTAAACATTACTAAACGTTTGAATAAATTGTCCAATTCTTTAGGGGTGAACGCCGTCCCACCACGCCAACTATGGGCTAAATTTTTGAAAGAAATTGCCTTAAAACTATCAAATTGGAAAATTGTTTTAGTTTTCCCTCATTCTTTTCATACAGTCTTATACCGAATTCGCTAACGTAAGAAGCATCCAGAAGCAGCCTCTTTTTAGATTTTTTGAAGTATGGTTCATAAGCTCGAAGACAAAACCTATTCCGAGCTAAGAAAAGCATAACCTGAATGATTCAGAAGTTCTTTTATTGTCAGAGTCGCGCGAAGTGTGACTGACTCGCAGCTTTTGAGAGAATGTTTGTAATAATAAAATGAGAATTAGTCTAATTATTAAGTCAAAGAGAAATTTGCAAACTACTTTAGTCAAGCATTTGCAATACGCTTAAAACGACTATGTTTTTTCTTACGCTATCGAAGACCAATGATAATTTTTATAAGCCAACAATAAGCCAATTTTATAAGACAACAATATCATGCTTTTCAGATAAACGCGTTAGCTCCCGTGTCAGTCGCCGGTGACTGACAGTTTGCTTTCCCTCCAGACCGCGTCAGTCATCGGTTACTGACACTAAACTTGGTATTCAGGCAGCACGGGTTTCATTGATGACTGACAGTATAAAATGCGATATGAAACTAAAAATTAAAATGTTAGAAATTTCAGGATTGTACTATACTTATTATTAAGTATTGTACATTACTATTAAGTATCACCCGCCAAAAACCATAAATGGGTTTTGTTGAAAGAGTCGAAACAAAAAGTCATTCAAACATTCAATACCTTCGCACTGCTCATGTGGCCCGACCGAGATTTCCTGATTAATGAGCATCGCAGCTAAAGTATTTAAATAGCATAATGTTGAAAATCAATTCAATTTGTCAATATTAATGAGATTAATGAACAATACTGTACTTGTACTGTTTCTGACCCAAACACTTTTTCGAATGCGAATGTCTTAGAACTGCCTGAATCGGAAACAACTATTTTATTCACCCCGGGATGAACTTCTATAACAGGCTTGAGATTTTTTTCATTTTCCAAAAGCGGTCTGAAATAGAACAATTTACAGTAAATCATAAATGTAGCCAAAACATTAAATATTGATTTCGATATCAGTAAAATGCTAAACAAGTTGATGCAAAAAATTGTCTTTTGGCAAATAAATTAAACGCGCATTAACCCTTTCAAGATAGGTCCTGGAGAATTTGTACTTGTACAGTAAACTCCCGATTATCCGCGGAATAGGGTGAAACGGTAACTGCGGATAATCCGACTAATAGATAAGAAACGATGCTAGTGTATATAATAGCTAAAAAATATGAATAACACTCACGCATACATTTAAATCAAAGCTAAAAACGATAATATTGAATATAAAAAAAAATATGTAAAAGCTAAAAACTAACAATAACACAGTCATAAAAGTTTAAAAAATATTTAATAACTATAATATTAGTAGGAAAATGTGAGGAAACGTGAAATGGTTAAGAAAACTTACTTTTTTAAAAATTGAAAATTTGTTCTGAAAATACGGTACATGAAGAAAAAACAATATCTCTTACAATAAAACTTGCATTGAAACATAATATTTTATTTTTGGCAGTAAGTTTTTGCCTCAAGAAAAAGATAGAAATTTTTCATCTTATTTTTCCATGGGGCAAAGTGAAAAATGAAATACCTTCGTAATGAAATGTTTTCTATTCGATTATTAACGATATATTTTACCAAATAAACAAATAAAGGAATGAATGAATGAATAAATGAAAAGAAAATGACAGAATAAACAAAAATAAATAAATGAGTGAATACAATTTAGAATATGAAAATAAATGAATAAATAAAGGAATTATTAAATGAAGGAATGTAAATGAATTAATAAATGAAGACGTAAATGATTCAACAAAAGACTGAATAAGTAAATGATATGAACTATTTCACTTTGTCCCGCATGGACATGACTAATTGTACAACGCATTTACAATACAAATATGCTTAGTATTAAGCAAATAAGTACTGTACTGAATATTAGTAGGTCTCAATTAATGTTTGAAATGTTAATAACATGAACTTTATCACTTAATACCAAAAATATTTTTCGACTTACAACAAAATATTGCAATATGCATATCAATTTTTGAAAACTGCTTGTATTATCATATTCCTTGATTTTCAGAGCGGTTTTTTTCTTGACTGTAATAGACTACATGTTTTACTACATAGTTAAAAGACTGCTACACAACTTTTGCTAAAAGCAGAGTAAATATTTCACCATTTCATTTTGCCTCGCTATTTCACTTTGCCCTACATTCCCCTACATATCTTAAATTTTTAAAGAAAAGTAGGTTAGTTTTAAGTCATCACCCTTAAAAAAAAATATGAAAAGACTCGCGGATAATCCGATCGCCGATAACCTGGAGTTTACTGTATTTACAGGATATTTTCAGCATTAAAAGTGTATTACAAAACGTTAAGTAAGATTTCTACACATTAAATGAAATTTTTCATAAAATTTCAAATTGAATATGCTTAAAGTGATATTTTTCTTTTTGAATGTGAACAAAAAGCAGGAGTTCAAATGACCAAGCTATAGCAATTGCAATATGATCGAAAACTTTTACAAATAAAATATGATGCAAAAACAAAATTTCACAATTAAAAATTTTAACTAGCTATTTTTAGAGTCACGAAATTTTTAAACCACAGATACGAATAAACATCAGTTAAGTAAGAATTTTGTAATGCTTTTTCATTGAGTAAATATTTGTTTAATAGGGCCCAATATATTCATGCTTATTAATAGTTTCATGTTCACTACTCGTTTTCAAATTTTAACGAAGTAGAAATCAAAGTTACGCAACTTTAATTTACTCATTTATTATTATTATTATTTGTTTTTGAATTTAGTATACTACAGAAAACATAAATTTGAAGAGATATAGCTTAAAAATTTCTCTTAAATAAAACTATTGTTCATTTCGATAAAACATTAAAAGGGGTCGTCCGCAAATGATGTCACACTTGGAGGGGGAGGAGGGATGTTCGTGAAACTATAACATTTTGTGGCCAGAGGGGGGGGGGGGGGGGTAGAGCAACAAGAAGTGTGACATTGCATATTTTTATAACTATGTTTTTGAAAAACAGCGTGGCATGTGACACGTTGAGGGGGTAAGGTGAAATGTGGGTCAAATTTGTTGAAAAACAATGTGACATCATTCATGGACAACCGCAAAAAAAAATGAAATTTTGTTACCGGCATCTAACGAAGACTTTAATGGATTCAGTAGAACTTAATTCTTTAGCACTCATTTTCTGTAAGTAAACTGCTTTTCTTCTTGAATTGAAAATCCGCTAAAAGCGTGTTTTTACTACTACCATGTGCACAACAGGCGTAGACGGATTTTCCTGTATAACCCACAGGAATTAAGGGTTGCTAGTTCTTCAAGAATGGAAACCGCCCAAAAGGCCTAGAAAAGTAGCCAGAGACAGTTCCCGTTATTAAATTATTAATTTGTTTTTATTTGTTTTAGCTTTAGCTAGCTTCTAAACGTTATTTTTTTCAAGAAAACAAGATCCTTTGTGTTTGAAAAAGTCATAAAAAAGGCAACTGCTTCAAATTTTCGCAAACATTTAACGTCTCTCAAGAAGTAAGCCAGGCTGTTTTTAAAAAAATTTATGCCGTCAGCCAAAGTAAAAAGGAGCGCAATTGGCAACTTTCGCCTAACCTGGCACTCGATCGATGCCATTATACCTGCGTAAATTGCGTATTTTCGATAAAAGTTCAGAAACTCATTGTATTAGGCACCATGGCGCAATGATACGAAGAGAGAAATGGAAACTATGTCTCTACTCTTCAATAACCCTAACAAGAAATGTTGCATGGATTCTAATTGAACAAATGCAATTTTGCAAACCTCCGTGGCTGTGTGGTAGAAGCTTCACTTCTTATCTAAGAGGTTGTGGGTTCGATTCCCACCGGTGCACTGGATATTATTTCCTTCTCTTTGTGTTGTAAATCTTACCTGCTCTTGTCCGCAGGCATTGCCCTCTATATATGTGGAGCTGATTAGCATCTGCATAAACAAATAAAAATAACACATCAACTCCTCGAAACCAGTTCACAAAAGTGCTACAACGAGCGATGAGAAAACAAATTGAAAAACAATGGTTAATATTTTCAACTCCGTGAGACGAAAACAAAGCAAACAAACGTCCATAAGAGGGGTTCAAAAGCAGCTCATTTACTCAGAAGGAGTCAGCATAGTTCTGTCAGAAAGGAATAAAATGCTGTCTTGAGAATTTACACACTGGGCAATTAAGTTAGGGTGTTATTTCCACATTTGATATCTGTGGTACTTTCTTTTCAATTGATATTGAATTTAATATTTTGAAGTCTTGCCTAAGGTTTTTCTTTTTGAATTTCGAACTTATCTGTGCTTAAGTAGCAGGTATGATTTTTATTTTAGTACATTCATTATGTTCTACATTTTTTTGCAAAAGAATTTGCTTTCTTATTGCATATTTTTCTTATTAGGGCTTAAACCCATTTTAGTAGTTGAATTCCAATAGATTTTCTGAAGTGTTCTAAACGTTTGCGGGTGGGAGTCATTAAAAGTTATTCATCATATTTAGGATTGTTCAGTCTTCATCGCACTCAGAATTTATGAAAATTGCATTGCTGATTAAGTATTTATAATCGAAACCAAGTGCGAATTGCTCGTATATACCAAAAAGCTCCTTACGACATTCAAATACTGTTATTTCACCCTTTCTGGAAACCATCAGCTTGGAATAGCTATAACAGAAAGCAAAAACCATACTCAGCTTTCAAATGAGTTTTTTTTTTTTTTTTTTGTCTTCAGCTACGTTATGTCTATTCCAAACTGATGATTTCAAACAAAGAGGAAACTGTATTATCTAGATGCAGTAACGAACTGTTCAGTATTTGCATGTTATTGATTTTGGTTGAACCCTGCTTAAAGGAATTTTTTTCCATTTGTCTTGCCGACATTTCTGCTGTAAATGCAAAACATATTCGTAGAACTCTGAATTTTTTTCCAAATTAGATCCTTGCTATGTATTCCGATTGCAGCATTTTTGTTTTACGAACCTTCTGTTGCTTGAAATTGGTAGTTTTTATTATCTTGGGGTATCTGAAAACAAATCATTTGAAGCAGAGTTTGTTTTAGATTTTTGATAAGAACCATATTTTGTAACTCTTAGTATAGTTTGTGGCAATTAAATTTGGCTAGATTCAAGACTAGGGGTGAGTTGACCCAAATTCAGGCTTATCGCTGATGTTAGTTGGTGATAGGGTAAAAAAAATCGCATTAAAGGACTAAGGCATTTATTAATGAAAAAAGGTATTTTTTGTTCACACTTATAGTGTTTCTGATGCTTAATTTCACACTTTAAAAAATTCAGCTTGAGTGTTAATTTAATACGTAGGAACTGATTGAACTTTAGTTATAAAGTTCAAATATAAAATAGTAACTCTACTGATTGTTAAAGGCTTTATACTTTTGACAGTCTCGACAATTTCCCCATCTATATCTTATCAACATCGGAAACATACTATTACACCCCTAGAAAAGACAAACACATTTATTTCACTACTTTTCCACGAAAGCTCAGGAATATTGAGGAATGTTTGATGTTACAAAAAAAGGGGGTGGAGGCAAGGCACTTAGTATGCAGTCCTCGACATAAATACAGTTGTAGTCAGTTGTGACTCTTGAATAGAATAGAAAAAAAGGGGGGGGGGGTCCTTTATTGTGGGAATATTGTAAATACAACTGGACCTGAAAGTTTATAGTTGATTTTTAAGAAACAACTGCACATCCCTTTGGTGTTAAAACAATATTTTTCTTTCTCTGCTTGTATTTCATCTTTTTTATAGTTGTGACAGTTCTTGCAGGGGTGTGATGACGAGATGGTGTGAGGACATAAATACATGACTTTCGAAGGTTTTTTTTTTTTTTTTTTGTACAGGGCGTTCCGTTTTAAACTGTAAGACTTCTATTTTCAAAACCGTTAGTCCTAGATGCATACTTCCAATTGCAATATTGAAAGTTTGAAGCAAAAATTAAAATGAGTCCAAAATACAAAATTTATCTTTTTATACGGGCCCTTCATCCCCTAACTTATGTTTAGGGGAATAATATCCATTGAAAGATATTACTCACACAAAAAATTTGTGCGACCAAAACTAAAAGAGATATTCGAGTTCAAAGTTTTAAGGGACAATATAGAAGATGAGAATGGAACTTGCCGCCTTTTAAGAAGAATTTCAGGTTGTCGAAGTAAAAAAAAAAGTATTTATATTCTTCATTGATATTCAAAAACAAATGCAAATGTTATGCCATGATACGCAAAAACGCATTACAAAACCTCAATCAATTTGAAAAACCACTCTATACACATATAATTTTAAACTCTTGTTAACTGCTATATTTTCCCCCAAAAGACAAAAGGTGTTATTGACGGCGAGTGTAAGGAGCTGTAAGTCACAAAACCCTGCGTTTCATGTCTCCGTGAATATTGGTCGCACTAATGTCAAACATTTTGTATTGGAACTATTTTTCAATGAAGATTATTTCCCTGAATATAAGTTAGGGGACCTAGGGCCCGTATAAAAATTTAAATTTTGTATTTTTTGACTCAGTTTAATTTTTGCTTCAAACATTCAATATCTTAACCTTGCATATGATTTTGAACATTTTTGCAACTGAAAGTATGCATCTAGAGCTAACGGTTGCGAAAATAGAGGTTTTGCATGTTAAAACGGAACACCCTGCATAGTTCATGCTTGAATTTATCAAAGAATAATCTGATTATTTTCAAGTAAAAAAAAGAACCGACTTCAAAAAACAAAGAGGAACTAAAAAGTAAAAAATAATTGGTCATAAGTACATACGATTTCCTACCCAAACGTATAAATCAAATTTATTTTACAATTACCGTAAAAAAATCAACTGTACTAAACACCCAATCATAAAATAAACACTGATTTTAATTACTATACGATAAATTATTTTAATATCTAACTAATTATATACGATCTCTTAATTTTTAATAACAATTTTAAGTCAGAGTCTCCTATAAACTACTGCCTAACGTAATTGAGTAGGTTTAGTTTAAAAGACTTTTGCGTTTTGTTAAATTAATCTTTAAATCAGGATCTGGTGGGTTGTCAGTTACATTAGGTAATCTGATATACTAAATTAAGGGTATAAGATCGTATAATTAGTTAGGTATTAAAATAATTTATCGTATAGTAATTAAAATCAGTGTTTATTTTATAATCGGGTGTTTAGTATAGCTGAATTTTTAATGGAATTGTAAAATAAATTTTATTTATACGTTTCGGTAGGAAATTGTAAGTATGACCAATTACTTTTTACTTTTTAGTTCCTCTTTGTTTTTTGAAGTCGGTTCTTTTTTTGTTTGAAAATAATTTATTTTTTTGCTTTTTAGTGGTGTAAATATAAAATAAGTACGTAGGGTAGAGTATGTGGTACAATCCTTACGTACATCTCGAATGAGAAAGTGTCGAGCACAGGAGTCTGAAAACAGCTAAGGTGAGCAAAATAGAGAAAGAAATAGAGCACAGCGTCTCGGAGACTTCCGAAGACCGTGAAGAAAGGCATTTTCAAATGCGCAATTATTTACTAAGAAAATAGTCTTCATCATCAGTTTGACTTTATCAAGGTATGCTTTCCCAAAAAAATTCACGAGTCACTAAGAAACAACAGAAATCGCTTTAACTTTGCTCATAGAATTTAAAGAGTTTTCTTGATTTATCAAGGATCTTCTCTTCAGATACTGACCTGATGACCATGAGATCACTTGGGAAGTATAGACCTTTTCAAACGAGAAAAAAAAATTCCAAGTCGGTCTATGCGTGCTTGAGTTTACGGGGGACATACATAAAAAGATTCCGACGAATTGAGAACGTCTTTTTTGAAGTCGGTTAAAAAAAGAAAAAATCTTAATGCGCATAAAATTTTATACGATTTGCACTAAAAACTGATCTTTATTCCTCTAAAAGATTTACTTGTGCGCTAATTTAGTTAGAACCATTTAAATGTCAATGGTTTTCCTTACTATTTTATATTTCACAATAATACGTGTCACGTAACTTGTGAAAAAAAAAGTCACATTTATCTTTTTTTATGTGTATATATGAATATCCAAATACATACTACAAGAGCAATGATATCAAATGAATTTCCGGTTTGCTTTAGAGGAGTCTTTATTCAAAATTTGCGATATGACTACTAATGATTAATACAGTGGAAATATTTAGGGGGTACTCCCCCAAAGCAAGAGCCTCCTAAAAAGGAAAATACTTCTCAAGCCCCCCGCCCTTAAGGAGGCACCCCTGATTAATATTATTGTTTTATGGTACTTTCTTCAACACTGAGTAAAGAAAGTACCTTTGTTTTATGGCACTTTCTTTAACAATGGATGCTATATTAAATCGTTTAATATTGAAATTAAATGAAGTTTATTGATTTTGCCATAACTTTTTTCTAAAGAACAAATATGGTGAAGCAAAGGTTTGGAACCTAAGTTAGATCACTCTTATCCATTAGACATAAAAACCATAAAAATTGTTTCACTTAGTGACCCGCTATGAATTTACAAACAACAAAGCGTGAGTATGGAATTTGATGAGCTCCCTCGATTTCTCTAGGATTCCTCATATCCGGATTTGAAAACCATTAGACGACCGGAGGCAGTATACCGTTTCAAACAGAAAAATAATTTTCCTATTTTCCTTAACAGTCCAGGCGTCTTCTAGTAATCGGAGAGCATAGTACATAAAAAAATTCCAACGAAGTCTGTTAATTAGTACTGCCATAACTGTAAATTACACTGACGACGTCGTGAAATATTAAATCTAGAATAGTTGTCAAACTTCAGAAATCGGTCCCCAGTTACGTTATATTTGTTAAGAAATATAAATTTAATCGTCGGAAGGTGCGAGGGGGGGGGGGGATTTTTGTCTTCAATTCCCCTTGAATTGAACACTAAATATATTTCAAAACAGAGTTTAAAATATAAAAAAAACTTTAATGACTAAATGAAGTTCTTTATTAGAATTTTTTTTAATGTTAAATCAATTAATTCAACCATTTTCGTAGCAAAATACATTTAATTAACTGATTTGCTACATGAGTAATAAATACATTAGTAAGACTATAATCAAAATTAACAGGCGGCGGCGCTGTGAAAATCAAACATCCCGATGCGTGAGAATTAAATATTGCTCAAGACAAGATTTTTCCGTTGAAAAAATGCACCGTTTACGCCAAAACCACATGACCTGTGACGTATCGCGCAGCTGACGAAAGTTGGTCTACGTAGGCACAACGTATGAAATTTAAAGTTTCTTAGATTTCTCCAGGACCCCTCATCAAATCCAGACAAAATTAACATGGGACCAGCTGGAAAGTATACCCTTCCAAACAAAACAAAACAAAAAAAAAAAAAAAAAAAAAAAAAAAAAAAAAAAGAATTTTTCAAATCGGTCCAGTATTCTTGGAGTAATACGAAAACATACATAAAAAGCTTCAAGACGAAATCATAACCTCTTTTTTTGAAGTCGGTTCAAAATATGAATTTATTGCTTGAAAAATTATTTAGAAAAAAAAATTTTTCCTGTAAATTATAACTAAAGCAAAATTTTCTAACTCTAACCATGTTGATGAAAAATAAACTGTTAGCAAGGCAGCTACGACTGTTTAGAAAACTTATTGATGCAATTTGTTACAAAACAAAACAGAAAAAATTAGTAATATGTTCATGCTTTTTTTTTTCACATGAAAGATCCATAGCTGCTGAAAAACACAAATCGTTGCATTGATAAGCCGAGAGAACTTTTACAAACCATACTTGTTCTCGTCAGTGCCAAAAAAAGCAACAAAAAAACTGTCTGCTCCAGTTCCGACAAAAAGGCAACAGAGAAACACCCATTGAAATAAAGGACAGTGGTCTTGTGAAAGGGATGGCTTTGTTTTTTTTTCCTGAGGGGGCGGGGTCTTGCAACACCGTAAGTTTTTATATCCATTGCCAATCCCCCCAAACGCAAGGGCGCACCCTCTAAGTACCCGAAAGACCCCCAAACCGGGAGCCAAAAAAGAGAATACCCTGAGAAACACCCCTATAAATTTCAATGGCGCAGTCTGTGCCATGACTCCCTCCCCCCCCCCTCCATTGGTGGGCATCCCTGTCAATCCTAGTATTTTAACAAATAAATAGTGTAGAATTTACGACCAATATCCTTACAGAAGATTCTGTTTGATGCGCTAGTGTACAAAACTAATATTTACGATTTGCCGTCAGTAGCGTAACTAGGGGTTGGCAGGAGTGGCCCTCACCAGGGGCGGCATTTCAACTCATTTAAAAAAAAATTAAGAGTTTTTTTTTTTTTTTTTTTTTGATGCTTTAAAAAATGAAAAAAAAAAAAAAAAAAACTCGCAAGAAAAATAGCTAGAGTTATATACATAACATCTACTGAAAAGGAACATTGGGCATCATTGAAAACAATTCTAAAAATGAAAATAAGAAAAAAATTACAATGCTGCCTCCTATTTGTCGAATCAACTAATCCAAATGTTCCAAAAAAAAATTTTTTTTGGAGGTCATAATGACCCTGGTGACTTCCCATGCGGGCGACCCTAGGGGGGGGGGGGGCACAATTTCTTTAGTTTGCCAGGGGCGCTAGATCCCATAGTTACGCTACTGTTTGCCGTACAGTATATTTTAGGCAAGTTGAAGACAATATGGCGCAGGCGTAATTGATGTCAATTCAAGCAGACGAAGAAAAAATCTTTTCATAGTATCGTATTTTTTTTAATTTAACATACGTTAAAATTCAGAAAAAAATTGCGTAGGAGGCATGTTTTTGTATTTCTCGAAAATAATTCCAGGCCTGGAATACAGTACGCTAAAGTGTCAACCATTTCTTACTTACTAGTTTCAACTGCGTTATCTCCGGAACGGAGCCCGATATTTTGTTCGATTTTTCCCCCCTTTTTCTTGAAATATATAAAAAAAAAATCTCTTTAAAACTATATGCATCATTTGAAAATATGAGTTCAATTTTTCTTGCGACACCTTTTTGAGAAAGAAATTAAATCAATTTTTTATTTGTTTTCAAAACTGCCAATTTCAAAATTTTTGATTTATTTTTTTATTGTTGATCTATAAAAGCTTGTGACATAAGTGAAAGCTCTCCTTTCAGTACGTAGTATTCAGTGATACTGATTAACAGTGACAAAAGTCAAAATTTTTAAAGTTAGCAGTTTTTATTTCCTTTTTAAAAACTTTTGCAGGAAATATTGAACGCATATTTCTAAATGGTGCATATAGATTTAAAGAGAAAATCATTATCTTTAAAATTTAAAAAGCTCAGCAAAACATTCGGAGATAACGCAGTTTTAAAAAATTGTAGAAAATCTCAAGTGAGAAATAACGCTCGGTTGCTGTCTTTGGCGGGTTGTATCTCGAGCCAGAATTTTTTATTATTATTGTTGGTAAAACGAAATATGCTTTTACTTCTATTTTTTAGAACTATTAACATAAGTTAAATATAAAAAAACTTCCGAAACTACGAGGTTAACCTCTCTACCTGGATTGACAGTGATAGTATTTATTTTCTCCCCCCCCCCCCCTACCATTTATCTAAAATCCTTTGATTTGACTTCGACGTAATCGTAAATTCACTGAAAGGTTCTAATTCGGCGCAAGTGCAGAAATACACATCCGTTGGTGAAAGTGGTTGATCAAAAGCGCACAGTGTTTTAGCCAAAGTTAGTACTTAGAGTTTGTTTCTTGCGTTAGTATAAGTAATTCTCTTTCTCTTCTCTTTTTGATGATTCCTTCATAGTCATTCATATGTTTATGCGTTCAGCTATTGAAGAAAATGAAAAAAAGTTATAGCAACGCATGCTTACGTTTACAGTTCTAGAACATGGATATTTTCTGAAGTAAATATTGACTTTTATTACGTTTGTCGAATTGTGTTGATCTGCGATGAAAAGGGTTCATTGCACAGAATCACCATTGTAAATTTTAGACCGGGGGGGGGGGGTGATTTTAGAGACTTTTAGTCTCATTTTGGGGGGTTCCCTAGAGTTTGAAGTGCTATTGTCCTTGTGTTTGATAGGCACCTCTGCGTTTTTAACATCAATTTTTAAAATAGCGCTGAGTATTGTTTTCTTTCTATTACCTGCTTTCAATGTAGATTATTGCATATAAATGTCCATCAAACATAACTAAATATGTGAACACAGTATTTCTCTGAAACACATAATTGTGTAAAACCTATGTGAATTGTGAATTGAGTACCGTTCTAATATGCAATGCCATCTGCTGATTTAAAATTCAATTTTTTAGTGTATGATTTAAATGTATATTGAATCTGGAGCTCAGACATTATTATTTTACAATCGTTTCTTTACAACGCCGTATCATATTAATCATGTTTTCCCTTTGAACGGAGTATTCTATTTTTTAAGATGTGCCTTAGTGCGTCACCAGAGGACAAGGTACAGATGCGTAGATTGTACCTTTAAAAACAAAACAAAAAAAAATGTATTGTCCCAAGTTAGTAATGCCCCTCCCTAACTTGAGACACTTAACATTTTGATCTTCTTTATAGCAATAGATAATAGTTGGGACACTATCTATCATTTTAAAGAAGTTTATTTTACAACTCAATAAAGAAAACTTTTTCATTAGATAGAAATAATATCTTGTGAAAGTTCAAAGACTTTCAGAATGTATACTTGCCCCTGAAAGTATTGAATGTCTCCCAAGCCATCTTAATTCTTTTGAATGTAATGTTTCCGCGTTCCCCTCTAAATTTGGAAACATAAAAATAATTAATTGGTGAACCCAAATAATTCTTAATGCAGCTGATTTTTATCTTTCCATGTTCCCCATTTCACACCTTTTCACGTTCAATTTTTCCCTTCATAATATGTGAAATTCACAACAAATAAATTAGTCTCATCTATACGTTTGAGTTTCATTTTCATTAGTAGAACTAATATGTGATATTTTGACAAAACGTCATTTGCTCATCAATAGATTCCGATTTTTTTTAGCAATACGGTATCACACATTTGTTGTCATTAGAATAGTCATCATTTTTTTTTTTTTCATTTTGAATCTATACTTTTTGCTTCCTTTTACAAAAAAGGAAGTATTGTATTCGCTAAAAAATTTTCACTCAAAAATCGACCTTAATTTCCATTTTGCTCACCCCCGAATGAATGTTGAATTTTTTTTCGACTCGACCACACGTGAATAAGTGCCTAAGAACGTATAGACAAGCGAAATAACCATTTTGAGGATTCCCGAAAAAGAAACAACGAGTTTTCTCGAGACGTCTGTATGTACGTATGTATGTGCGAATGTATGTTACATAACTCAAGAACGGAATGTCCTAGAAAGTTGAAATTTGGTACGTAGAGTCCTAGTGGGGTCTAGTTGCGCACCTCCCTTTTTGGTTGCATTCGAATGCTCCAAAGGGGGTCTTTTGCCCCTTTTTGGGGGGAAATCATTGTTAATTTCGATGTAGACTCAAGTGGTGTTATAATTTGGCGGACACTTGGCGATATATCGCCAGTCTTTTGGTCGCCAAGTTTTGTCACCAACTTGGCGACAAATTTGGCATTTTTTTTTTAATTTATTTTTTTTCCTTTTTTTTAAAATCTGGTTTCAATTTGGCCACTGTTGTTTATATTTAGAGAGTAAACTATTGAATCACATTAAAACTGCCAATAATGAGAAAATGACATTAAATTGGACTAAAAGGAAGTCATCAGCTCGTTTTTAATACAACTATACACTTTACTCCTCAACATTCCGTATCGACACTTTTTATGACTTAGTACCCAAACTTGGAGCAGTGTAAAAAATTCGGAGCGCATTTGCAATTTCTCAAATTTATGAATAAATTAGTTAAATTGAATTACTCATGTAAAAATGAATTGGCCCAAATAAGGGCACAGGTACATAGCCGAGATGAAGTGTGAAACAAATTCAAATTAACACTGCTCAGTTAGCGCAAGTAACCAAAATTATTTCCATATTTAAAACACATATTTTTTCGAAATTTTCAAAATCATTAAACTACCCAATTGAGCAAAAACATCATTGTTTAGCTCACATAGCCTCAAAAGATAACTATTCCTTTATTATGTAACTGAATTTATTTCTTACTGGTGAAATACTGACACGTGTACTAGCCCTCGAAACTGAATTCTGCAAAATGTCCCAAGTATGGGGACTTGACTGTACCAATTAACGGTTGCAGTTCATTTTCCTAAAATTATATGTTCTAATGATACAAGCATTTTTTTTATGAGGAACAAATGTATTTATTGGATAATTCAAGAAACTTTAGCGAAAAATAGTATCATAATAATATCGCATAGTTTTTACAGGTTTATTTGAAACCTAGTGGTTAAACTTCCTAAAACCTACCAAATTTTCGGAATTTAAACTTATTACAATTTTTGTACTTAGAACATTTTAAAGTTTCTTTTATTTTAGGTATTATTAGAATTCATCTGAATTCATAAAAAATGAAAAAAAAGCTGATTTTAACGCAATCTTAAAGTCAAAAAGAATTTTCTGAGTTAAGTTTCAACATATAATTAGGCTCTTCAATTTTGCACTGATCTGTTCTTCGTAGGTAGTTAATAAATCAAATCTTAGCATCTACTCGGAGGAAAAAAAGATTACACACACACACACACACATATATATATATATATATATATATATATATATATATATATATATATATATATATATATATATAGAGAGAGAGAGAGAGAGGGGGGGGGGGCGGATTTTTGTGTGTTTATATGTTCGAGGTAATCTCTTGAACCCTTGCATGTTCCGTACTGATCTATTACGGGACCGGGGGCTTCCCGCCGGCAAGGAAACCAAACGTCAGCAGCCAACAAAAGCAAATCCGCCGCCAAAGACGAAAGAAAATAAAAGCGACCAAGAAACCAAGAATAGTTTACACGACAGAACAAGTTGGGAGTTTTCTGGGGTTTTCACACTTCTGTATCTCAGCCTCATGAAGACCTCCGGAGTTGATTTTTGGTACACTCAATCTCTAGTGGCCCCTGATGACCTAAACCAAAGTACAATCCCCTGAACCATCAGAGGGAGGAGGAATTTAAGTTATAAAATCGCTGTTTAAAAAAGTTTTCGCTTTCTTTGACAGGGCTACAGCCCAGACGAAAAAAGGAATCAAACTGAAATTTCGCACACACATTCCTTGTGCCCTACTGATGTGCCTTTTGTGCCATTTGACCCCCTCCCCTCCCCCCCCCTCGTTTTTACCCCACAAATCGTACCTTCCCGGGGTTCTGCAGCAGCCCCCCACGGGGCTATGGTAATGATTTTTTGTGTACATATTCTTGGGGGGCCATTGAGGACATATACAAAAATTTCAAACCCCAGGGCATCATGGACCGGAGTAATTAAAGTTTGAAAATTACTAATTTTCCCTAAATTTATATGTACTTATTCTTAGCTTATAGGGTTTGTTAATCTCTGACTGCAATTGCAAGGCTAGAACAGATCTAAGATCTAACGATTATTCAAAAGCTGTCTTTGGAAATGAAATTTAATCAAGACTAATAAAACAGATCCAACAGTTGTAACTAGACGTTAAAGCGCGGACATCACAAATTTGCCACAGCGACTGCGCATGCGCGCGGACTAGCTCATTGGGCTTTCTGTTTTAAAAATATATGTCGTTTGTTTATATTTAAGCAGAGAAACATTAATGAATAAGATTAGAATACACCCCCCCCCCCCCCCCCCGAGTTTCGCCGATACGAAATTTCTTCCTGTTTTTCAGTTTTGATATATTTAAGGGGGAAGGAATTTTAAATGTCGGCGAAACAGGGGTTAAACCATGAAAATATTTTGCTTCATGAAAATGTTGAATAATCCATCAAATAAAGAAACTGTAATAGAATTTATTGCGAACTTGTAAAATACTTGAAAGCAATATAATTTAAAATATAGTATTTTGTTATCCATGCAGTTTTCTTTGCAACAGAGAGGATACAAGGATTGCAATAAAATTTAAACGGCCCAATTCTCACCAAACGAACATAGAGTCTTACTGGTCAGAAAATAACATGACGTAAAGTTAAGCTTGCCATTATTGTTCCTTAAAAACACAAAACAACGTTGTTTCAATTGAATATTTATGACTTGAAATTCTCAATTCTAGAAATACAAACTAAGTAATAATATCAATCCTAAAAGATGTGATATCTCAGCAAAAACAACCCTGTTGTAAAAATTTCCCCGCCAAGAAAACCTTTAACTCTTCCCCACAAAAAAGAAAGCCTTCATCCTAAACCAAAAAAACCTCAGCCTTAAAAGGTCATGATATCTAGTTTGTCCGCCAAGTATATGCCAAACTTTCATCCTCCGTGTTATCCTCTTTCATCACACCTACTTCGGTTAGGTCCTCCTCCCACCTTCAACTCCTCGAAATATGTTGTATATCTCTTTAAATTGTTTATGTAGTTTGGCAGGAAGCCTTTTGCTCACCAAGCAACCACCTCAACTAGAAAAGCTTCCCGCCAAACAAGATAAACAATTTAAAGGATCTATCCATATTTCTGAGGAGTTGAAGGTGGGAGGAGGATCTAACGGAAGTAGGTGTGATGAAAGAGGAGAACAGGGAGGATGATAGTTTGGCAGATACTTGGCGGACAAACTAGATATCATGACTTTTTAAGGCTGAGGTTCTTTTTGGTTTAGGATGAAGGCTTTCTTTTTTCTGGAGAAGAGTTAAAGGTTTTCTTGGTGGGGAAATTTTCGCAACAGGGTTGTTTTTGCTGAGATTGTTATATACGTAAACAAAAGCGCTGATTGTCTCACACTTGCATTGGTAAAATAGTTCAAGGTTCCCTATGATCTGAATGCTATAGAATAAAAACAAGTAAAAAAAACGATGATGGCATAAGAACAAGAACCGCGATAACCCGCCATGTGTTTGAGGTTGCGGAGGATAAGGTACGTAGAATTCTAGCCTTGGATATTGCGAAACATTTAGACTCGCAGAATGTTAATGTATCAAAATTTATTCAATTGACTTATAACTAACTGGGATTCGCTTCAAGTAAATTAATTTTTGAATTTAAGTAGTGCAGATACAGGATATTAATCCGTGATTCTAAAAAATGTAATTCTGCATGCATTTCGGGCTACCCTGTGAGGTTTTTATCTATACTAATATTATAAAGAAAAATGTTTATTTTGCATGTTTATATGTTCCGGACAAGATTAATACATGATTGCAACCTACTGAATGAGTGTGTTTCCAATCAAGCAATTAAATTAGTAACCGATCAGCGACTTACTTATGATACCAGAACGCAAATTAATGTTTATCGGCATGCCCGGTGGAGTTGAAAAAAAAGTTTAATCGATCTAACCAAATTCAACAGGCAGACTGAGGATATGTTTGTAGTTATTTTTTTTTTACTTAGTTGCAGCAATTTTCCTTAGTGGTCGAAAAACTGACCACTACAGGTATAAACTACTTTGAATGGCGCCCTTCAGAAAGACTCCATACGTTTCATAAGAAAAGAAAAAAATGGGATAGCGTCTTTAAAAGGTCTGCCGCATAATGTATTACGGATGTTCGATGAGCCACTGTTTATATATAGAAGCCGCGGATTCTAAACGAACTAAAAGATTAAGACAACATTGAGAGAGGTGTCATCTTTATATTTGCTAGTGACACTTAAGAAATTATTTTTGTGGTTCCCTTGATAAACAGTGCAGATATACAGTAAGCCTGTTTAAAGTCGTCTCCTTTTAGGAACTCTGTACGATCTCTGTATCTTAAGAATACTTTTAAGAGTCCATATTCATTCTATTAAAAATAAGGGCGGTATTCCAATAATTTCGTTGCGAAACTTTAATTTGTCTTATGTATGCAATGGAACTGGACCCCCAGTAAAATCAATATGGACTAATATGATTTACCGTATTATTCTAACTGGATCAGCAGCAGGTCAGTCAGGAATATTTCCCGAAATAATATGGTCCTTGCATTTCCGCTTCTAATACAAGTAATTGAAATTTCCAATGAAAATTTTTTATGCCATCACCATCATCAAAACTGAAGGTCTTACGTACAACATTACAGGGTAAGTGCTCCAGTAGTTGGCCACAAGGACATAAAACTGCTTATAAATATTAAGTGTATGACTCAACATCAGATATGATGCATTCCCCCATTCCTTTACCTATCCCCAATTATCATCCTATATTAGTGAAATTGGATACTTTTTATTAAGTAGTAACGAGTCATTTTATTTTAAATGGTGTGACCATGCATCATCCTAGTTTACGGCTCTGTTTATTTATTTTTTTTTTTTTTTTGTTCTACTGTAAATTTGCTTTTATGTTTTAATGGATTGTATAACATAACGTTTCAATTAAAAAATAAGCTCTACCTTCGACTCAATTATTTTTAGAGGGGTGGGCGACCATTCGGTACTGAATTCTTCTGCATTTCCAATAGTCGGCCATGGCAGTTTGACAACAGGTTCTATATCAACTATACTGTTTGATTGATCTACACAGTAGTCAACTGCGTATTTACTATGGATCTTCTAATGTTCATCAAATAATAATAATAATAAAGTATTGACACAGCGGTTTTGAGTAAAAATTCCCTTTATGACGTTATTTCCTCAAAAGAAAATGTTTAAACTTTCTGCCTTAACTTTTTTTGACAAAAAAAAAAAAGAAAAATCATTTCGTCATTTTATTGCTTCTACTGTTGATTTGAATTTAGAATTCTCGAAAACAGGTGTTGTAAATACAGTCCATCGTTGTGTTTAGAATAAAAGTTCTATTACTCAACATGTCATTACCAAATGGTGATTAATCGTTTTCTTATCAAACCATCTAACGTTGGTGATTTGATTTTACTAAGGCTAATTATTTCAAATGTTGGTACCACTTCTTATTACTGCTTCTATAACCAAATATATAATTCCTTGGGCTTTATTTCTCTAGGAAATTAAAATTTATTTCCTGTTTAAAATAATGCTGACTTTGCTTCAAAATTTCATTACGTAGCTACAAATTCCATTTTAGTTTATTCATCGTTTACTAATATTCCTGTTGAAAGCTGTGTGATTATCTGCCTGACACCACTCCTCTTTCTCAATTTACCTACATACAAGCCTGTCATTTGGGCAATCAAGGGGGGGAGGCAATTGACCCCTCTGGATTTTCAAAACATCATGCAATTATGCATTTTGCTATTTTCCTTTAAAATTCATTGAATTCATACCCTGTGCCACCCCCCCCCTCCCTTTCCCCTGAAAAACTTTGAAAATACGGACGAGCCTATATAAATCATCTTACTCCAGTTCGTTCACAGAGAAGTGCCATTGTTTTTTATGATAAATTTTCTTTTAGATGTGACTTTGATTGCTAATCTTTTACGCAAACGGATTTTTACTTGCATTGTTTTGAGGTGAAATTAATTCAAAAACTGCAATTTTAATTTTATGTTCGGTAAGTTGAAGGCACGTTCTAATGAACATGGACCAGTCATGTGTCAATCATATCGATCAATAATTCGCTCTTTATCGGTCATGAATTCTATCAACTCTTTTGTTCAGTCTTTATATTAACATAGACAGTTAATACAGAAACATTTTTCGCTATGGGGGGGGGGGGGAGTATCCAAGATGAAAAGGATTAAATACAATTTTTTTGATGTAATTTGTGATCCAGTTGAGGTGGCGTGCACAATAGTTACTTTCACATCATTAAACAGAGAGGTGACACTGTTACTTTATATTCCCACGTGACCATAAAACCGAATGTCATTTTTTGTTTGAATTTGAATTTTATCTGATAGAACCTCACGCTCCCTTTGTTTCGCGACCCCATAGAGTCCTTCTCTGCCTCTCTCCTAGGTTCAGAACCGCTGATGTAGAAGATAAATAATAAACAAAATTATTACATGTTGCATTTGATGCATATCCAAATTGGTTGCAGTTTGGAAGATAATATAAATATAAACTTTAGGAAGACATCAAGAGGGTAGAATGCTTTTCTAATTACTGGAATAATTAGTTTTGTAAGTGCACTGCTGTGCTATAAGTTTTGCATTGAATTTTGTTTAAATTTATTCACTCACACCCCATAAGAGTAATGAAAATGAAACGGCCGACTACTGGGTGATGCATGACCGAGCAATGGATTTCCATATGGCCGACTACTGGAGAATTTACTCGTATTAGCAATAGCTTTGTTTTTAAAGTAAAAATGTTTTTATTCCAGAAATAAATTTGTGAATCATTATCAGAAAGGTATATCCTCAAGTCTTACAATGTTTTTATTGTTGTATTAATTGCTGAAACCTTTAGGTTAACAAAAACTTACAACCGATCTCAAATGGCCGACTACTGGAGCATTTACTCTATATGGGAGGATTATATTGTTCACGGGGAAGTAAAGGGGTCTCTCTTGATTAGGAAATGAAGAGAATCAATTTCTTTCGAAACCTCATAAAAACGAAACAAATAGCGTGTGTACGAGTATACCATGATAACATGTATACCATATTTTAAAACAAAAAAAATCTGAAGAATGGACAGATAATTTTTTCAACCCGAACAAGTTCGGGACGGGCCCCTAGTTTATTTATAATTTGCTATAGTCTTCATGATTTTTGCTGAATAATGCCTTTGCTAAAAATATTTAGCACTGAGTTATAAATTGAGTACCTTAGTTTTTCGGATGTCTTAGCAGCGGATGTTTTTTTTACTATTGGGCGGGGGTGGGAGTTAAAAGATAGATTTGGAAAAACAAGTGAAGAAGTGTTCTTTTGCTTGGTTTTGGATGAATGGTGCAAATGTTCTTGAAACCTTAAAATTTTTTAATTTTGTTTGCGCCCGCTCAAGTCCCGTTTTTTTATTTTTTCTGCAATATTTACTTTATTTTTTCTAAATGTAAAGAAATACAGCAGCTTCGTGAAATATTTCACTACTTTAGTTAATCTCAAGAAACCGAGGCCTATCGCCAAAGACTCTTTGGTACAGATGTCATCCCCCCCCCCCTTGACGAGATTTGAATTTTAGCACGTTACAAAAATCGCCAACGAGGCGATGATTTTTTTAAACATATAGGCAAATCTGGCAATACTAACCTACGTTTTGCAACATAGATCTGTTCAAACTTGTTAATCGTGTGAACATTTTTGAGTGGTTATTGTTATTTTTGTTTTGTGCAATGTACCTCATAGGAAAGTTTAATTTGTGTTCTACTCAGTAGTTGTGTTTTGATGTGTCAACATTAAAAAATGTCAGTTTCTTCAAACTAGATCGTGAATTAAACGGAGAATCAAACATGGGTGTATGTCTCTGTAAAGCGCCATTGCTCGATTGCATTATGTTGTGTTTTTGTTCTTGACATTAGTTCCTTATTCATTAGTTGTTTGAGGCTGATTGTGTGAATTTAGACAGTGAAAAGAGAAGTTCTTTTTTTTTTTAGAATTCAAAATAATAATAATAATAATCTCATTTTCGAAATTCTTGATATTTTTACAAAATCAATATAATTACAAAATCTTGAGGGTTTTTTGTAGTTTTTAACTTTATTTTAAGTGCAGAAAAATTTGTTTTACAAAAATACTATGACTGTTTTATTCTAAAAGTTAATACTGATCGATGTCAAGAATTATTCAGGAAAATTTCTCAAGTTTTTGCGATTGATTTAAGCATTTCAATGCATATTTTTAGAATGTAGTTTTAACGCATTTAATGGGAGTTAATACCCAAAAACTTTCTAAAATTAATTTTTCTTTTTTTATTTTCAAAATATTTAAATTAAGAGCTTTGAAACGACACCGAACTTATGTTTCTACATAAAAGTAGCTAAATTTAAATGTTACAAAAAATCAGATATCGTCACCTCAGAGCAACAGTGTTTCTTAATATAATTTCTGGGATTAGATATTATACTGTTGCTCTGGAGGCGAAGATATACGATCGGCGGATTAACAACAACATTTCAAACGCGGTTTTCTCAAAATGTCAAATTTAAAATCATTCATTTTTCTAGAAAACTACTTAACATAATGCTCCGATGTTTTCACCACATTTAATTTATATATTCATAATTGAACTGAAGTAAAAGTTCTACTTTAGGACTTTTTTTTTCTAAACAGCTGTTTTTATGGTAAAAACCATTCCTCTTTTCATTTAAAAATTGAATATTAATATAAAAAAAACTTAATAAACTTTAAAATAAGCAGAGTTCCCTTAAAATTTCACGTCAGTCAACTCTTACAGTGGCCCCAAAAGTGTTCGTACACCTACAACTTTCACTGAAATAGAACCCTCTCCCATTGGTTAGAATTGATATTTCGAAACAGGTATTTAATTATAAGATCTATGATCAATTTTCAACAAAACTACATGGTTTTTTTTAAAAAGATATTGAAAATTAATTTTTTAAAAACCAAAAAGTGCCGGAAATTTTATCTCACAAAAGTAGTCGTACACTTTAAAAAATGTCTATATATTATTGAATGATATAATTTTTTATTAAGTTATTATTTAGTAGAATATCATGCAGTATCAACAACACTTTTTAAACGTTTGGGAATAGATTTCCTTCTTTTTTTTGCGTAATTTCTTAGTAAGTGTTCAACCACACTTCGAGAGTCTTACTGTTTCTAGTTTTATTTTCGTTTCAAAGCCGTATTTTCTTAATCTAGCCTCCAGATATCTCTAAATATGTTACATTAAGTTCAAATCTGGAGATTAAGGAGTATTTTCTAAAATTTAGGACAATGTTTGAAGCACTAGTTGCAACCGTTGAAAACAGTGTGCTTCTTACCGCTATCTTGATTTAAAAAAAAAAAAGTTTCCGATTACCAAATTTTTGACTGAGAGTTTAAAATTGTGGTGTTTTAAATATTTAAATGAACTGCATGATTCATTATTTCATCAAATAATTCCAAAATAGCAAGTCCTGATGCTGATACACACCCTCATACAAGAGTACCTTGTCCTGATTAACTGGTCCAACTAAGCTCTTAAGATTAAGTTAAGTAATTTTTTCTCCTACTTACAATTATACAACAATTTAACCAAAACTGTTAAATTCATTTTTATCTCTAAGTAAGACGTAATTTCAAAACGTTTTGATCTTATTTATCATTGATTTTGCGACGAAAAGCGTAAGCTTTCTGTTTTTCGCATGGCCAAGAAAATTTCTGCGGGAAAAGGACCCATTTAATCCAGCTAATCAGAGAACTTAGCGAACAATTTTAGATGAAAATTAAATATAAAAATTTTCATTTAATTCTGCTGAAACATTTACAGCACTCAAATGTATATTTTTCATAAATTTTTTAACTGTAAATCTCTGATCACGCTTTGTCAACTTTGCCGGTTGACCATTTCTTACCTTGTTTTCGGTCTGAGTCTTTTCTTTAAAGCATTTTATCAAGCACTTTACTATAGAATGGAATAAATTAACTAATTTAGAGACATTTCAAACCAATTTACTGCTACTGTGAGGAAAAAAGTCAAATTTCAAATGGTGTTTGTGGTTTTTTACACGAAATACCAGCCATTTTAAAGTAATAAGCACAATATTAAGGATTAAATAAACAAAAAAATAAAGCCAAATGACTTTTAAGGGTCAACACAATGCAAAAGTAATAAAAAAAATATAATTTTAATCATGAATTTATTCGAAAATATTTGAGTGTACGATAACTTTTGTGGCATATTATTTCTCTGTCTCTTCGTTTTTTGATCCATTTCAAAAAGAAGATCCGTCAATATTTTGAAAAAAACAACAGGGTTTTATTTAGAATGACATATGAATCATGTTAAAAAAATATTGGACTTCATATTCGAATTCAGTTTCGCGTTATTTTGGTTTTACTAAAAAATTTCAAAGTGTACGAACACTTTTGGGAGCCACTGCATCTATTTCTTGAAACTTTGTAAAAATTGTAAGTTTCTGTCTTTAAACTTTTTGAGAAAAACGTACATGAATTATAGCAATTAATATTACGTGTATATAAGGAACTGACTCTCCTTAAGTCTAACATGACAATGAAAGGTAAGGCGCTTAAGTATATGATATCAGCTTCAGTGATTGAAACCAGCTCACATTAATGAGACTCAGCTGTTTGATGATGATGATCCAAATGATAAGCTTAAAATCGAATAGATATACAATCAGAAATATGCTCTTTTGCAGACCATTTGGGATACATAACAAAACGTGGTTTCGCTCTATTCCATATGTGGTTCAATGTGTAGAAAATGATTTTATAAAAACTCATGCATAGGTCATACACATGTGCAGATGTAATAACAACCCGCACAACTACCCTACGAGTACATATGGCTTTTATCGTACTTAAATAGTGTATCTAAACTTGAGCGCAATTACCCTATCAATGTCTGGCATCATCGCTCACTGTACGGTGTAACTAAATAAACGATTAAGAAAGTTCCGAAAACTTTTCTGCAAATCAGTTGATTGCAAATTGTTCCTTAAGCTTTGGAGTTATACTTTGTTGTAAAGATTTTTTGTGCTAATTAGACTAATTATTTATATTTTACTTTAAGTGAGCGTCAATACTCTACTTTACCCTAAAGTATTCAAATGTTTCTACAGTATCCGACGAAATTTCATGATTTTGATGAGTATATCAACCGTTAGAGTAATAGTAGGGGAGCCCAATGGATTTGCGGGGATTTACTCGAGCGTGTCAGATGAACATATTGGAGATACCTTACACCCTGTCGAGTACTTACACCAAATGTTGGCCCTTTTTTTTTGGTGGATGCGTATAGGACAGTCGGTTACATTGATAAAAAAAATGATCATCAGATTTACTGAAAATAGTCAGATCAAGATAAGGTGGGTTAATTTCTGGCTAAGATGTGTATATTTAGAAAATCTGACGATTTGAGCGTGACGTAAAGGTGTGGGAGGGTTAATTAGTTGCAAAAAAAAAAATGTTGTCTTGACACATTATCGATCGCAGTTTTTTTTTTTTTTTTAAAGAAAAAATACAATAATCGCGAAAAAAAATATAGTCTGTGGATTTGTACAAGCCGAAGTAATAAAAGTTCAGAGCGTGCACATGCGCAGTAAGCGACTACAGCTATTAACAAAGCTTCGGTGCTGTTAAAGCTTGGATCACGGAGAGGAGTACTTCATTGGTTAGCAGGTATGACGCGTGATATTTTTTTTCTTGCGGTTCAATCAATAATATCTCTCTAAATAATCGTCAGATTTTAAGTTACCATGACTGAAACATCAAGGTGAACTTTCTGTATAAAAATCTGATACGCTCGAGTATTTCAGTATGACTTTTTCTTTTTGCATTTGACGATTTCAAAATTCACTACGAACCTGCGTCACTTTCAAAACGTCAGTCTTTTGAATGGTGGAATTTTTAAAGTTCATTTAACATCTCCTCTGAATGTCTGACGGGCTCAAAAAATTTTTTTTTTCTATTTTCTACTCCTTCAGATAGCCACCCCTCCACCACGCAAATCGGCAAATTAACATACCTTAGGTTCACAGGCAAGTTGGAGCATCAAAACTATCAATATCTGGCACGCCCGAGTATGTCCATGCAACTTTTTACATTTATGAATATCAGTAGACACTTTCCCTACCACTAAAGGTGTACATTATATAACATTTTCTTCTTCTTTTAACCTAAGCTACAAAATCTAATAGGTCCCCACGAGGCTGGAATAAATCCTGGTTTAGCGTCTTGGGGCTTCCATACTGTAAAGAAAGCGGATAACGAATTTTGAACTTGAGGAAGGATTTTCTTGTAACTAGCATAATGGATTACATTGTTACAGGAAAATTTTCCGGTTGTAAAATGTTTTCCAGAAAATGAAAAGTGAAGCTTAATTATTATTATCCTTAATTATTAACTACGTGAAAAATAATGACAAACAAATCTACTTCAAAATAAATTGCAATATTTATTACAAAACGTACAATGTATCAATTCAAAAATAATTTTCTAACGGCAGAATTAGTGGACGTAATGCCACATTTTTACACACAAACATTAAAAGATAAAACATGTGAGATTTGAGCAATGTAGTCAGTGCAGATATTCCAGCATAGACAACTGCGAATTTCTTGGCGTTTCTTGTAAAAAACATATGATAAGTGAACCTGTGATCAGCCAATACTCTGAAATCAGTCACGATGGCATAAAACTACGTAAAAATAATACAAGGTGTTTATCAAATGGATGGTCTTATGCCAAAGTAAACTATGTGGTTTTTAAGTTCCGACTTTATTATGTAAACATACTGCAAATGTTGTTTTTTGTCTCAAATTAATTGAAAATAAACATGTCAAGTATAACTTAGTAGCACTGCTTTCCTAGTTTATGAAATACAAATATGCCATATGTTTTATGTGTATTTCTCTATATTTTTCGAACTTTGAATTTTCGCATTGAAAAATAAACATCATTGATGATGTTTCACTCTGGCATAAGACCATTCAAATCATACACTGTTTTAATTTAAAAAAAAAAAAACATTTTTAAAAAAAGATTTCAGATTCTTACATAATCTCGTTTATTTTACTTTGATCCTTACCTCAAAAAGTTTTTTATCGCCTAGTTTTACCTGTGAGCACAGTCTTAGCACATTGGTCCTCAATTATGAAGCATTAAAGTTAAAAAAAAAATGGATGCGATATTATCGAAAACAAATTTAGTAATACCTGTCGCCAGAAGCGCAGCGATGGTGTTTTGGGGGTCAATCCCGAGATCTATTGATTTAACACATATTGTAACTTAATTAATACAGCAGTTTATATACATGCAAAGACTTGACCGAACACCCATCCTCCAGAAGATAAATTCTGGTTGTTCTAGTGCCTGTCGTAAAGTGAATGTCATCTAGATTTTCTCAACAGGATATCATACGATAGCGCAATAAAGAGAAAAAAAATTTAATTATTGCATTTGAAAGATCATAGCAAAACATATTTCTGAATGCATAAGTTATTGGTCCCCGTTTTATAAAAGTCTTAAGTCTGACGAAATTTTAAGAAAAATCATCAAATTTAGCGGGTGGGTAATGGAACCCATCTTTCACACGTTTTTGCAGATAGAGGTCCTACCAAATGCAGACGGTAAAACGGTCAGCCAGCAATTGGTATTTTCAGCTTCACGGGAAATCCTTGAATTTAGCCCTTTTCTTAAATTTTCTGCGGAATTGAAGACCTTATATTTCAATAAAGGGGGCACGAGGGCAAAAACTTTTTTTTTTTTGCTAAAAAATGTCTCAATGTGCTTTTTGGTTGCTACCTATTTCAACTTTTTTTCCGTATTACGCTATTCCTGTTGTGCTTAGGTCAGAACTACAAAACGTGCACATGTAGAAATGTTTTAACTCTGTGGAAAAAAGCTTTCAGATAAGGATCAGCATTAAAAAAAAAAACACTATAATGCTGAATTCTTTTTTTTTTTAATTTCGTAATCTATGTAAGACTGGATGAACACCTTTGTAGATCTAGTTTAAAATGTAACAACACGCATTTGTGTGGTCACTTAGCTTCGCATCATCTACCACTTAAAGCAAGATATACAGGGTGTTCCGTTTTAACCTGCAAGACCTTTATTTTCGCAACCGTTAATTCTAGATGTATACTTCCAATTACAAAATGTTCAAAATCAGATGCAGAGTTAAAATATTAAAAGTTTGAAGTGAAAATAAAAATAAGTCAAAAAATAGAAAATTTAACTTTTTATACGGGCCCCAGGTCCCCTAACTTATATTTAGGGAAAGAATCTCCAGAAAGCGTAAGTGGCAGAACAGTAAACAATGAAAGCGCACTGGTTGAAGTATTTTCTTAAACATTAAACTTAAACAAATTATTTAAAAAATGATCAGAACATATGTTTTTAAGCATGCTCTTTCAGAAAAAAAAATACTTTTAAAATTTTGGAAACGACCCCATTATGTACACAGGGATAAAATTACAAAAAATGTCTAAATTAGTATTTGCGGGTTCGATAAACTGATCCTTGACAGCATTTGGGGAGAGGGGGAGTTCTTTTTTTTTTTTTCTGAAAATGCATCTGCCTACTTTTCTAGACCAGATACATTCTGCTGATCCTTAAATTTTATTTCAAGCAATTTTTTACTTTTGGCTCTTATTTTTTCTGCACATTTCTTTTTTATAAATATCCATACAGCACATCTAAAATAGCATCTTTATCATATTTCAAAGAAAAAAAAAAGAAATATTTTATTCAACAGTGCTGAAGTGATTTTTTGAACAAAGCACACCATGATAAATGCAATTGGTTAGCTTAAAGAAGCAGTAAATAATCTAGACAGTTTAAATATTATCTGTATTTCGGCATTTTGAGACATTATTTAAAAGCACTGAATCCGAAGTTTTCGTTGGTTAAGACCCAGTTTTTTTAAGGATCAGGCAAGCTGGATAGTTGGCATTTTTGATTTTGCTGAAATTTTCAGGATATGTCCCTCATTTAAAACAATTAAACAAGTTTTTTTTTATTTTTACAAAAAAAAAAAAAAAATCTTTAAGTTTTTAGAGGTCAAAGTTATACTTAGTTCGATTTTTCAAGAAAAACATGCCAATTTACATAGGCCAATACTTTTTACTTTAATAGTGAACCGTGACACTGGCAATTATTTTGTGCTCTACTCTATCCTTGATATCTGTTAGTACTTATTTAATTGTGGTTGACTCCTTACGCAAAGGTCAGGGGTCACACAAAATTGTACGAAAAATATTTTTTTTTTCTGCAACTTTGACCGTCGAAATCTCCTTGCGCCAACAATGAGCCACAGTAGTATATATTCCAGTAAATACATTCCAACGAGTAGTATCCAAAAAGAGAAAGATTTGTGTGGCTGACATTTGGCGTACTGAAATATTTGACTCTGAAATTGCAGAAATCACAAAATTGTATGACTTCTAAGGTCATTAATTTCTTGCGCCAAGAGTCAGCAGATATGAAACTACTTGGAGAAGAAGTCTTTCATGTCATAGAAACACAATCAGTTAACAAACCTATGGCTATTGTTTCAACTTTTACATAATTTGGCTTCAAACTTTGCTCAACGAGTTTTTTTTGGCGCTTGTAAAAAATGCCAATTACCTGCTTTTAAGTATTTATTACTATTATTTGCAACAATAATTGTCATAACCTAACTAAAATGGTAGCAAAAGACAGCATATACTTGGAATCAGATTAAAAATTGTCTCAAAACAAATCTTCACTTATTCAATTGTGCTCTCTAACTCAATGTCGTTAACGTCATCAAAAATTTCCAGGCATGCAAAAAAAAAAAAAAAAAAAAACATGGAGGCTTTAATGTACCGTCCTTTTTTGTATCTGTAAAGAGGCTTCTGATTTGTGAAGAAATCAATTAGGAAAGTTGAAATATTTTTTTCCATTATGATCTATCTGTTCTCTCATGTCTTTTGATGTGCTTTCAGGAGATGAATTTACACCAGTTTCCTCACCTTTCCTGAAAGTATTATAATCGTGCGTCTTTTATTTACATGAGAAGCGCGTTTTTTGCGCGCGCACCTCTTTGAAATACGTTAAAATTCGTGGCACATTTTAAAAGGGTTTTGGTTCAATTTGTAATTTCCTGAACCTGAACAAGTTACCGATAGAAAAGGGAAGACGAGGTATTACAAGGTATTACGAGATAATACCTCGTCTGGAGTAAGCAATGAAACACTAAATATTTTCACCCCTAGTTTCTTGCGAACCGAAGCAAAAAAACGTTTGACACAGATTTATTTCCCCATTATTGGTAATTTTAAAGTGATTTAGTGGTTAACTCTTTAAATACCACCAACATTTTCCAAATTAAAACCAGATTTTAAATTTAAAAAAAAACGCCATATTTTTCGCCAAGCTGGTGACAAAACTTGGCAGCCAAAAAATTGGCGATATATCGCTAAGTGTTTGACAACTTATAACACCACTTGAGTTAGCATTGAAATTAGCTATGATTTCCCCCCAAAAAGGTGCAAAAGACCCCTTTAGGAACATCCGAATGCAACCAAAAGGGAAGGTGCACAACTAAAACCCACTGGGAGTTACGTACCAAATATCAACTTTCTAGGGCTACAGTTTTTGAGTTATGAAAGATACATACGTACATACACACATACGCACATACGTACATACAGACGTCACGAGAAAACTCGTTGTAATTAACTCGTTAATCGTCAAAATGTGTATTTCGGGTGTCTGTACGTTCCTAGGCATATATCCAAGTGTGATCGGGTCGAAAAAAAAACTCAACATTCATTCGTATACAATACTTCCTTTTTTGTAAAAGGAAGTAAAAACGAACTAAGTCCAACTTTGACCTCCAAAAACTTATTTTTATTTTTTTTTTGCAAAAATAAAAAAACACATGTTTAATTGTTTTAAATAAGGGACATATCCTGAAAATTTCAGCAAAATCAAAAACGTGAAATCTCCAGCCTGCCTGATTCTTTAGAAAACTGGCTCTTAATAGTATGTATAGTTTTATGAGAATAAATCATAAAACTTGGCATTTGCGTGGACACATTTTTTTTTCTGCATCTTCATTCCGAGCGTGAGTCTAAATCATAGTATTACCGAAAAGTTCAAAAGAGACAAATCGACCCATTATCTTCTAAAAAGAACGTGATTTGGAGATTTTTCAAATAAAAATTCATGGATTTCTTAAAGCAATCCAACCGTCAGTGCATTAAGAAAGTATTCAATGCAATTGATTGTAAGAACTTCAAATAAATCTAATTTTGGAAATAATTTTTTCTTTTCTGTTTCTCTTATTTTAACGCATCAAGCTCAATTGAAACACAAAAAAAAAAAAAAGTTCAACAATAAACAACGAATCAAAATAAATCCAATGAAATTCAAAAGACGAGAAAAGCAAGCAAAGTCTGAGTGTTCACTCCAAGCACACTTCATATTTCTGCATACAGCCAGTGTGCTGTAGGCATAAAAGAAAAGCTAGTGCATTGATGTCGTAATAACTCAGTTTCATTCTAATATACAGCCTACAATAATCTCTTGAGTTATCAAACTAATATTTATTTCCATCAAGAACTGTTCCAGAGGCGAGAGATCCAGAGAAATTACAAATATCTCACACAAATACATCACTACATTTTATTGCAATGAGCTTAACTGTTCTGTTACGCACACACATCGATACATTAAAGTAAAAACTATTCACTGGAAGAAAATAAAATCCAAACACCAACAAAGAATGCTTGGTGATTGACACAAAGGAAGTTGCACATTTGAAAAAAAGACAGCTATTCAAATTTCGCGATTAACGAACAATGGTCACTTTTGGTTATGAGCAAATTCATATCATATTTGCTTTAAATACTGATGGTGTTAACTTCTTAAATGCCTTTTATTTTCCGTATTTGTCGTTGTAATTTAGATTTCATTCAAGAATGCATTGAAACAGACAAAAGAAGACATAATCACTAACTTGCGTTTTTTGAACGAAGCCGTGTAAAGCCTCACTACGGAAATATGGTTGGTGAAT
This sequence comes from Uloborus diversus, assembly GCF_026930045.1. Lineage (NCBI taxonomy): Eukaryota > Metazoa > Arthropoda > Arachnida > Araneae > Uloboridae > Uloborus > Uloborus diversus. The sequence continues at coordinate 162,950,737 of NC_072733.1, read as the reverse complement.
GGGAAGCGAAAACGGACCGCTTCATTTTGTAATAGGTAGAATCCGTGAGAACGTCAGATCTTGCGTTTTCGCAGTTCCTATAGATTACAAACTGAAGTGGTCCGTCTTCTCTTCGAGTTCATGCGCCATCTCTTCGTGGTCAAGCTTAAATAGTGCTAGAAGGAGGGAGATTTTCTGATTGGCAGCATGGATGATGGAAAGATGTTTCAAAAAAAAAAAAAAAAAACAGTCAGTTCACCCAGGGCACTTCTTAAAGCAACAGAAGAAAACACTTATTCACCAAATAATGTTGTGCTACGTCACATAGTTCTGTATTTTTGTCTGAGAGTAGAGCTTATCTTTGCACTAGAACGAACTGAAACAAATATCTTTTTTTATACCACTAACTCCAATCCTTGTCTTATGCAAATTTAGTGCTGTCGAACCAGAGCTCACTAAAAGGCGAAATAGGTCGGTGACCTATTGCTTTCTCGGACGAGAGGTTCCTATCTTGTGTTGATAAGGGAACTTATGTCCTGGGGCTAAATTAGCTTAGGTCTGAAGGGGGGAGGGGGTATGGGCAGAGTTATGGTTTGGAGAGCTGTTTCTGATGACAACCGAAGAACTCTCGCAACTATTTCATGAAATTTGACAGAAAATTGGTTAATTAGATTGGCAATTAGAGCGATTGTGATGCCATTCTTGATCCGTAATTCAGTGAAATTTTTCAACAGGATAGTGTCTCTGTACTGCAGCTGTTAACCCTTAGTGTTCTCTGACATGTTTCCTGGATATGCGATACCACTAGATGATCTTTCGATGGAGGAGGACAAATTCATCATCATTTACAGCTTGCGGGATCGTTGTGGTTTGTCTGACCAAGTACAACAGGTATGAAACTCCTTTTCTCAAAATGTCTTATGGTATTTGTAGTACACAATGCATGCAGATTTGCATGCTTTCATTCATAATGACGGTTATAGAGCGGTTATTAATGTACCACCATTTCATAATCGGGAGACTTCTTGTGCATCTTTTAATTCGTGACTTCAAAACTTAAATCAATTGTGCTATCTAGATAAATGCTTCCACTTAATCTCATTTTTTCGAAACATTTGTTTTCTTGGTGTTAGTGTTCAACTTTTTAGTAAGTAATGTATAGGAAATATAGAATTTTTTTGAGGCTAAATAATACTCATAAAAATGTAAGAGAGATGACAGATTTTTTTAGTTGTATTATCGTCATGTATTATTGAAATTCCATAAGAATGTATGGTTACGAATTTCACTTAAGTAAAATGTTTTCCCTTGTGAAGAAAAAATACTAATAACTAAAGCTGCATTTTAGTTAGCATATTAACCATTAAATTCCTTCATAGATTGCTCGTGCAAATCAAGTGCGAAAGTGCCAAAAAATCCTCCTGGTGTATTATTAGACAGTAATCCACAACGTACAAATAACGAAGCTTTTCTTTATATTTGAATAGAAACATTTTTCTCAGTAGAGATTTACTCAAAGGTTCACACACAGGCCATTTTTGCACCTTTTAAGGGGCTGTTAGTTATTCGAGTTTCGACTATTTCCTACTCAGTCAAATTTATCGCTTCATAAATGTAAACATCGAAATTTTCAACGAGACGCTGTTCTCTCAAGCAACTTCAATGATACACAAGTTAACAAAGTAAATATGTTATCCTGTAAAGATTGAAACAAGCGCATTTTCAAAATGCAAACCTTTAGTAAAATTGTGTACGAAAGCTAGAAATGTATTTTTTCATTATTTTGCAGTCAACAGATAATGTGCTTCTAATTTCATTCAGAAAAACATAATGTAGTAAAAACATCTTTTAGACCAATTTTTCCATGAAGAAAAGCTACCACTATGGAAGCATCTAAGTCGAGTTTGTTCTCTTGCACCTTATGATCAGTAGCTATACACTGGGCGGTCATTCCAAGCTCGTCAGCTTGCGAGATCGAGATTCTCGCTCACGTCATTAGTAGTGACGTAGACATGTCGCAAAGTAGTATTATAATCTACTCGAACCTAGCCGCAAGCTACGTTCGAGTAGATTAAAATGCTACTTGTGACGTTTCTACGTCACAACCAATCACGTGAGCGAAAATCTCGATCTCGCAAGCTGACGAACTTAAAATGACCGCCCTGGTTTGGACTGCAAATCGAAACTAGATGACTACTAACGTAATAGTGCATTGGAACATAAGTAAATGTTATTTTAGCTTACATTGTGTACATAGTAATGTTTACTCACGATTGTCATCGCCAAAATCTCATACTGTTTTGATGCCGATTCATTCAGCGCTTTCGTTTGTATGTTTACGTACTATAAATGCGTCCTTAACATTTGTTTCATAATGTAAATGGGTATAAAAAAGTTTCTTTTTTGCAATGAACTGTGAAAATTTTTTTGTTTCCGTACTTTAAACAGTGCAGAGTCATGTTTGTTGAACAAATACTTTCTATAAATACAAAATTATGGATTCAAAATTTTCATAAGAATTTTCCTGTAGTCTCCGCTGGTATCGGCATAAATTGCTTCACTCAAATCCACATCGTACTTCATATGATACCATTCATAAATATCGGCTAGATCTACCTGTTTAAAGGCACAAACAATGATTAATATCGAGTGTTAAAAATTACTTAAAAGTCAAAGAAACAATGAAAAACGCAGATAAATATTTCTGTACAATAACAACCAAGGTCAAAAATATCAGTTTTGTTAAAAGTAATCGTATTGCTGCAAAAATATCAAACATGATGTAAAAACACCCGATGTAAACATTCATAATTTGTTAGGTAGAAAATTACTGGACTCGATAACTCACGAACTACAGTCAGTTGATGAAAACAAATGAAAACATCTTATGTGGACGCTCACCGCACTAACCACTGATGTTAGTGCGCCGCGGTAAATTCGGAGATAGAAAAAGGAAAAATTACTTTTAAATAAAAAAAACCGCCTTCAAAAAATACCCAGGAACTAAAAAGCAAAAAATAACTAATTACACTTACATTCTATTTCCTACCCAAACATAGAAAAGAAATTTATTTTACGATTCCAGTACAAAAATCAAACTAAACACCGAATTATAAAATAAACACTGATTTAAATTACTATATGATGAATTATTTTAAATACCTAACTAATTATATACGATCTCTTAATTTTTAATAACCTTTTGAAGTCTGGGCCTCCTATAAACAACCACATAACGTAACTGACAACTCACCGAATCCTGAATTAAACACTAATTTAACTATACGCGAAATTAGTCTTTAAAACTAAACCTACTCAGTTACGTTAGGTAGTAGTTTATAGGAAGCCTCGACTTCAAAAGGTTATTAAAAATTAAGAGATCGTATATAATTAGTTGAGTATTTAAAATAATTCATCGTATAGTAATTTAAATCAGTGTTTATTTTATAATTCGGTGTTTAGTTTAGTTGATTTTTGTACTGGAATTGTAAAATGAATTTCATTTCTATGTTTGGGTAGGAAATAAAATGTAAGTGTATTCAGTTATTTTTTGCTTTTTAGTTCCTGGATGTTTTTTGAAGGAGGTTTTTTTTATTTAAAAGTAATTTATTTTTTGCTTTTTAGTGGTGTAAATAACACGGTGAGCGTCTCGGAGACTTCCGATGACTGTGAAGAAAGGCTTTTTCAAATGCGTAACTATGTACAAAAAAAAAATTGTCTTCATCATTTGTTCAACTTTATCAAAGTTTGCTTTCCAAAAGCAAATGCACGAGTCACTAAAAAAAAAAACTGAAATCGCTTTAAGTTTAAATTTGTAATATTGTAAATTTTAGAATTGTAATATTGTAAATTGTAATTTATGTTTCGCAATTAGTGTCATGTAACTCGTGATAAAAGTCGCATGTTTCTTCACATGGCCCCACTATTGATGAAGATTAAAAATTCCACTAGAATGAATTTTATTTTTGTTTCAGAGAATCCTTAATTCAAAATTTTCATTATCATTACCCTTTATAATATATATTTTTAGTACACTTTCTTTAACTATAGGTAAAGAAAGTATAAACCTTTGTTTTATGGCCTTTGTTTATCAATGGGTTTTATATTTAATCGTTTGTGAGGGAAATTGCATGAAATTGATTGTTTTACCCTTAACTTTTTCCTAAAGAACAAATAGGGTAAGTCAAAGATTTGGAACTAAGTTAGACCACCCCTAAACAAAACCACCACTAAACAAAAAAAAAGCATAAAAACCGGTTCACTAAGTGAGACGATATACAAAGTTAATAAAGTACAAATCGATTCAAATGTGAGTATGATATTTGAAGAATTTCCTCAATTTCATCAAACCTGAACTTGATTAACATTAGACCGCCGAGGAAATATGCTGTTTCAAACAAAAAAAGACTTTTCCTTATCGGTACAGGCAGGGGCGTGCACAGAAATTTTGGAGCTCATCACAAATGACTTTTCCGAGCCCCTCTCCATATTGTTTACCCCTATATTTCACCGTTAGTTACAAAAATATCGGGCCCCGGCCAATAGGTGTCCCTCCCCGCTCCCTGTGCACGCCCCTGGGTACAGGTGTCTTCGAGTATTTATGGAACATTGTACAAAGGAAAAACTGCTAATTAATCTAACCCTAATTTCAAATTGAAGTGGCGGCATCGTGAAATAGTAAATCCAGAATATTGGTCAAACTTCAGAAATCATACACAGTTATAATGCATATTATTAAAGAATATAAATTAAATCGTGGGGGAGGGGTGTTTTGTATTCAATTCCCCCTCAATTGAACACTAAATATATTTAAAAATTAGAATATTAAATAAAGAACTTTATATTTTAGTGCCTAAATAAAGTTATCTTAATATTTTATTTACTAATAAATAATTGATTCAACTATTTAAGTAGCAAAATATATTTAATTTACTGCTTTGCTACGCAGTAATAAATACATTAGCAACACCTATAATAAAAAATTACCATGCGGCGCAGCGTTGAAAAAATTAATCATCCATCTGCCGCGAGAATTAAATATCGTTCAAGAGAAAGCCAAAAGCTTAGGTGTGAAAATACACCGATCACAGCAACAACACATGTCCATGACGTATGAAATTTAAAGTTTCTTGGATTTCTCCGGGACCCCTTATCAGATCCAGACCAAATTACAACGGGACCATCTGAGAAATATACCCTTCCAAACAAAAACAAAAAAAAAAAAAAAAAAAAATTCAAATCGATCCAGTAGTGTTGGAATAATTCGAAAACACACATAAAAAGCCGCAATACGAAATCATTTTTGAAGTCGGTTAAAAACAGAAATGTATTTTACCTGCGCAAGAGATAAGATATAATGTTGCTGTTTCAATTAATTGTCTAATGACATTGAAAATTGCACAGCTTTTGCAGGTGAAAAATTTATTTTTCCAGTGTGAAAAGAAATCGTACGGGGTCCGATAGGTAGTGATGCAATGTATAAGGTGGCCAGAGTGCCAATTCCAGACGATGCTACCAGGCAACGAGTTAATGACGCAATGGGTGACATTAGAAAAACATTGGTTGATAAACTACAAATAGCTGGAAAATTTTTAGTTTGAGCTGATGAATCAACAGACATAAAAAATACACCATTCTTACTAAATAGACCGACCTTCAAAATAATTATATTTTCTGCAAAGGACTTTCTCAGCTTGCAACTCGCGATGAATTATTTCGTGTTGCAGAAAAATAAATAAAAAGCAACGGGATCCAGTATTACAACTTCAAATGCGCTTGTAGAGATGGAGCAGTTGCAATTATGGGAAATGTCGAAGAGTTTATATTGAATGCGAAAAATCTAAATCCAAGTGTTCCAATCAGTTTTCCCCATCCTGAACCTATCCTGTCAAAGAATATGCCAGATTAGCTGAAGCCAGCCGTGGTTGAAGCCGTAAAAATCCTCATCATACAATCAAGATCACTTAATTCTCATATTTTTATTGCTCTTTCTGAAGAGTGGAGCGCATTACTATACTCCCTACTTCTTCACACGAGAGTTCGCAGTTTTTTGAGAAACAAGGTCCAGCCAAGAGTTTTAGAGTTGAGTGACGAAGTACTAATTTCTGATGTTTCACTACGAAACGAAACCTACTAATTGTTACAAGACAAATATTGTCTGTTAAAACAAGCGTAAATGGCTGATAATTTTGATAATCTTGGCAAACTGAATCAAAGAATCCAGGGACGCGGAAAGATTCTGTTTACATGCATGGATAGGCTAAAATCGTTAAAATAAAAAATTCAGCTGTGGAGGGAGGAATTGGAACGTGGCTTACTGGGTATGTTCAAACGGACCAGCTAAACATATCATGAAAGAAAATTTATTGAATGTGGTGACAGAATATTTGGCCATGATTCTGAACAAAGCACAACGTTTAGTTGACTGGCATCGAAGAATACGACTGGGCTCGTGATCCGAAGACATATCAGCAAGGAGCTTTCTTTGACTGCAAGAGCAAAATATTTAGACATCAGGAGCGACCACTTCTTAAAACTGGAGTGCAGAAAAGTGCCTTTGAACACCTATTGGCAGTTAGTAAAAAAAGTACTCTAAGAACATATATTTGTGACGTGGACGTGGGATTATTAGCATAGACCAACAAAAATATCTTTTCTAGATTAGATACTCGATTTAAAAACTTCCTGCAGCTCCTCCCAATATAAAGATAAACAAAAACAGCCACTGTCCTTTAAGACAGGCACAAGTGTCTCAGTCGTGTTAAGTAAAAGTTTGGGACTTGCTGGCCGTAATAAGCACTAAAATTCAAGGTGAACTTGATTTTAATTTCTAAAGAAACTGAAATATTTAAAAGATTAATTTAGGCAGTGAGAAGCAAAGGGATGTGAGTGGACATTTTAAAGTTTTGAGTAAAACGCGTTTAAAGATAGCGTCCTAGGTAGGCTGACATTGACCTTTTTTTTCTAAATCATGCTATACAGCAGCACATACCAGACTATACCTTGTCAAAAGACATAGGAGGGGTTCACCTACCATTTGTACTGGTTGTCTCCAAATTTTTAATTTTGCCACTTACATCCCTTTGCTTCACACTGTCTTAATAGATATATCCATATGTAAGTGTTGGTTTTTTTATCTTCCTTAATTTGACTAGTGAATAAGCTTAATTTGACTAGTGAATAAGGAAAATGCTGTCCATACTGACATAAGAAATCTGGTTCATTGTCCCGCTACTATCTAGCCAACTATCAAGTGTGCCGTAAAGTCAAAAAGGTTGAGAAGTACTGGAATCGACGACGAGTCGTGAGGGATCGTTCTTAAAAATTCTGTTCCTATTATGACTTACACAGAACAATTGCAAGCAAATGTTGCAAACTTGAGAACGACCCCTCACGACTCATTGCCTACCCAAGAATAGTTGAAATTCGGCTCATTAGATCGCTGATAACTTTCTTAATTTTTAAGATATTGAACTGGAATTTTATTATGAGTTGAAGAATCTAGTTGGGTTTTAGATTGTGAACGTTATAAATTGCTATCTTTCGCGCATGCGCAGTGAGAAATTAATTGCTTTAAATGTCCATATTTTATCAAACTTTCAACATTTTAAGTTCAAATTTTAGTATCACGCTTCTCTTGTATGCTGTCAAGTTTTCTGAAAGTTTGGTTAGCTTTCATGAAAAACTTTGCGTGTTATGAGCCAAAAACCTTCAAATAAAATTCGTAGTATTGAAAGAAATGCTTATATCTTCGTGAATATCCGCGATACTTGCTCAAAAATATGTAAAATATTTGTACATAGTCAGCTAACTTATTTCTGAAATTTACAGCTTATTCTCAGCTTTTTACGATGTATGATGATCAAAAATCATTTTTGTTTACCTCAATATGTTACTGATCCCCTAAAGTGAAGAGAAATGTAACTTTTATTGAAAAATGACTGCTGGATCATTCCTTTTACGTGACAAAAGTTACAATGTTATTGGTCTTCTATTTTTTGAGAAGTTCTTCAAAATGTGAATTTTTGAAAGTGTCCTAATACTTTTGGTCGTATAGTGTACCTCATAAGAATCGTAATAAGCAGGGTCCGACGACTCCCGGTCACTTTGGCGACTAAAAGAATAACTTGGTGACTAGCTCTATCAAAAGAAAAATCTTTCAGTTGCCATATTTACATTGAAGTTTGTCAATGAGAAATGATTCATCTGGCGTCTGAATGTTATTCATGGCTCCCAAGATTTTACAATTTTTTGGCGGTCTCTGATTGAGACACATGCGTCCCTAAGTTTATTATTTTTTGTATGTTAATGAGTCATGAGAATCTTAATATTAGTAGAAAAATATACGGAATTTCACGCAGATTTTTTTTTGAAAACACCATAGATTTTCATATTCAACCGCAGAGTTTGCGGTTCTTAAACGGCAAAATGCTTCGTAGCTAAGCGCAAATGTTTTTATCAGTGTAAATATATTGCTTCAAAACGCATTTCATATTGCATTCGTATTTATACTAACTTCAGATCTTGAAACAAGAATCCTTATTATTGTTTTATCATCTGTTCCTGGACCGTTCAAAGCTTGATGTAGCTGTTTGGCAAAAAATGCTGGCCGATTATCTATACATTCCACTGAAAAAAAAAACATTGTATTTCGTGCACATTTTTTACAATACAAAGAATAAAAAATGCACAGCACAATGAATCAATACAGTCAAGTGCCCATACTTGGGACAGTTTTGAACTTTTACCTTTAGTAGCATTTTAATCATATGTTTAACATTCGAACGAAGTACTCTATTTTTAGAATGTGCCTTAGTACTACATCTCAAGACAAAGTATAATCGGTAGATATGTCCCTTTAAAAACAAAACAAAACAATGTTCATTGTCCCAACTTAGGGATCCCCCACCTCTCTAACTTGAGACTCTTATTAATTCGATCTTTTTTTCATGTATTCAGCACTTATTATTAGTTTGGGACACCAACTATCACTTTAAAGAAGTTTATTTTACCACCAAATAAAGAAAAAAATATCTTTCGAAAGAAATAATATAATCTTGTAAATTTTCAATGATTTCAGAATGTACACTTGCCCTGAAAACATTCCTAATTAATTTGAATGTAATATTTCTGCTTTCCCTTCTATAACTAGAAGCATAAAAGCAATTGGTGAACCCAAACAATATTTAATACAGGTATTTTTTAGCTCTCCATAATCCTTTTTTCACATATTTTCACATTCATTTTCATTCCTTCATAATACGTGAAATTCGGTACAACTAAATTGGTCTCATCAATACTTTGAGACTAATTTTCATTAGTAGAGCTAATATACGTAATATTTTGGCAAAACGTCTTTCGCTCATCAATAGATTCAAATTTTTTTAACAATGACAACTGTTCTGTCCTGTTATGGTAAGACACATTTATTGTCATCGAAATAGCCTTTAATTTATAAAATTTTGTATCGATACGTTTTTGTTGGTACAATTACACACTTTGTTTCCTCAATATTCCTTATCGACACTTTTTATGCCTTAGTATCCTAACTTGGAACAGTGTCCCAAGTTTGAAGCGCATTTGCTATTTCTCAAATTTATGAGTAAATAATTTCAACTGAATTTGTTGGATGGAAATGAACTTGCCCTAATAAGGCACAGAGAGGTACATAGCCGAGATGAATTGTGAAACAAATTCAAACTAATGATGCTCAGCTAGCGTAAGCAATCAAAGTTATGTCCATGCTCAAAAATCGCATATTTTCTCGAAATTTTCAAAATCATAAAAATAACCCATAAAACTGATGCATCAAAGTTCATCTCACATAGCCTCATAAGATAACTATTCATTTATTCTGTAACACCATTTATTTCTTACTGGTGAAATACCAACAGGTGTACCAGCCCTCAAAACTAAATTCGGCCAAATGTCCCAAGTTGGTACAGTCCCAAGTATGGGCACTTGACTGTAACAAGTTATATTGAAATAATGCAGAAGATATATACTTACGTTGACCTACCCTCATCGTGTTTCCTAATAAGTTGTGTATGAAAATTTAGATTAAATATTACAAAAACTATGGTATAGAGTTGGCTAAGCAAAAGTGTCTCAACCATAGGGTTGTCAATATTAAAAATTTCTACAATTCAGTAAATCTGTAGATTTTCTGGAGGTATCTTAAAACTAAAGAAGAAATTTGCAAAATATCTTCAAATTTCTTGCAGAATGGTCTGAAGGCATCATATAATCTTTCTCCTGCGAAAATATCGAGTTTTGGGCCGAATAAGCGTCACTTGCGGGAAATTTGGAACTACTTCTAATTTAAAAGATCTGTAGAAAATTTGCATATTCCTACAAAGGACTTACTTTATTGCATCTAAGCAGAAGCTATATTTTAAAATTTAGCACATGACAGGAGATTAAATTGATGGTCCTGGAAAAATTTCATGGAAATACTTCATTTAAAATTCTGATTTAATATTGAAAAAAAAGAAAAAACTACTCGCAATATGACAGGTGAAAAATCAATGCAAACAGATTATAGTTTCAAATTATGATTATTTTTTAATGTATTTCGACATTCAACATTTCAGAATTCATCTTCATACCTATAGCTAAAAGAGCGTGTCTAATGTTCCCACCAAATTCAGACTTGATCGTTTCTTCCAACAAATGTCCTGATACTCTTTCATACGCAGCAATTGTTGCCTGAAGCTGCATTTTACTTCTTGTCGCTAAAACCGTTATAAAAAGATCTTCGTCTGTTCCCCAACTTTTTGATAATCCAGCCTGAAATGTATAGAAAAATAGAATAGGGATGGCAAACTTTTAAAACTAAACGTCACAATTTTCATTTGTAAATGTTCTCAACACACAAATTATTATCGACTCTTGAAAGTCATCTACTTTCATTACACCAAAGCAAGAGATATTTTAAAACATTGTGATTCTAATTCTTCCTTTCCTTTCTAATATAAAAAGTTAAGACTTATGGTTCCTTGAAGCAAATAAAGAATTTTATTTTAAGCAACTATTTTATCCATATGGTCTTAAATGCACCTCCACTCTACATTTTAAGCAACTTTTGAAAAAATGTGCATCTCCTACCCAGCTAAAAATAATCTTCAGAAAATCTGCAGAAAAAAATTTTTTTTGAAGTATTTTTCAAGATTTCTGCAGATTTTTAGACGACAAGCAAAATTTGCTTTTTGTCTTCAAAATAATCTGCAGAAAATCCACACAAAAAAGTTTTCTTTTTAGTCTTCTTTTAATATTCTGCAGATTTTTTAAAGGTAAAAAAAAATCTGCAAATTTTCTTCAATTAGATCTACAGAAAATCTACACAAAAAATTCTCTTACAGTTTTCTCTAAATAGTTCGCACGTTTGTAGATATTTTATGGTCACCAAAAAGAAATCTGTATTTCAATTCAAATTATTTCTTAAAGTTTTATTACAGCATAAAAGTTTTTCACACTTTAAATTTTTTTATATTTTTTTTTCAGTTTTTTGAAAATTAAGCACATTTCTTTGTTTCTCTTATTAAAATCAGTAATAAATTACTTAAACTTTTCCCCCAAGAACTTTGATTAATATTTTGATAACTTAAATTGAAATTTAAAAGAATTTCAACACGTTTGAAACATTTACCAAATAAAAAATGTCTGTTTATTGTATTATACAAATAATATGACATGAAAATCAATTTTAATGAAAGTGCATGATTCAAATCAAATAAAAGTGAAATTACAATACATCATTTTTTTTTTTTTTTTGAAAAGAAAACGATATTGAATAACGCAAATTATTACATGGTTTGAAAGGGCTTTCAAAAATGTCATTTTCAAGAAGGATACGGATTAGAACAGTGTCAAATTTGTCTCACTTGGAGAAAAATTCAGGAAATTGAAATTAAATAAGAACAAATATGACTTGAAATAATGTTCTCGAACGGCGCGCCGTTCGAGTACAAACGCACCGAACGCCAAGCCTCTTACCGTCCACGGAGGCCTCGGTCCGTCCCGCAATATTCGGGTGCCACAAGCACAAGGCTACGAGAGTAGATTACCCCTCGACCAGGTGACGCGTATTGTTTTTTTGCTCCGTCACGGAAAGAAATAATTAGGGAAATTTTAAGTTCCATCATTGGAAACCCATAAAAACATATTGGATTCATGCCTCGGTTCACAAAAAGGTAAGACACTTTAAAATTCACCAATTATTATTTGATTAAATTAACTTTTATTTAATAAGTGTGTAGTATATTAGGGTTAGTTTGAAATGTTATGCCTAATTGGAGGTTTTTAATTTTTGAAATTTTTTCTTTTTCACCGATTGACTTAAAATTTTGAGCGAACATTTACGTTGTCAATATCTATTAATTAAAAAAAAAATGTGTTACGATGTCTCAATAATAACCAGCCTAATTAACTTAATTACTTTCCACCACGTGGTCGATTTGGAGGAATTTTTCGAAATTTTTAATTTTTACAAACTGTTCTATTTATTATTTCGTCTTGAAACTTTATACTAATTTTACAATCATAGCGATGTATTTTTGTGACAAATTTGGTTTAATTATTTCAATTTGCATAAGCTTCAATTCAATAAAATTAAAAATTTCATTTTGGTTGCGTAGTTCAAGTTTTAATTATATGTTTTGTTAAACGAACATGAAACACCACTCTGCAGTGAATTTACTCATTTTTATTAAAGAAATGTCGAAACTTAAAATTAAAAATGTTTTCGGATTTTTATTGCATTAATTTCATTTGTTATTAATTGTTATCTACTATTTTTAATTTGCTGGGTACATTTTTTGCAGTTTATCTACAGATTTCCTGCAGAATATTTAAGTATATTTGAAACATGCTTTCTTCACAAAATCTGCAGAAAAAACTCCGTAGAAAAAATCTGCAGAAAATTTGAGCATATTTGGAACACGCTTTCTGCAAAAAATCTACAGATAAAATCTGCAGATTTTCTTTAGAAAGCATGTTCCAAATATGCTTAAATTTTCTGCAGATTTTTTTAAAAGATTTTCTGCAGATTTTTTTTAGCTGGGTATATATATGTATACAGTCTGCGTAAAAACTTTAAGGCCTACTTCTATTTTTCTGGTAATTGCACACATTAAAAAAACTTAACTGTTGCGTTATTTCTTACAAATGAACATTAATAATTAATAATTCAATAATATTAAAATCTCTTTAATTTCATTTTCCCGTTTTCTCAATTTTTTTTTACCGGCCTTAAAGAATTTGCTCAGGCTGTCAGGCTATATATATATATATATATATATTATTTTCCTATGAACTCTGAGAAATAATTTGCCTGATGTCTAAGATTTTAGTTCTTGTTGGACCCTGTATATACAAGGTGTTTCATGAAAGTACAGAGGAATTCGCTTAATTGGACCACCAGTTAATCGGATCAGTCACTTATTCGGACCAAATACTGAAGAACGAAAACATTTTCCATAAGCCTAATATTACTCGCTTTTTGGGACAACAATTTCGTTTTATCAAAGAACATAAGAAGAAATAAGCGGGGAAAAAAAAAAAAAAAAAAAACAGAAATCATCACCGTAGAGCGAATTTTAAGCGATTCAGCGAACTTAAAAAAAAACTGCATTAAACATTAACGGTTCCGGAAACTTTCAATGAAATCTAGCAATATTTAAAGGAAATTGTTTACAATTGATCAATCCATTTGCAGAAATGAGACATTTTTACGCATATATTTTTACTTTGTTTCCGGAATTTTAAAGTTTGTGATACCTTAGAATATAAGGAATCATAAAAGGAACTATAAATTTTCTATAATGCTTGCTTGTTTAAGTAAATAAAGTTTTCTTGGACAGCTGATACTTCATATTAGATACACATGGGCTCCTTATTTTCGAATATATCAGAATTAAAAAGCTTAAATTTTTAAATTCCGGGAATAAATTTAAAATGTATACATGAAAATGCCACACTAGTGCAAGTAGAATGAACAAAATATTAATTGGATATTTAAAATTATTCTATTTAAAATATGTGTTGCTTATAACAATTTTGTACAGGAAATTGTGTAAGGAATATTTAATTCACTCCGCGATAAACTGAAGGACTTGGTGGAAAAAGGTGACAGATTTCGTGTTTGAAGGTATGTAGAAAAATTATTATTTTTCATTATTTTCAAGAATGAGATGTCTCCAAATTTTCACTAAGGCATTTTAAAAAAGAGCTGTAACAGAACGTTTAAGAAGAAAATGAAGAAAAACGTTATCTATTTTGTTTTATCATGTTCAAACTAAAGGGTTTTTTATTACAAGATTTGCATTGTGTTCTATTAGAGAACCAAATGTTATTTGAATTACTATTAAAAATCCAAAAATTATTTAAATTGTAAGAAATCCAAAATTTATTTGGATTATTATATGTATTTGAAGTAAGAATGGGACACAGCTCCAATACGTAACAATTAATAGGTTGCATTAAATTTCGTTAAAATGATGTTGCATTTGGTTTCATAGACGTGTATTCTAACATAATATTTAATACTAGAGGGCTACGCCATGCTCGCGTCGCTAGTCAACCCCCCCGCTCGCAGCCTGCGGAGAGTGGCAATTGATAATTTTAATGGTAATTTTATCAATTCATATCCTCGTTTAGAGGATTGAAACAGGGCGGAATGGCTTCCTCCGGCTGTCTTGTATCCATCAGTACCAGTATTGACCTGGTAGACAGTGACAGTCCAGAGGAGATAGGGATACAGACAGATGCGCACAAATTTTAGAAGTATAGGAAAAATAAAAAAAATCTTTAAAAACGAATTTTATGACATTTTTTCTGATTCCTCAAAGTATTCAAAAGTGGAGTTGTCCCTTCTTGTGTCGATAATTATAAAAACTATGATTTTCATCAACAGAATTTCATTAGAACACAAAATTACGCAATAACCGACTTACATCATAAAGGTGATGTGCTTCGAGGACGGCTAATTGATGATCTACTTCAGCATAGTATTCCCGCTCATGTGACGTTAGAGCTGATACCAGTTTTTTGATGTCACCCCGCAAACTACTGCTTAAAAAATCTCCTAGGTCATGACTGTACTCTAGGAAAGCAGAAATATAAAGGGTGTTAATAAAGTCTTGCACTGATAAAGAAAAGTCATTAAAGTATTAATAAAACTACTTCAGATTTAAGCATAATTATTTTTTAAAAAATCCTTGTCTCAAAACGTTTCGTTCACAACCGTAATACACTTCTGTGTGAGCACATTTCGTAGTTCTATGAACATTTACACGGTTATCAACTTCGTGCCAACCACTGGCGCAGTCTGAATGTACCATCTGGGGATGAGGGTTTGGTTATAACACAGTCCTTATATGGATATAGTATATCATATTAGTGTTGGCACTATGTGTTAAAACCAAAGGTTCTAAGGGGTTGCCCCTCAAAACCCCGTCGTGCCGCTCCTGTGAGTTTTTTCTTTCATAGACGCAATTTTCAGTTCTCGATGCTAGCGCCACCTGCATGCCTTTAGTTAATATTGTAACAATGTAGGGGAGTGGGAATTTTGATAGAATCAAAGTAGAGCAAGAATAACAAATTAATCTTAAATAGTTTATTTTAAATTAATTTTCCTTTTCAGTGAAAGAGTTAATAAACACCCAGTATCTTAGGATGTATAAATCAAAAACTATTTTGCAATAATGGAAGACATTCTTACTTTCCTTGAAGATGGATTTAATGTAGCGCAGTTCCTGGGAGGTAATGCAAAAGAAAAAAAACACACACACACATTATTAAAATGGTTGTACGAACTACAGTGGACGCCGGTTAATTGAACCAACCGCTTTAATGAATCAAATTGTTACAAACAGAATAAAATCCAGCTTTATTGAATCAGCCGCTTTATGGAATCAAAACTGTTTAGAACAAACGCGATTCATATAAACGGCGGCCACTGTAATAGAACCACACAAATTGCATTGTTATTTTAAAGGACAAGTATTCTTAAACTTTGCAGAAAGAAAATATGCATTCAAGAAAAGTTTACAAATGGCTTAGACTCTATTAAACCAGCCAATTCTA
This sequence comes from Uloborus diversus, assembly GCF_026930045.1. Taxonomy (NCBI): domain Eukaryota; kingdom Metazoa; phylum Arthropoda; class Arachnida; order Araneae; family Uloboridae; genus Uloborus; species Uloborus diversus. Next base: position 162,934,675 of record NC_072733.1, on the reverse strand, counting down.
TGATAGATAACTCTTCAGGAGGCAATAAAAACGTGTTAGATTTATTGTTGCTTTGCCCGGCGTTGCACGGTCTACCTCAAAAATAAAAGTTGTGTCTAGTGAAGCATGTTCAACAATCTGGTTTAGATAAGAAATAAAAATAAAAGCGTAAAATTTTCCGTTAACGTGTATGTAGAAAAGAGCAACTTTATGACTCCAAATTTAAATTTAGACCACCTCTTTGGATTTTTTTTTTTAATTCCATAAATTTAGTCAATGTCATTAATGGGCGTGAACATTCCGTTTCATGGATTTTCTGGCAAAAAACTGCTATGGAAGGCAGTCCCCCCCCCCCCCCCCATTGAGGGAAAAGAAACCTTTATGCAAGTTCCTGAGCATCAAAGGACCTCTTTGCCAGATTTAGAAAAAATCCGACGAAAACTTTGTATTAGTATAAGGAAAATGCCCTCAAACAAACACAAAAAACAGCCATTTTTTACCAATTAAGATTGTGTACTTAGCGGTTGCTAATTCAACAAATTTCTCTATTTGTAAGCAACTTTTGACGTTAAACATTTTTGCTACTGATGCAACTTGAAATTAAAACCAAATTAAGAAAAAAAAACTTATTTTTGGCAATATGCGGAGTTATCTGGTTTATAGTCTAAGACAGTGGTACCAAACCTACGGCCCGCGAAGCTTATGTATGTAGACCGTTATAATGTTCAATGTTACGAAACGAAAACAACCAATCATTTTTTATTCGGTATTAAGACTGAGTGTAGCAATTTAGAGCCAAATGGACAGAAGTTGGTCCCCAAAAGACAAATGGAAATTTCATGTTACTAAAATTAGTATGTAGTCAGACAATAACAATTGATTTGTAATTTTCTTTCCTTTTCCGCGTCATCCCATGTTGTCCCAGAAAAAGAAATCAAATATATTTAAATTTCATGTGTTCTGGCCCCTGGTCTTAATTTTAATATGGAGTATGGCCCTTGGGGGAAAAAAGGATGGCCATTGCTATATTCGTCTCAAATTTAAATACATGCACTATTTTGATCGATTGAATTGATTTGTCACTGTAATATAATCGTACTTAGTGAAAGTATTCGTTTGTGAGAAATCATAGAAAATTACTTTGATTAATCACAAAATCCATGAAGAAAAAACGAGCTGATGTGTGCATCACATAACTTCCTTTTACTCCAATTTAAAGATAATAGTTTATCGGAGTGAGCAAAGAAACACTTTAAATATTTTCACAGCAAGTTTGTTGCGAACCGAAGCAAAAAAAAAAAGTTTTATAGATAAATTTTCCCAATATTGGCAGTTTTAATATGATTCAATGGTTAACTCTCTAAATATGGCCAAATTAAAACCAGATTTAAAATTAAAAAAAAAAAACGCCAAATTCGTTGCCAAGTTGGTGACAAAACTTGGCGATTGAAAGCTTGGTGATATATTGCCAAGTATTTGCCAAATTATAGCACTGCTTGTTTACATTGAAATTAACAATGTTTTGACCTCAAAAAGGTGTAAAAGACCCCGTTTGGAACATCCGAATGCAACCAAAAAAGAAGGTGCACAACTAGACCCCACTTGGAGTCTATGTAACAACTTTCAACTTTCTAGGACATACCGTTCTTAAGTTATACGATATACATACATACGTACATACGGACGTCACGAGAAAACTTCTTGTAATTAACTCGAGGATTGTCAAAATGGATATTTCAGGCGTGTATACGTTCTTATAGGTATGTATCTACGTGTGGTCGGGTTGAAAAAAAAAATCAATATTCGTTCGGGGGTGAGCAAAATGGAAATTAAGGCCGATTTTTTAGTGAAAATTTTTTCGCGAATACAATACTTCCTTTTTTGTAAAAGGAAGTAAAAATGTGGTGTAGGTATTATGTCATGTATATTGTATATACATTTTATTTATATGTTATGTTGTTTCATTTACTTTCAGAAAATACCTTTTTTTTTAAACCTAGTCGAACAAAAATCTCTGAGGACAGGTAAACTTTTTCTGCGGACCGATGCCGGTTCGCCGGACCATAGGTTGAGAATCGCTGTTCTAGACGATATTTGAAGAGTAACAGTATAGTTTTTTAATGGTTTTAATTATGGATTTAAGCAATTCGTATCCATGACAACGGAACCAAGGGAATAATTTTGAACTGTAAAAAAAAGCATTCATCCCTCTCATTAATCATTTTTCACTGATTTTAATCCTTTGCTTTATTTTGAGATGAATCTTAGATTTTGCGTTGTAAAAAATAATAATTGCAAAAGCTCATATCATTGCACGAACTTAAGAGGTAGTTTCATTTTATGCAGTTTTATACAATTGTGTAATGGTTAAAAAAGTTATCGGTTTACAAACTAGTTTCCCTGGCGATCCACAATTCGATTGAAGTGTTTTTCAAGATGAAACAAAAAAAAACAGAATTTCAGAAAAAAATTTCTAAGGTCTAATCTTTTCATACTCTGATACAATTACATTCCAAGTTTCATGGAATGGTCTTGGTCCTAAAAGTCATATAGCCATACTAACTTTGACACTATTGTTACATTTAAAAGTGCAACATTTAAGTATCGACTGTTTTCAATTAAAATAATCTTCAACATACATTTGTTTACAGTTGTGGATATAACACAAAACAATATTTTAGAGTAATCCATCAATATATGAGAATTATGAACGAAATAAAGCAATCGTTCTATCGTACTTACCAAATATTCTAAAGACACAAGAATTTCTATTATGCACTTATCATCTGGTTTGTACCCCTGAAAAAGAATTACTATTACATAGACTTTACAGGTTCCAATTCATGGTAATTTTCTGTTTTATATCAGAAAGGTTAATTCTTAATTTGATGAAGATTCATTTAATTCTTTTTATAAGTTACTACAGATACTTGAAATTTAGGCCGATATTTGAGTGAGATTTTTTTCATGAGTACAATACTTCCTTTACTATGTAAAAGGAAATATGAAAAATGGGGAAGAGAATATCGTCTGCGCATGCTGAATAAAAACTTCATTCTTTTAAATTCTTATATTTTACGAAATAGTCACTATTTTTACTTTTAATTTCAGCATAGTTTCTCATGATGTATGCTGCCAACTTTTCTGTAAGTGCGTTGAACTTTCATAGGAAACTCTAACAAGCCTATCACAAGCTTTCTGCTGAAACTTGTTACAAGCCCCGAAATTGTAAATTTAATTCGCTTTTTTTGAAAGAAATACATATATCTTCGGTTTACGTCGGATCTTCACCACTTAGGTGTTACTTAGGTACCAATGTAAAAACTTCCTATTTAGCTGAAGTTTAGGTTTTGAACCAAAACATTGCTCTTTCTATGCAAAGAAATTGCCGTCTCGTTTGAAACCATTGGAAAGCCCTTAAGACAACTTCCCAACCTTTGGGTCGCGACTTCAAATATGGTCATGAGGATGCATTTCTTTTGGGGTTGCGACATTATTCCGACGTCTAAATAGATATTATTACTTGGTTTGAAAACCATTACATAAAAAATAGTCATTTTTATTTTCCTTTGCAGCGAAGTTAGTTGCGGTTAATTTTATTGATAAAAGTGTGCTGCCTTATTTTTATCCAAAACGTTGTCATAGTGTTCTTATTGGAATGATTGTTAATTATGTTACTTTCCGTGAATTCTTAAAAAATGATATCCGTTGGCTCGCATTTACCATAAGTCCATGGTAAATCGGGAAATCGATTGAGTGCAGATATTTTGAATGTGTCCAAAGACACGTGTTAATTAACATTCTATTTTTCTTGATTTTCCCAATGACTGTGTTGCACACGTTATTGCGTATAAAATAAAATTTCTCGTTTCGTTCAGTTACATGTAAAACAGGCACAATATTTTACATAAGAGGGTAGGGGATACCCATATGAGGTCGTGGGTTATTTGACCAGCCCAAAACTGGTCGTGGCGTGCAAAAGGTTGGAAACCACTGCCCTAAGACTATCCCCGTTGAGTTTTTAACCGACTTCAAAAAGGAGGCGGCAAACTGGTAGCTAATAATTAGCTACCAGTTTGTTTCGCACTCTTGGCTTCCTTAAGAGGTTTTCCATCTCCAGCTCAGTCACTTTCCTATGCCGGGCTGATGAGTGCTAATAAGCACGAAACTGCAGTCCTCGGCTGGAAATGACTGAGCTGGCGGTGTATTTCACGTATTTCTGCTTTAGCCCTGGCTAATGGGCGGTAATTTACTGAATATACCATCGATAATACTTTTAAACATAATTTTTGAAGTTGTCGCAAAAACGATAGATAAGATCATTCACAGCCATAACTCAATTACAACCATAAATTTAACCAGGCCTAGTTTCTTCACTACCACATACATTATGCATTGATAACAGCATATTTGAGTAATGATATAAATGTTTCGTTCCTAACCTAGGATAATTTTCTGAAAAAAAAATATAAACGAAGCATCGTTACACTGGATTTTACTTTTTGTTTTTGCGCCAACTTCAAAAATTATATTTAAAAGTATTATCGATGGTGTTTAAAGAATAAAATTATTTTTCACTTTTTAGAGCAATTTTGAAGTCGGTTCTATTTTTTTTTTTTTTTTTCAAAAATTTTTTATGCTCATCGTGTCGAAAATCGAAGCTACTTAATTAGAAAAAAGTGAGCTGTAAAAAACGTTTTAAGTTAAAAGACTTTTATTTTTGCCGTTCAGCTGTTTTTTTTTTAAATTTAGTTTTATTTATTTTTTATTTATTAATCGCCTGTACAAGTTTTAGTCGAACGGAAACTTTCAAGAGAATTGTGCAAGTTTTTGTTTTCTTGCCATACGACACCTTTTTCTGTTACAGACGTATCCCACTGCAACCAATATGTTTATTTGTTCCTTGAGAGCTCGTTTGAATTTGCTTCGTGATTCTTCAAAATTAGTGGTTTCGAAGAACCTACTCTGCCCATTACGGGAGAAAGATATGACCGTTTAAGTACGAATTTATAGAATGGGCTCGAGGTATAACCAAGAAACCCTGCGATAATATATTTTTTAAAAAATCAATAAACAACAATCGAAAAAGCATAGTAAAGCATAATGAATAAATACCTTTGTGCTGAAAATTAGAACAGTTAGTAATCCAACGTTGTGAAGCACAAAAATTGCAAAATTATTGCAAATTATGCAATAATATTTATGCAATAATTTTGCAATTTTTGTGCTTCACAACGTTGGATTACTAACTGTTCCATAGTAAAACATTGTTTGTCCTCGTCTTCCCGTTATCCGAATATGCGGTCTTTAAATCTGTCAAAATTTTGCGGAAAATCACCAAATTTCGCGAAAAACTTGAAAATCTGATTTTTACATTCAGTATTGTAAATTTGAATTGTTCATTATTTTGTGTAACGTAATTAGTAAATATACATATCCTTATTGTTTTATAGAATTTAATTGGAGTCAGACTGAAGGTTTTTTAAAGAGATGAAAAAAAGAAATTTATGAAGAAATATTGACCATTTATTCAGATACAAATCCATAATTATTTGAAGGGTGTTTGGTTAAAATACACTAAGAAAAATAACTAAAAACAAACTTGTGCGATAAGAAATAAAAAACACTTTTGCGCAAAAAAAGTAAAAGAATATATTACAACGTTAAAATCGGGCGAAAATTGCAGAGAACCGCATGCACAAGTGTCGGGGTTACAAGCAGCGCCTTTAATGCAAAGTTGGCTTTGACTATTCCCCCACTCATTAATTTTCAATACACATGTGAAAATTCACATTTTTACAAAGTTCTCGAGAAATAAGAAACCAATTATTCTGTAACCTTTTGTCGCATAAAAAGCATGCTTCTGATGTCATTTTCCAATAAGATTTATATCACTTATGCATTTGGGGGATTAACTACAACTTGAGGAAACCAAAATCTTTTTTTGATTGTCCTTTTAGTAAATAGCAGGGAATGAGCTGTACATTTCAGAAATTAGTTCACATACAATGAACAAAAATTTATGGATTTTCGTGAAAGTATCACCTATATTTACGAAGAAATGTGCATTTCTTTCAAAATTATCAATTTTGTTTGCATGTTTTTGGCTCATAACACACAAAGTTTTCCGACTTGGCTTACCCAACTTTTCAAAAACGTGTTAGAATACAAGAGAAACATTATACTACAATTTGAAAAATAAATTTTGAAATTTTGTTGAAACATTTAAAACAGTTCAGTTCTTACTGGGAAAGAAATAAATTTTTACTTATTATTTAGAATTTCTAACTTCAACTCTCACGTTTTTTTCTTGATTTATTATTATTATTTTGCCACATCGCCCATTACTTGATATTCCTCTACAGAACAATGAGGTTACTTATATTTAGCCAATTTTAAAGAATAAGCTGGCAAAGAAAATATGTCTTAATTCAGTTAGAAGAAAATCTATATTTAAATCAAAAATAATTAAATAATACCTTTAATGCGTAGTAGAGACAATCAACTAAATATTCCGCTAAAGGTGTTAGAAGAGCTAAGCAGACATCCTCAAAGTGACCTCCAAGTTCAGCTTTTATATCATCAGCCAGTACCTACCCAATTTAATGTTAGAATATTACTATTATTGTCTAGAAAAACAATGTGGGTCTGCTTCAACTGCTGTGGGAAACATTAACTAAAATATAGTAAAACGTAAACAATTATTTGTTCTTGATTTAGTAAATGAGCGACTATTTTCGTTTAGAAGTTGATTCGTAAGCCGTATCGCGCCAATTCCTTGCCATAAAAAATCCGCTGGTATTGAGTTCTTCATGGCTCCTGCCCCTTTTCTCAAACAGATAGCGAATTTTTAAAATATAGAATGACATAAAAATCTGTACATCATTTAAGGCAAGCCCAGACTTTAAGAAAACTTGGGACCCAGAGTGTGGATGTACAACGAAAAGCAATAACAATTAAAACAACAGTTAACTCATTCCTCCCAGGCCTTACTCCTCTCAAATTATGAAACTCTAAGTTTTTAGGACATTTGTCTGTGGCTTCAAGACAAACGTACTAATAAAGGCATGTAACTGATCAGCAACATGAGTAATATTCCAGGAAGGACTTAACCATCATCCCATCCAGTTTTAAATGTGCTCCAATGAACATAAATCAAATGAGAATAAATGTTCACTGCCGAATATCACTTTCTGATTGAAAAGGTATGTTCGGGATAAGCGTAACATGTAGCCAAAGGTCATCCACTTATAACAGCACTGTAAATGAACCAACAATTAACAATTGGGTACTACAGCTCTCAAAATAAATATTACACCTGTCCATGACGCTCAAAGTTGGCCATGTGTAGCATTGCGATAAAATAAACAAGTCTCTCACGCTTCTCTGTACCAAAGCCCTATATCTCGGCTTAAGTATTGACACGTTCGCCATATTGTGTCTAAACGCCGCTTTCTTCCTATGTCTACTACGATGAGTTCTTACTACTGACTAATGTACCGTAGTATACCGATGAATACTACTGACGAATGTTTCTTGATTGTGGTTTCTTCTTTCTTGTTAACTCCATTTTAATCCACAATCAAAAAGCAAAACAGGCTAGTTTACCATAATACATACTAAGGAAGCGGAGATTAGGTAGCGAGATGTCCGCCATCTTGGATCTAATTTTCGATCTAATGCTTTACTCTGTACCATTCAAGACATGTCTTCTGTGATCCTCAGCTTGGTGTTGTAAACAAGACAAGACTCATCTTTAAATATAATGTCTACAGATAAAGCACTTTTACATAGATTGAACAAAGAACCACTGAACAATTGGCTGGACGGTATGCGGCAGGGATGTTCACATCCTTTCAGCTTACCTGGTCCTTATTTGAAGAAGTGCTGTTTTGTAGTATTGGGCTACGAAAAATATATCAAACATCAATGTTTCATGAGTCGAAAAAAAAAGCAATAAGAACTGTTATCACAAAAAAATCGTTAACACATTTAAAATCCTAAAGTTAATTAATGTAAGGTTTGTTATTATAAAACACGGAATTAGTTAATTATTTGATGTTTATGTATTTAATTTTATACATAATTTTTTTTTTACAGTTATGAATGTTATTTGTAAGTATGAATAGAAACCAGTTATGTAATATTTGACGCTGAACTTGAGCAACTAATACATCAGTACCTAGTTTGATTGAAATGGTTGTTACGGTGTTTCTCAATGTTTTCGTTTTATATTTAAGCCCTAACTCTGAGTGTAATGAAATGACCAGTTTGAGCTATGTTCGTTTAAAGTTAGAATTCCTCAAAACCTATATCTTACGTTTCTTCCAAATCAGTGGTGTCCAACCTGTGGCCAATGTGGCTAACCTGTGTGGTCTGTTGCTCTGTTCAATGTTACAAATTAAAAACCAGGATTAGTCTCTTATTAATGTCACAAACTTGGAGCCAAATATTCGGAAATTGGTTTCTGGAAAACACGCACCAACTTCGCTTTAATGAAATGATAAGCCTCGGGTTTTGATTAGAACAGTTCTTGGTTTGTAGTTGCCTTTTATTTTCCATATTGCCTAGAAATATGTAAAATATTTTTACTTTATATATGTTTTGACCTGCGAGAGTGAACTTTATGCGAAGTCCTCTGGTGGAAAAAAATTGGACAACACTGTTCTCAGGACCTGGACCTGATTACTGAATAGGTCCACTAGGCCATGGTCTAGCGACCGTGATTTTTAGGGGAACCCTAATTACTACAATTGTTTTAGGAATAGGCTAACATTGCCAGATTTAACAACAGGGGCTCCCGAAAAAGGATTTTGCCTTATAACCTCCCAATAGTTTAATCGGGCCTTTACTCTTATAGATTATTGATACATTTTGTGAAAATGGTGAATACCATGTACGACACATGGAGCGACATAGGGCGGAACTCATCGTCATCTTAAAATTCCCAAAAGCAGACATTCAACAAGAAAATGAACCAACGAGGAGAGCAATTGACATATCTTTGGCTCTAACTCGTTTCTCGTGTCACACTCCTGTTTGATTTCGCCGCTTGTGGCTCGCGGTCTTTTGGTTGGACACAGCTGTACACAGACCATTGAGCTATAACATTGAGAGAGAACTTCCCATTCTTCTACACTGAGGCTCACGGTCTGAATTTCGAGCGAGTATGGCAAAACCAATTTTATTATAAAACATCTTGTTTAATGGCAAAATACCGCTACTTTTGCCACAACGATTTGAACATATTAAGGATTTGAAAAATGCATGGCAAAAGGCTTTACATGATAAAACTTGAGTTTAAATGTTAAAAGTGCGATTCTTTTGCCATACTCGCTTGGGCAAAAAACGTACCGATTAGTTCGCTCTCCTCTTAGTGTTACAGCTCAATGATACAGACACGAGACCACTAGAGGTTAGTGGAGTAACGGTTAAATAATCTGCCAGCCACTGCGTTTTCGTTATGCTGTAGTTTTAAGTCGATCCTTGTATCCCAACGCTAAAACCTGCCATATTGATCCAATCTTTCTAGCATAATCTAATCATCACAGCGTTTCTATGCAGGTATCTAGAGATTCTTCACTTTTCCAAACCAATCTCTTTTAACAGGTAGCAGCAACTTCAAAATTTAGATGCATACTCATAATTAGTTCATATCCTTTAGCCAGATATAGTTATAGTAAGAGCTGGATGTATGCAATAAAATACAACGAAGTTATTACATTTTCTATCCAAACAACTGTTTGTGCACATTTATTGAAAGGCACATTCCTGATGCACTTGAGCTATTTCTCTTTTCATTAAGTTTTTAACATTTACACGTTCCAAAGCTACTTTGCACACAAATGTTAAATACAATTGGATTCTTTCTGTAGATGAATCGAATATTTTGCTATACGCATAGTTTTAACTTTTGATGAATGTTTTTCATCTTTAAAAAAGCATGCTCTAAAAATAAATAAATAACGTTATTCAAAAGTTTGACCATGAAAACTGATCACGAAACTACGACTTGACCATGAAAGCCGATCATGCGGTAAGTTTTCTGTCCTGTAATTTAAGCACGGCTGACCAGTTTTTGCCTGAATGAGTAATGTTCGGTACGATCTTTCCCATTTTATTATTTGCTCTCTATCCCTGCATTAAACATGTTTCAAATAAATCTTAATGATTCAAGTAACTTCAAGCAACAGGATCATTCGTGTTAGATGAATGAAAATGACGTCTATTTTCTCGTTTACTTGTTCAGTTACATTTAGTTAAGAATTCAGAGGAAACGGGTTATTTATGTTTAGAATTTTTTTAATGCTAAAGACTGCTTAAGGAGATCCTGATCAAAATGAACCTCCACAAGCAACAAAAGAATTCTTGTAAGTTACTTACTAAAATTGCGATTAAAGAGGGTGGGTCTGAAATTGATTGAAGGATTCTTTGCAGGTTCTTATCTTTTACATTAATATTGAGATAGAATGCATGATCTTTTGCAAAATAGTTGATCAAACATTTTTAAAAGTAATATGAATCTTGATTCACATCCAAAAAATACATTATAATGCCTGTTACAGATTATGTAAGAAACTAACATGCTGGATAACATTTTAAATCTCACACTGTAACAGTTCATTGTAAGACATCATTCAGATAAAATAACTACTCGAAGAAAAAAATTCTTAATTATTTTTTAACTTATTGAAAATTTGGAAAAAAATTATTAAACATGAATGAAAAACATAGTGGATTTATTCATTTTTCTATCAAGAAAATTTTTTTTTACTATTGACAAGCAGGAAATGTAATACTTAAATTATAAAACAAAACATCAAAAATTCAACTTTTAAAATTTTATGTGGCAAATTTAAAGGTACTATTATCGGTAAACTTTACACATCATTATTGTCCTTACCCTTCCATAGATTGTCTTATATTTTTTCTTTATAATTTGCCTTTGAGAATTGTTATGCCCTGTAAAGACATCGATGATCACTTTCTCATCCGTGCCTAAAAAGAAATCGTGTCATAAGTAAATTAGTGAACATGTAATACTAAGCACAAAATGCTTCCGATTAAAAAAAAAAAAGGTTCTTCACCAGTAAGACTTGGTAATCGCACAACATTGTTACTGGGGGAAAAAAGCTGTCACCAGGATTACGAAAGGCTAATGTTCAAACAGTTTTTGTCAGTTCTTATTCCCCGGAAATATATCTACAGTAGACCCTCGTTTTACGCGGGGGTTACGTTCTACGGAAATACCGCGTAAATCAAATTCGCGTAAATTGAGACCTAATACTAGTGTTAAAATAGGGGTTTGGTTCCGCAGATAAAAAAGTACTTCATTTTAGTGATGACTAATTGTGTAATAAGTTTAATGTGTAATTATATCGACTTTTATGCACAACATGCATAAAGAAAACATAAATTAATTTCGGGTTCTGTTTATAGAGGAGCTGACTATGATAGTCTTTTGGCAGTCATTAAGAATTTTTCTCTGTAATTCTTTGCAGAGCATTAACGCATCCATGATCACTTGCGTCATGTCCATGATAGAATCTTCCTTCACCAACAAATCAGAAAGATCATTTCTATTGTCTAGGAATGGCTCAAAATTTTCAATGTGAACGTTTTTAGTTGTGCGTGACCGACGTCGGTATCCTCGTTGGTTTTGGCCTCCTTTGTCACTCCTAAAAGCTCTTCTTCCAGTGAGTTCTGGAACTGTGTGAGTTTAATAACTTTATTTCTGGAAAGAGCTCTGGAACCAATTGCATAAAATGTCTCCAGTGGCCCAAGCTCGATTATTAGCACGCCAAAATGCAGTTTGTTACGCGTAATCTGCAATCTTTAGGAGTTTGGATTTTGAAAGAGGGGAAAACTTTATCTGTTTGCATTGCCGCATCCGCGTAAAACCGAAACTCATCCGCGTAAAATAAAATGAAGGTGTCAAATCTTAAACCGCGTATAATCGAAACCACGTAAAATAAACCCGCGTAAAACGAGGGTCTACTGTACTTTAAAACGCAAATCCTGCAGAAGCTGTAAATACACAATCTATTCTTCAGAAAACTTTCTCGTAATTTTAAAAACTAATATTGAATTCAAACTGCATGTGTCAAATAGATGAATTTCTTTTGGTTTTGAGGATGCTTTTATTAATGTATTGGTCGTTTGTGTTTCTGCTTAATTTAACTTTCATCTTTATATCTTTATATAACTTTTTCATGTTCTTACATCTGTAAGTGACGAGTAATACTTTCGCGGTACACGAGTAGGATTTTGTCACCTTCAATTCAAAAATAAACTTAAGTAAACTCGATCATGTAGATTTATAGTGTGCCTCTGATAAGCTGAGGCTCAACAATGACAATGCTTACTCCTTTTTGGTGTGAAAAAGAAGGTTGGTTAGTACTGATTTGCGTTGGGTGACTTTCGTAGTAATTTTGCAAAAGTATTCCAATTCAAATTCGTGCCAGTAATACCTCTTTTTTTCACTGAACTCTCCTAAAAGAAACAAACATTGTTAGGGTCATGCCTCAACTTATCAGAGCCACATTATAATTCCCCAATATCGACAAAACAGTCAGCCCGTGACTGGGTGGTAAGTTGCCTCTAAGAAAAAAGCTAATCGGCGCGCCGGTGGCGCAAGAGAAATTTGGGTACATCGCAATAACTTGCTTATTACGCTATTGTTGTTTTAACTTTCGAGTAACTTGTTGGAACTTTTAAGTTTTATAATATAAATATATATATATATATATATATATATATATATATATATATATATATACATTAGGGTGGCCCTTAGCTATAGGGCATTTTTCGAAAGTTAAAATTTCATTGCTCCCACCTTCTTATCTTGTTTCACTGAACAAAAGAACAGACTGTGCAAAATTTCCCTTCAATCGGACAATTTCTAGGGGTGCCTCAAATGCCTAGAAGTTCAGTCAGTCCTAGAAATCTAGTAAAAATTTTTTTAAAAAAATTGCATTTTTCATTAACATCGCAACAATTTCTAAAGACTAAATAAATTATATTAGGACAAATAAGTTCTATACAATCAAAAGATAGTTGAATAAGTCAATATTGAACATTATTTTTCCATACTTGAGGATTTAGTATCCGTAGGGCAGTTTTTACCATCTTTAGCAACGATGTGTGAAACGGTTTTTTTTTCTTCCTTTCATCTTTTGTGAGAATATTGTATTCCTGAATTAATTTCACATCTCTTTCTGTAGCATCATTCACAACAATTGTTTAGTCGGGTTTTTCCTTTCCGCTTATATAACTAGATTCATCCTTCTAAGTTGAAGTCTTTCTTGAAAAATCGGCAACTGATAGAGTATGGGGTAAAGAAATATTTTCTAACAGGTATTACAAATGATGAGTACTCCTTGTTTCTAAACACCGAAAATTATATTGGTATAGAAGGTATCTCTTTTATTGGTATTATTAATTTATTCATCTCTATCCTTCTATCATAATTTGAGTCATAATTCTCTTAACCGTGGTTGAAACAATATCATCAAGTAAGGAAAGAGCCATCGTTTCGGGAGCCAAACATCAGATATGGTTTGCAAACTTTTGGAGGCAACCTTACTGATTTCTGGATCAATATCCTGATAATTGATCAGTTGACGCATAAATAGAAAATCCTGATAGGGAGCTTCAACAGCATCCGGGAAGAGAAAGCAGGCTAGAATGTAGACTTGAGCACAAGAAAAATACATAATATTCTTAAAGAGTTCCTTTCCCTTTTAGATAACTGAAACTGAATCTAAAGTACTTAAATCTTGACTGCATAAAGAGCCTTTGACATCCACCTGGCATGACTTACAACTCCAGACTTTCAAAACGATATCCCATTTTTAGGAATCCCGGCAAGAATATTTTAGCCGATTCTAACTAATCTCGATGATCATTACCCTGTTGTATCTGAATAGAAAGGTGTTGATCAAGTAATCCGAGCATGGTTGAGAATATATCATCAAGTACGTCCATCGTTACCAGATATACATCTTTTTTTATCGAGTTTTTTCTTGATTCTTTGTCACTGTCGCCGATACCTTCACTGCTTTGGTTGTTTGAAGCTAGAAGCTAAATCATAATTGGTTGATGCGACAAATTGTCATTCCATTTCTTCATAAGTTATTTTTTTTTTAAGAACGCCCCCTCCCTCTTTTTTGCATTTTTTATTTCTCCTCTTTTAGTGCTGGGTTTTTGTCAGCACCAACCATAGAGCCCGGACGTTCTGAGGTCGTTCCTCGGGCACTGAAGAATTAAGAATTTCCAATCCTATTCATTTTAAATTTCTTTCAAAGCATCTGCGTGCGAAAAGTCGGACGGGTGGTCCATAATTTCAAGTCTCTCCCCTCAAAAAGATCTCTTCTTCCCCTTTTCTTCACCTGAAATTCTAGAAAAAAAAAATCTACAATTGTTTCATGCATCATGGAGTTAGACTAATTTATCAATTCAGTGGTTCGTTCTTCTGGTAGGAATTCGTGATTTTTGCCAGAAAACAGAAATTCTTGAACCACTAATGCTGTGTTTTCTTTAGAAGATTATGTGTAAAAATATCTTCTGAACTTGCGTGAACAGCTACCAGAAGACGTTGGTGCCATGTTGAAGCCTAGTTTAATCGTCACAAAAGTCAGGCAAGAGTTACCAGCAGCACAAACCGCTCTTAAGTAAACATTAATGATAAAAGACAATGTTATACTTGGTTAGAAATTAAATAAACGATACACATTTCATAAAAATATAGTTACAAATTAAGCTTATATACTCATAGGAAAAAATGGAATGGATATTTTTCGTAATATAAATAATACACTTCCTTTCACAATCCAAACGGGTAATATGAAGTGTTTTCTCACATTCATTCAACAAAGCAAATGCGTGTTATAGAAAATTCTGCATAACAAAGTTAATAAAAGTCAAATGAAATATTTTCTAATTAATTTTATATACACTCATAAATTTTTGTGTTCTTACAAAAATAACTCGGCTAAAAACGAACAAACTGCAGCAACATGAAAACGGCAATATATATATATGTATATATATATATATACTATTCTTTAAAAAATATAGTATGTATTAAGCAGGAGCTAAAGGTTATACGCATTATCGTAGGAAAATAATACCCTCTTTTAGGACCCTCTTTTGCATCGCCACTGTTCCGTATTCCATTTGAAAAGAATAAAAGAATTCAAAACTGGATTTTGACTTACCAATACCTCTCATGGCTTTTCTTAACTTCGTTGCAATTTTTTCAGCATTAAAATTAGAGGCAGGTCCGATGGTCCCCTGTATAAAATTAATAAAAGTTAATGCGTATCTACTAAGATTGCATATAATAAACGTGCACTTGCAGTTATTAGGTTTGAAGAAGCAAGCCATAAAGTCGCATCTTGTTTGGGGGGATAGGGTTTTGCAGTTTCAAAAAAGTGATGTTTTCTTTTATATTTCGTCTAGTAGTTAAACATTTTAAAAATATGTTCCCAAAATCTCAAGACGTTTCGAGCAAAATTCTCAAAGTTATCAAGTATTTAGTCTCCGCTTCTTCAAGCTGTAGCCCCGACAGCTGACGAAGAATGCAGCAGTTCTGACAGCTGCTGAAGAATGCAGTAGTTCTGACAGTTGCAGATGCTCAGAATGTCAGTGCTGCTTGCTTTGGGTTAGTTAAATGCACTATAAATAAATAATGAAAACGGATGAGGCTGAGAAGGTCGAATCTGCCACAGGGACTTTATGGAGCTGGAATTGATGCCTTTTAACTTAAAACTTAAAGCGAGTTTTTCTCAAAACCACTTTTTCAAGGTCTGTGTTCACTTCCGTTCTAAAACCAATAGACCAATGCATTTCAAATTTAGTACACACATCCTGCATATAAAAAAACCATCCCCCAACGTTGAGTTTTTTTTAATGGGTTTTTTACTAACAAAATAGCGGAATTATTTAGCGAAAAAAAGCACTTTTAACTTTAAATGACCGCCAAAAGTTTTAAAGACAAACAAAAAAGATCTGAGAACGTAGAGGGGAGGATTAGTTAATATTTTGACTGAATTCAAATAGAATTTGATTTCAGATAAATGTCAGCTGAGATACAGTGAACACCGCAAATCATCTTTCTCCAAAGGTGCTCTGGGAAAAAATCTGTCACCGGCTTGTCTGTGGATATGTTTTGATCAAAAATTTATAGAACATTCTTTAAACTATACAGAATAATGTACAAAAGGTTTTAATAAATATAATCAAACCATTTTCTGAAAAACAAGTAAACAAGTCGGAAAAAAGGGAATTTTTTGACGCTGAAACCCCCCCCCCTCCCCATTTAAATGAACGCTGCGCTGCATACATTATGGTTGCGTAAATCGAGTATTGTGTCATGCTCGTTAGTTCTAAGATTTCTAAATTCAACTAAAATTTAAAGTAATGAAGCTAAAAAAAGTTGAAAATCGGGTGTGCATATGCTATAAATTTTCCTTCTGAGTGAAACAAGTCAGAAATAAATTATCACATTTCGCCTCAGAATAAAAGTAGCTAATTAAAGAAAGGAATGCTAAGAAAAGTTATTAAATATTGTACACGTTCTACGATGTGCAGGATTTCAAAGAATGGTTTACGTGTTCTGAAAAAAAAAAAAAGTTTCTACGATCAAAAATAAATGCTATTTTTGTATTGACATTTTAAAATACATTTAGAAATCTCATAAATTAACCAAATTGAATGTCAATAGTTTTTAACTCAGTAAAATCATGCAATATTTGTTTTGACGTTGAAAACATTAATTGTATGACATATTTTTGTTTCTTAGCAACTGCTATCGTTTAAGCTAAATCAATTTCACTTGTGCATTTATTACTTGATAATTTACTAAATAATCAATTTTATGATCATCTTTGGCATTTCGAAAGGGAAAATTTGGCAAGGCACACTTTCTAGCAATTACACTAAAAGCTTTGACTTGTATGGAACCTAAAATAAAATTAAAAAGAACGGAATTACTTATTAGAGTCCTATTTGCCACAAAGGCATATTTCTGTCATTTAAACATTTTAAGAACTGCACTTTCTTTAGCAAAGTACTTCGACTAGCGTGTTGGAATCAATGCAGCTTTTTTCTTAAGTACAAACTTAAAACTTATATTCTTAGTGTAAAAACAGTTAAAAGAAACCAATCCATCGTGAAAAACATCCATAAACAAACGTTTAAACCTTTTAGAACGAAAGAAACCATTACCATTAATCATATGTGTCACGAGCAATAAGGGTCTGACTCTCGTTTTTAAATTGTTATAACCATTTAAACTTTTGTTTTTAATGAAACTACTTGAATTTTGATAGTAAATTTAAGAATGTCATGTCCTGCGTTTAAAAATTTATAACAACAATAATTATTTTTAAAAAAGAGAAAGAAAGCAGCATATTCAACCGTAACGTTTGATTCGCAGGCCTTGAAAAAAAAAAAAAAGGACTCTGTTGCAGTTTTTTGAAATTATTGTTGAGATATGAACATTTTTTATTATTTGTTCTTAAAGATAGCGTAACTTTTACAGAATTAAGTGAGGTAAAATCAAGTCTACGAAAAACCAGGCAGTAACTGACAACCTTATTGTTTTATTGGCTTGCTGATTTTTTCAGGATATTTCAATCATAAGCAAGTCTACACTAATGGGTGCTAATTATATCGAATTTTATTGCAGTTATGTTGAATTGACATTGACTACAAAAATCAGTTACATATTGCTTTGTTCCACGTTTTCTTAAGAATTACATTTCTCACCTTTTTCATAGTAATAAACAGTTTAAATAATCTATTAATTCGAACAAAACGTGATTGAAATGATTCTGCAACTGTATTTCAAAGAAACAAAATCACCATTACATAACACATTCACTTGAAAACCATTATTTGCACACTCGCTCTCTTTTTCGCGAGACTTTTTTTTTTTTGTCTGCCAAGGTATATATATATATATATATATATATATATATATATATATATATATATATACATATATATATATATATATATATATGTACACACTATTAAGGGCTGAAGGTTAAAAATTTGTTGACCAAGTGAAAAACCTTTATTTGTGTGGTTTGTTAAGCAAAACAATTATTACCTAAATCTTTTTTAATTGTTTTTTTTAAATGAAGTTCACCTATCACGTGCATGACACACTTTTGGATATCAGTTTCAGACTTCCTAATCAAATTATCGTTCAAATTAATTATTGCAGTTTTTTGTAGGGGAAACTTTGCTTTTCAACAAATTATTTTTAATGCTTAAAAATGAAACTAACAATTTTTTTTCATGTATGTGACAACTTTATATTCTACTTCAAAAATTGAGTGAACGATATATGTTTTTGTCAGTCCGTCTTCAGCCATCATAAATAAGCTCGATGGTTTGCTCACGCGAGAACATGCCACTTATAATTGTCCGTGTGAAAAACACGGTGTGTCCAAACCTAAGCCGCAAACACACATACCGTTTATCCTTGCGACTTATTGATTGTCATTGCATATGCCAACTTAATGAAGGCGTTTGAATTCAATTGTCACGTTTGTGGGAATCATTGGAATTCGTGGCAGCAAAACATTTTCGGCTCGGAATTCAAGATTCAAAATATTGGCTTCGATAACGTTTTTCATCATTTTTAAGTGACCGACCGCGTGCCATTGCACAGCCGTGGTAGGTTCAAATTTCGAAGTAAAATAACCGGAGATCCAACTTATAGTTGTAGAAGGTGGCGGAACATGCTTGATAAATTCAGTGAGTACAAAAACTCTGTTGTATAATTTACAGCTTCGTCAGCATCGCAAACTGCATCGATCAATTTGTATGATACCAAGTCGCCAGGCAATGACTTTTGTATCTTGAAGTTTAAATCTTCGACGTCCACATTTTTTGCTGTTAAAATGATTCTTCTGCCAGCCACTACTACTTTATGTATTGTGTGCGTACATTGGGAAATAAGCGGTCAATGAGAGCATTTTGAGAATCAACGATACTGCAGAAATTAGTGGGCAATTTTATGCATCCAGTATTTTCATAGACAGCAACTTTTAGATCTTGTAGCATTTGGACACAAATGTTTATTCCTAGCAGAACTTTTCCACGTTATGATATAGTGGCAATGATTTCAAGCAAGCGTTGATCTGGTCAGGGTACGTTGAACATGGAATGAAGGAAAGAATTTGTCTGAAATCGCCTGAAAGGATTAACAGAACGCCGCTAAATAGATTGTCGCTGTTTTTATATCTTTTAGTGTTCTGTTCAGTGTTCTTCAAGAGAATGTTTTTGTGCTATAGTGCATTCATCGCAGGTGATAATTATGCATTCTTTCAGTACCGTGGCCATGGACGATTGTTTTCTTCTGTTGCACATTGCGTCTGGTTTTGAATATTAAGTACCATGCCAGGTTAAACGCTGCATGAATAGTTCTACCGCCATAGAATAAAGTTGCTGCAATGCCAAAGATGCTCGAGAATTTGCGAAATGTTCCACCTGGGGTGCATTAAAAAAAAAAAAGAATCCGCTTTGTCTCGCCGAATATGCCAGGGGTTCAATTACGATGTCTCTATCCATTTTTTTTTTCTTTCTTTTTCTTACATTAACCTCTTTTTTATTTGGTATCCGCAAATTTTTACCCTCCTATCCACACTCTTCTATGTTTTAATCGTGAATTTCCCTGACATTGAAACTGAAAATCACTGTAAAAGCATTGCTTAAATTAATTAAATACATTTGTTTTGTTAACAAATAGAGGATGGCAACAAATAAAAGTTTTAAAGCACTGAGGGTTTTCATTGTTTTACCAGAGGTCATTTTGACATTTAGAATCCAAACAAATTTCGGATAGGGACACGCTAACTACCTAGCACTATGAAATATATTTTGCTACCTATTCTCATACCTACTAAAAATTTCATGAAAATCGGTCGAGCCGTTTGGGAGGAGTTCAAACACAAACACTGTGACATGAGATTTTATACATTAGATTTAAAAACTTTTGTTGCCATCTTGGGTTTGTCTATAAATGAAATGTTTGTAATTAATTTAACCAATGCTTTTACATTGATTTTCAACAATCGTTTTTACAATGATTTTCAAGAATGGTTTCTACAATGATTTTCAACAATGGTTCAACAATGGTTTTTACAATGATTTTCAAAAAAAAATTCTGGATAGGGACACCCTGATTACTTAGCGGTATGAAATATACTTTATGTCCTATTCTCATTCCTAAAAAATACACCTTAAAAATTTCATGAAAATCTGTAGAGCCGTTTCGGAGGAGTTCAATAACTAACACCATAACGGGAGATTTGTATATATTAGAATATTGTTCCTTCTTTATGAACCGTAAATTTTAGAAAAAAAAATTCAATTTGTTTATGCTGAAAAAAGTAAGTGACCTTAACCATCTCATTTTGCCCCACATTTCCCTACTATTTTTTAAACCAAGAGAATATTATTGTTATTGAATTAAATGAAATTTCTGAGATGTGTATGTTTAGTTACTAATTTGGCATCTTTGCAGAATTTGATACAAATAAAAAAAATGCATCTGGTTATTATATAAAGGTCTAAGTTTTGCTCCATACCAGGTCAAAAATATAAAACGCATAAAGTTGTGAACGTACGTTCTTCTTTTCAACCATATCGTGACCTTAACATATTTATAAGAAATTTACTTCAAGGCCCTGCTTGACGTCGCCCTTCAAATCTTTTTCTTTATAGACTAAGAGCAACTATTTCATTTTTCTTGTTAATAATTAAATATGAAAGAGAAATTGCTATCAAATGCCTATCTAAAGAGAGGAGCTATATGTATATCATCAGAAAAAACCTACATCTGAACTCGGAGACTACATCTATTTTGTGGATTGTGGAACTTGTACAAGAAGATTAAACAAGAGATTTCTTAAACAAAGATATATCTTCAGTCCAACTCCAATACTCAGCTTTACCTTTACGATGCAGTAACGGAAGAAAGACATGGAAAAATCGTGTAGATAAAATTAATACGTTTTATAGGATCAGTTGTTAGTCTAATAACTTTCAAAAGGACTCTTTTCTTCTTTACTCAACGCAATTTATAAATTTAAATGTTTCTAGAACATTTTAAAAAGCCGAATTTTTGCGGCATTGTCTCTAAAAAGTTTTTTTTTCTCTTGAGTGTGGGAAAACAACGTTGGTAAAGCACAAAATTGCTGGATAAAATGTTTGAAAAACATCTATGACGATGTCCACTGAAAGTCTATTTCCGGAAAAAAAGTAAATTTCATAGAGTAATTATTTTTAGCGTGAATGTAATTTTCGTGAAAAGGCTCACGTTTGAGTCAACAAGACTCGGAAAGATCATGTCTTCCAGAAAACAAGAATCAAGTCCGCAAGAGAAAATCCATTTTAATTAATTCATGCAATCACGGAAAGTAATGGGATAGTTTCCTAAATTATCAGACTGCTATTTACAGTCAAATCTTCACATGTTATAGTTATCATTAATTTGTGTTTATTTCTTCCCTTAACGGTTGCACAGTGCGCACAATTTTGAATCAGCCTGTTTGACTTTGAAACAAACTAGACATGTCAAAACTAGCAAAACGTGCTTCTGACTCAATACACATAACTTTTCAAACAATAATTTTGTGCTAGAAACGGTTTCATTTTTTTTCAATGTGTTTCTTTCTTTTTTTACTTTCTTCGTGTATTAGGGTTAATTTCTGTTCAAAAAGCTTTTATGCTTGTTATGATTTTTAACGACACTCTTTTTAAACTAATTCTAATGCTCCTAAGAAAGTGACGTTTAGATATCAATGAGGCAAATCATTCCGAAGAATCGTGGCTGTAATACGTAAAATAATTGCTCTCAACGAGAAAAAAAACATTTTGTATTCATTAAGAAAGAAATTTCTTGCCAAAAAGCTAAAATATGCTTTTTCAGATTTTTGGTTATTTGAGTCGAGCACTAAAAAGAGAAATTCCTGAACCTTGAAACAGTTGCTTGCTTCCATGAAACAGTTTTTATGTTTGCATCATTTGCATTGTTTTTGCCTCGTGCTCAACATTTTCTTGCCAAGTGTTAGTAAATATGTATCTCTCAGTCCCATAATATGTCTTCAAAAGTAACTCCTGAAAGGAATTTTCACTTGGTTTGATTAATTTCTTCTGTGAAGTTCTCTCAATCATCTGTGAATACTTCACAATCGGCAAAACTTATCGTAAAATTTACAAATAATATGGTTTAATGCATATGCTAAGAACTGGGGGATCACAATTTTTTTCTTAACAATGAATTACCGTCGACAAAATTGTGAACAGATTAAGGAAAACGTGAAGTGACTTATTCATTCAGAAATGTTTCGGGAAAAGAACAAGCTATTATGTTTCGCACTATATTTTCAGCTGAGCTTTTGACGTAATTTAAACAACATTTTTCAATTTATCACATTTCTAATGCATTTTCTTTTTCATCTTTGTTTATCAAAAATTATAATCGATTCAAATCTTACCCCTACTAGCTTTGGGCATAACCAAGCCAAACCGGCTGGTTTTTCATTTGTTTGTCAATGTTTCAAAAATTTAAGAAAAGAAGAAGAAAAAAAGAAAGGAGTTAAAATCGCAATATAAAATCAAAAAACAATCAAAAATCTGAGGCAAAACTGGTGAATGGATGATTTTACAACATGATTGAAAACGCATTGCATGCAGATAAAAAAATTTCTTACGCGTAAGGGTTTTGAATAAGGCGAAATTGTTGAGATCCATTAGCGAATTTTGGTCAAAGTTTCAGACAGTTTGTCCGGCTCATGAAAGTTATAACAGTTCTGTTTTTCTTTCTTTTGTGCCTTAACTGAAAATGGCAGCAACGCATAATAAGCGGAATATACAAATTGGTTTCTCTTAAAAGTAAAATAGCAGAAGAAGCAATTAATTTCACCCAGGAAACCAAGTCCCTCAGTATAGTTAACCGTGAAATGTGGATAACTTTATTTTCATGAAGTTAACTATTTTTTTAAAAGTCATAAAAACTTTGGATGCATGAAAATAAAGTCAAAATGAAATTTCGGATGAAAAAAGAAAAGAAGTGAAGAAGAAATTTGCAGATAAATATAGAACAAAGCTTCAGAATTAACATAGCCTTTTCATTGGATTTTAAAGAAAATAAAAAGAAGTTAGCATAATATTTGAGTACGCCTTTGCTCTAAGCGTAGAGGAGGGTAGCCCAAAGTGGATAGGTCACCCAAAGTGGGTAGACCGTCGTATGTGCCCCCCTCCCTGATGTGTAAGTGTCGATGCATACGTATGTCGTGATTACATGAACACCCCCGAGTTTTTATCAGTCCCAGCGAAGCAGCAGTGAAGCGGTATGGCGCGACCACGCTTAAAATTAAAAAAAAAATGACACATTTCTTTAAAAAATGAAGTTTTGTAACTTATGATTAGTTGAAGACCAGCTTATTTTTTGACTGTCAATAATATTACGTTATTCTGACACCATCCACCTACAAACTACGATAGTCATTTCGTTTGTTTCTTTCTTAAATTTAAGTTTATAATTACTGCAATAAAAAACGTGCCTTTGGGCAAAGCGGGTATAGGATTTAATTATATATTTATTTATAATTTCTTGACTCATGTGCTGACTTAGATTTTCTAATTCAATGGGATAAGTATAACTTTAAAAAGTTACTTTTTAGGATGGCCAAGTGAGAAATTCTATTTGTCCTTCTTCGTAGCCCCCTACCGACTCCATAAACCAAAAATGAACAAGATTTTTTTTTTCTTTGCGTAAATTTCAAGGCTGAAAAAAATCGCTTCTTTTTGAAAGCTAAGCAGAACTTTAGTGAAATAGACAAGGGGCAAAAAAAAAAGGACTAAAAATAAGCGCTTGTATTTTCAGTGTTCAAAACTCAAAACATAGGCAAACGGAGCAGTTCGAAGAAAAGTTTTTAAAATATGCATTGATTTGAGTTATAAGTTCCGTGATACAAACTAAAACTAATACGGTGTTGTTTCTGGAGTAAAAACGGTCGCCCAATGGGGAACATTTTGAAAGAAGCATTTCTCATCAACGTGCATAGAACGTCCTTACATGTCTAAACGGGGCACTGATATGTCACTGTATTGATTAGAATCAGTGCTGAATTTGCCCATAAACTTAGTATATATAGGTCCCCCGCTTCTTTGAGGGCACCAACTCTCGAAAAATTGCATGATTCGATCCTAAATAAAGGAAAAATACTTTTAGAATAAATTTTATTTTCACATGCTTGAAAACCTTGAAAATTTTAAACTTTTTTTAAATGGGGGAGCGGTGGAAATAACAAAATGTGTGCCAAATTCAGCTGCTTGCTACATCCTGCATCAAAAGTTCAAAAAGCATGGTTATCACGTTTCTGTAATATTGCTTAATTGAGATATATTTTTGCGTGACTCGCTCGCTCACATTTTGCTATTTTATTAAACACGAATTCCATAATTTGGAAGTTATTTTGTTATTGGCTTGCTTTTTTATTACTTCTACTGCATACTATCAATCTGTTTAGAACGAGAAAAAATTATTACTACCTTTATTCCTTTTCGTTTTCTGCACTTAGTTGTTATTCAAAAATACAAGTAGACAACAGAGTAATAGGTGTTTCGTAATAAGTTAGAAAAATCCTATAAAACTATACAATCAAGTACTAAAGTGTCCGAGATGGGAAAGTACAAATGAAGTTCTTTGAATCATTTCAATTGTTCTAGAGGCCTTGAAAATAATTAAAAAAGTTTCTGAAACTACTTAAAAAGTGCTTCAATTTTATTTCTTACCAAGAGTGTAAAGTATGAGTTGTCCGAATAGTTAGGGTGTTACTTTCTCATAACATATTTTACGTATTTCCACCATTTCTTTTAAAACATTTTAAACATTTTTCAATCTTGATCAATTTTCAGTTAACTCAGTGTTGTGCTTGTCGGTGGGTTGAAGGGATGATCAAAAACTAACTATATATATATATATATATATATATACCGAAAGTCGATGTAAGTAAGTGACAATGCGTCATCGTTTCTCCTCCCCCGCCTTCTCACTGGCGATTAATATCAACTATTTGTCGAACCAAGAGCAATATTTATTTTGTATTGCCTTAATTTCGCAAAAGAGTGTATAAGTTAAAAAAAGTTTTTGTTATCCTATTTTTTCCTGATGTTATTGTATTTCATATGACCTCGTATAAAGCCTCAATATGCAGAAATTTTTAATGTATTTTTCAAAAATTTTCCAGGGAAAGAAACCCCGGACTCCCTAAAAATGGAAGTATTCTACCCTAAACTCAAGGAAGTTTCCTGCATCACTCTCCTGATACCCCTCTTTCTAAAAGGTTAAACTAAAAAAATAGGGAGAGGAATATTTTTTTTAAAACATACACATGGACGAAAAAACACATAGTGGAAGAGCAAAAACTTTAAAAATTACATATGTTGGTGTTGGCATAAAGTTGTCCGGGCTACAAGAAGGGTCCCCCATACCTAAAATAACTTAGGGCCCTGATAAGTCTAAATCCTGCCCGGTATACAAAAGTATTTTTTCAAGATTATTTCAAAGTTTTGATTAAGAAACATCGCAAATCATTTTTTATTGCGAAAAATACTTTCAGTATAAAATAATTCTTTTCAGTAGATTCACTGACAATATTTAGGATCTTTATGTGAAAACGGAGCCTAGAAAGATGACATAGAAAGTTAAAGTAAAAAATTAGGGGTCCTGAAGAAAATTGTATAGGGGCCCTTAAATCCTATCGACGGCCCTACATATTTGATTGGCAAATGTACCAAACCACAATTAGTTAAGCTTACCCGCTTTGGGCTCCCTCGTAGGGTAAAGCAGGTTTTTCAAATGTTTGTAAAAATTCATAATAAATGAATATTAGGTTTGAAATCATACAAAAATTACTTTTTATTTTGAAGTTCAAGAACCCTGTTAGGAAATAAAACCGAAATTGTTACGATAAAAATCTAAAAACTACAATTTTCGAGCGTTCTTCAAAAACCTACCCGCTTTGGGCTACCCTCCCCTGTATGATAAAGTCACTGGGGATCAGCTTATTTTTACTGCGAAGATGGAAATAAGGGTCAATTACTTTACCTGTAGCAAATTAATCAACAGCTCGAGTAAGGGCACTTACTTTTGCAATAGTTTCAGTTTAGCGTACATTTTTAATACAAAAATAAAAAATAACGTTTGATCAAAAAATAGACCTCCGTAACTAGTTGAGAATTATGTAAAGAAAAAGACTAATGGATAGCAACGCAAGGATTATATGACTACACACCATATGAGATTGTTGCAACCTAAAGAGAAAAAACAGTATTGTGACCTCAGCATTGTGTGATTATCGTAAAATACAAATCAAGAAGCTTTACGAATTTAAATACAGCACTATTGATTACACTGTCAAAACTACGGGTGCCTTTGACTAACTATTTGACTCCCAGGGGTGAAAACACGGGCCCTCAAGGTGCAATAGAGGCTAGGAAATGTGATCAAGGTGAATGACGCTAATAAATGTGAAAACGGACCTCCTAAAGCATGGGTGAAACGCTGGCGCATGCGCTCTCCGCTCTGACATAATTCAACCACAATCAATGGCAGACGCAAGAATAACTACGCACATGCACTTTCCCATTGAATAAAGTACGAAATTGGATTAAAACTCATAAGTTTCTGCGATTTACTCTTCAAAGTTTCGCGCAAGTACAGGCATTTGATCATAGTGTAGCTTTTAAGGCTTTCGAACATATTTAAAAGTGTTTCAAAGGTACGTTGATTCTTCAGTTAGCCGGTATGTACATTTGCTATTTCTATCATTCATAAATTTTACTTAAAAATAGCTATCAGCACCGAAGAAAAAGAAATTTCTTCTCCGTCTCGATTTTTTTTTATTTATTATCTCGTGTCTAAGTTAACTAGCTTTCCTCGGCGTTATTGCTTAAAGCGAATGATTGAGTTTTTTTCGTCACTCTAGTAATAGTAAGAATGAATAACTCGTTAGAATTTGTTTTGGCTTTTAATTTATCGAAAGACTTGTGCTCTTTTATATTCTATACGGATATTCAAATGTCGAATCATATACGTACGTACTAATATGGTGCTCTTGATTAAAATTGCGAACGTGATGAAACGATTTTATTTTTCCATGATTGCAATATAATTGAATATTTATTGTTCGTGTAAATGATTTACAAATAGTACCTACGCTCTTCATTTTCGGTACGATCGTGCTGCAGTAAATGTCAATAACATATTAAAATTACTGAGCAATCCAAGTGGATGTACGAAAATTAGTGCACGGCAGTCAAATTTAAGTCATGAACACTTCTAGACTATGTTCGAAAGTTGAAATGTGATCAAATGCCATAAAGTACAAGTTTTAATCATTTTCAGAACTATTCAATGTGGAAAATGTACCAAGACTTAGTTTTTTATAACTCAAAATAATAAATAATAATGTATACAATTGTTTACGGATATGCACAGGGGGGGGGGCTCAGCAACAGGAAACAGAGGGTGCCAATGTTCTGCCATAGGGTTCCGTTTTTCACCGCGGTGCACGCTGGGTGAAGGGTGCCGGTTTTTCGCCCGTGTTAAGGGTGCAATTTCGGCACCGTAAAGAGTGCCGCTGGTGAACAAGCTTTTCACCCTTGAAAAGTGCCAAATGCAACCTGTAGTTTTAACAGTGTACTCTTAATTGCATATATGGTGCACAGAAACTCTTCCGGTCTAGCGTTATTGATCAACGTCTGTCATAGCTGAGGGTGTCACAACTTTCTTTTGTTGCATGAAATCCAATCTTCTTTCTTAAAATCATCTTCAAGACTTCAAGTTTCTCCACTACTTGCATTATCCTTTACATTGTCGACTTCACTCCTTTTCAAAAGAACTTTCCACTATTCTTCTTTTTGCAGATACTAGTTTGCTCATTCTTTCCTATTCCTTCATTCTAATCATAAATTCTAATGAAGTTAAGTAGCTAAAAGTAGGAAATTTTTGGTAGAATTCTTCAGCATATGCTAGTGTCTTTTGCTCATCGATGATCTTTCATCATTTAAACCTTAAGAGGGGTTAAGGTAAGGTAAAGAACTTAAAGGTGCCTAAAGGGGGCCCTTTATGGCGGTAACTTACTACAAAATACCTTAGCTTTGCCATCAATCTTTGAGTTGAACTGCACCATTGTTGCGGTCGCTCATCTGGATTGCTAATTTTGCATTAGCTACCAGTTTGTTTGGCTCTCTTGGCTCCCTTGGCTCCCTTAAGAGATTTTTCGCCTCCAGTTCATGTGATTCCTATTCCGGGCTGATGAGTGTTAAAAAGCACGAAACTGCAGTCCTCGGATGGAATAACTGAGCTGGCGGTGTATTTTAAGTATTTCTGCCTTAACCCTGGCTTTAGGGCGGTAACTTACTACTAAATGCTTTGTGTTTAAAAAAATTTACTGTATTTTTTTTTCTTATGGATAAAAAAATAAAGCGAATCGAATTGCTCCATTTTTTTTCATTGACAAGCATAAAAGAGTTACTTTTAAACTTTGTGGAGTAAAAGTTTTATTTTTACAAAATTCATCTTAAGAGTCATTTATATGCAATAAAATCAGCTGTGCTTTTATTTAACTTTACTTCACATTCACTCAACCAATCATGAAATGGCGTCAATTTTAAATCTACGGGATACATCATTTCTGTTTTTTATTATCTCTATTTCGGAAAAAAAAAATCCTCAGTTTTCTATGCAAATGTCTACACTTTTTAGATAGATTTTTTAATTACAAGTGGTTTTTAAATTTATGCTATAAACACCAACGTTAAAATTTTTTGAATCGTTCAAAATTACCTTCGAAACAACAAAAATTAAAATATTTTTTTATGAACATATTCTACGTCAAAAGATCTTTCCAATAAAGTTTGTCTGCAGCAAACCCGCCTTTCAGCAGATTCTAAAACTGTTCAAAATTGAACGAAAACTTGTTTTCATAAAAAAAATGAAATACCAAAATAAAGTAATCCAGCCAAGATCTTTCAAATAGAAAAAAAAAGTTAGTTTGAATCGGATAGTTATCTCAAAAGTTATTGGGCGTGAGGGAGGCAGATAGACGAACAGATTTTCCCCATCTCAATTACCCTACTTCCAATTTTTTTACTTTTCAGAATTTGTTTTACTTTATTTGTTCATTACTTATTTTACCATACTTTATTAGTTTTTTTATTTCCCCTTTTCAGTGATTTTTTTATAATACATAAAAATCCTTCTTTCCTTACTATTTTATTTTCCTTTTTTACTTTCATGACAAAGTAGGCCAAGAAAGGGCAAAACTTTACTCTTAAATCAGGCTGACGCAGAACAAAAAGAAAAAAAACGCTGCGTTTTGTTCACCTTTTCTTTATACTTAATCGGAACAAATGTTGACAATTATTTTACAAAACAAAATATTGTTTTGAGCTTAGTTTTATTTTTAGTTGAAACTCAAAGTATGTTGAATAACTTTAAGAAGATGTTACGGAAATGAAACAAACGATGAGAGTAAGCCAAACTTGAATAAAGCGTTACTGATTGCAAAAATGTGATTGCAAGTACTTACACTTTATACAGTTATTTCATATTTAAAAAAGAGATTATATTACTCTTTTCCATGTTATTTTTTAATTTATAAGCTCATTGCGCTTAATAGATTTGATTTTCTTTTTGAATAAAACATAGGACCCTAAAAAGTACTAAACTTTTACTTTAAACAAAGTTGTTCATTTTTGCACGATAATGTTTTTAAAACGACACCGTATTTTCCCCCGAAAAAATTACATAAAATGCATTTATAATTGTAATAATTATGCATACAAAATATCTGTCCTTGCAAAACAATAAACAAATTCCGTATTACAGTTGTAATCTATACAGCGTAGTTGTTATCGTGAAAGACCGAAAGTGAAAATGTCGACTTTCACCGGTGATTCACCAAAAATATTAAATCCTTCGCCGAACGTCTTGGTATGTAAATGATGATATTCACCGCAAAATGTCGACATTTACCAGATTTTGGACTTTCAGAGTAACATATAACACTATATTTGGCATATGAGTAAATATGTATCCTACCTAATATATTTGAATAGCATTTTGTCTACATCTCATTTTTATCATTTAGCGCAAAAACGTAATGTTCCATTATTTGAATTTCGTGAACTTGCTGATAGTTAATGCGCAACAAGTAGTGTATAATTAACTATTAAATGTCAGTTTAAAAATATAATATAGTGTAACAAAAACTTTTCAAATTTTATTTAGTTTGAAAAGCTTGTTGTTTCACAATTATTTATAGCAAGTGAAAAACGATGCTTCGTTTTTTGAAAATATTACGCAAATAAGATTCATTTTTATTTTCAGATGTGTACAAAATAGGTGAGAACAAAATTTTCAAGTTAGCTTTAAAAAAATAAATGCATAAAGTATATTGAAAAAAAGAATCAATCTTTTGTATGTTTACGTTTTTATAAATCGATTAGTTTCACCTGTTGCCGACTTTAGTTATGACTTTTTAACAAAATACAAAGCACAATTCACACTGAATACTGTATTTAACCATTTGTTTACAAAAATTAAACATGCATCAAAGAAAAACAAAGGGAAAAGTGACAATTCGCAGTCATAAACGTGCTATAACTAAAATAAAAAGTACCTACCCTGCCTTTTGTTTCTGCCATGGTTTCGCGCGAACTGCTTGTCTCTTGCAACACTAGCCCTCGCTTATATTCAGGTGTTGCCAGGGTAACCCCACGCATATTTAACATTGCTGCTGAAGAATCGTTTTTAATCTTACAACAAGGTCTCGAAAGCATTCACTGTGTCTAATGAAACAGAAACTGACCGCTTTATTTAGCTGTTTTCAGGGACGGATTTGTTATTGAAGCTCCGTTATGTTTAACAGAATCGATTTTTATATTAAGTAAATGGACATTCAATAACATTAAAAGCCTCGATTTTTCTAGCTTTTATCCTCAAAATGTTTCCTAAAAGCTCTGTTGTCAACAGGCAGTCGGTATCAAAGTTAGTAATAGACTCGCCCTTTGTTGAAGTTAACTTTATGCTCCAAATAATTACCGAGCAGTTTTATAGTGAATAAAATAAAGGGTTAATTAAAAACGATCATTTTTATCGTGAGAAGTTCTTGAAATTCAACCTTAAAACAAAAATAGAAATTAAAATTTGGAAAGTATTATTAAAAGACTCTGTCCTCAAAAAAAAAAAAAAAGAAAAAGAAAGAAAGAAAAAACGAAAAATATAAATCGGTTTAGTTTCATGTAAAAATAAAATTGACCAGCTGACCCGTGCGAAAAACGCAATTGTAGCCCATCTTTGATAAAGTTAAGGAAAGGGGTTGGATTTGGGGACCCGAAAAATGTTTGGAAATTTGAGTTGCAAAACGTTTCAGACGACCTTCGATTATATTAGTATGATAAGGCTAGCGGAAACTCCCTCGGAATTTTTAAAAACGCATTTAGACGCTTTTCCATTGCGTTAGGGGGGGGGAGGGTTCGGGGACTTCCTCTCTTCCATTTCTCTTGTTGCAGCGAGCAGCTGGTTCGCCTTTCTATGCAAGCAGCCGCCTACGCGGCTGTTTGGCTTACTTGTCGTTCACCTTTTCACGCTAAGATTGCCGCCTTCCGCGGCTGCTTAAATAAATTTGACGGCGGTATTAATCTATCTATGTCTATATCAATATTAATTTGCAAAAAATATTTTCTTTATCTATCTCCAGTACCGTTGTTTGACATTTTTCCGGAGGATTGGGGGGGGGGGGGGGGCAAAAGGTGTACTCTCAAAGCCCTTTTTGCGGGAAAATAACAAAGCACGTCCACTTTTATGTGAATGAATTATTTTTTCAAAGTCGTGGGGGGGGGGCATTGACCTCCCGTTGAAGTTCCTTAAATGACGGACCTCTTACTAACCATCTACCTATATGGACCTCAAAAGTTATCTATCTATCTATCAATACAATATTTTCTTAATCCATCTCTATTTATTTTAACCTAACCACCAATCCCCAACAAAAACAAAAATCATGCTAAGAACCGCGGGCTTTATTTATTTAATTAAAATAGCACCAAAAAAAAAAAAAGAAAAAAGCTCTATGTTCCCCGTAGTGTGCAAAAGCTTTTAAAAAAAAGCTCACTGTATTTATTGAATTCAATGCACACAAATATGTAACGTTAAATAAACACAGCAAAACGTCCGGGCGGAGGGGGGGGAGAAAGGAATAAAACCCTTAAAAGAAGAAAACATTAAGCAAAAGCAAGCGCTGCAGTTAGATCACGTGACCGTGACGTCATTCTTAATTGAAGATCGCAAAACTTCGGCTATGTTTGGGTACTTTGCATTAAAAAAATTGTTTAAAAAAAAAACTATTCCGTATTTTTGAAAACTTTTTTCTCCGAAGAGGATGAAATATTTTTACTATTACATAGTCAAATTTTTTGAAAAGAGGCCTTTATACTTTTCGTGGGATCAGTTCAGAAAAAATTAAACCCATGAAAAATGCAAAATAAAGGTTTTTTTCAAAATTCATCAAAAATACAAAAATTACTCTATCTGTAAAAAGTTTTTCCATCATACCTAAAATTAAGTTTCCTACATTTTAGTACAATATATATATATATACAGTAAAACCTGTAAAGTTGACCACCTTTGTAAGTTGACCACCTGTCTATGTTGACAGCTTTTGTCAGGAACGGAATTAGTCCTATCTTATATAATGAAGGAAAACCTCTGTAACTTGACCACCTCTCTATCTTGACCACCTGTCTATCTTGACCACTAATGAACACCAAGTTTGGATTGGAGTATTGTAAAAAACCCTTTGTAAGTCGACCACTTGGTTTATTTTTTAAAATTTTATTTAGCAAATTATTTTATTATTATTATTTTTTTTTAAAGCTTTCCAAGAATATTTCTGATGCCAGACCAGCATTTTACCAACTAAATGAAACAGCAGCATAACTAAACCTCCTTTTGAGTTTAACCACATGGGAAAACTACTAAGAACCCTTTTATTCTCCAAACTTGTTTTTCTTCTGTTGTTAAGTGAAAAATTTGTA
Organism: Uloborus diversus; assembly: GCF_026930045.1. Lineage (NCBI taxonomy): Eukaryota > Metazoa > Arthropoda > Arachnida > Araneae > Uloboridae > Uloborus > Uloborus diversus. The sequence goes on along the minus strand of NC_072733.1, from coordinate 162,901,564 downwards.
ATTTTTGATTAGCTATAAATTTTTAGGAACTATTAATATAAAATGAGTAACTTTTCATAAATAATAAGCCTTTTTTTTATCAATTTACTGAAATTTTAAATTTGCACGACACATTATACGTCATTCTGGGAAAATAATCTCTAAAAATATTTGAATAACATCTTAAGTTATTGTTTCAAAGTAATGCTAAACAATGAAAGTGAGTTAAACAGAAAGAGTAGGTGTCAATTGCAAGAATTACAAAAGGTGTCATGGTGCAAGAATTGCAAAAAAAAAAAAAAAAAAAATCATTACCCCCTTTATAAGTTGACCACCAAAATACTGCACCGCAAGTGGTCAACTTACACAGGTTTCACTGTATATATATATATATATATATATATATATATATATATATATATATATATATATATATATATATATATATATATATATATATATATTGGTGCAATTGGCTCAGAGTCGGTGGTGTAAAAAGTACTGAAAAAACTGCTAAAAATCTTATAAAACAGTAAATAACATTTATAACATTAAAAGTTTTTTAGAAATAAATTATAGCCTATGTTACTTCCTGATAATGTAGCTTTCTATAGTGAAAAAATGGTTAAAATCAGTCCAGTAGTTTTGGAGCCTATTCAATACAAACAAACAAATCTTCCCTCTTTATAGTATTTACTAGCTGACCCAGCCACGCGTTACTGTGGCTGAGAATGGAAATATTTTTTTACTTATACAGTGAAACCTGTGTAAGTTGACCACTTGCGGTGCAGTATTTTGGTGGTCAACTTAGACAGGTGGTCAACTTATAAAGGGGGTAATGATTTTTTTTTTTTTTTTTTTGGAATTCTTGCACCATGACACCTTTTGTAATTCTTGCAATTGACACCTACTCTTTCTGTTTAACTCACTTTCATTGTTTAGCATTACTTTGAAACAATAACTTAAGATGTTATTCAAATATTTTTAGAGATTATTTTCCCAGAATGACGTATAATGTGTCGTGCAAATTTAAAATTTCAGTAAATTGATCAAAAAAAAGGCTTATTATTTATGAAAAGTTACTCATTTTATATTAATAGTTCCTAAAAATTTATAGCTAATCAAAAATTACAAATTTTTCACTTAACAACAGAAGAAAAACAAGTTTGGAGAATAAAAGGGTTCTTAGTAGTTTTCCCATGTGGTTAAACTCAAAAGGAGGTTTAGTTATGCTGCTGTTTCATTTAGTTGGTAAAATGCTGGTCTGGCATCAGAAATATTCTTGGAAAGCTTTAAAAAAAAATAATAATAATAAAAAAATAATTTGCTAAATAAAATTTTAAAAAATAAACCAAGTGGTCGACTTACAAAGGGTTTTTTACAATACTCCAATCCAAACTTGGTGTTCATTAGTGGTCAAGATAGACAGGTGGTCAAGATAGAGAGGTGGTCAAGTTACAGAGGTTTTCCTTCATAATATAAGATAGGACTAATTCCGTTCCTGACAAAAGCTGTCAACATAGACAGGTGGTCAACTTACAAAGGTGGTCAACTTTACAGGTTTTACTGTATTTTTAAACGATCAAATTAATATTTTTCCAAAGCTGGAAAAAGTTCGGTCGATTTTAAATCACAGGGAATTGAGAATGGCCGTGTTTGGCTGAAATAGGAACTTATTAAATTTAGTAAGTACTAACTAAATTTTCTATAGTAAAAGCATTACTTACTATACTAATGTTTGGTAAATTAAGGAAGTCCTTAATTCGGCGAAACGTGCAAAATGACTTGAATATCGGAATGTTGAAGTACCGGAATGTTGAAATTAAGCATTAACCAACTTCCTTTTTTGCATTTAGATTTTATTCATGTAAGCGTTAATTATAGTTTTGAATCAAAGACTTCTCGCAAAATATACTAAATAAATTGATAAACTATAAAAATGGAATTTTATAAATAAGGTAGATAACATTGATTTCAAACTATTGTTTCGATTATTTTAAATTATTAAAATTGAAAATTACTTTTGTACTAATTTGTTTACAATATTTTTGGTAAATCTGTATTTTGTTAACACGAATAGAGTTGACAGTTTTTCCACTCGTGAGAAGGTGACATGTAGTTGCCCATAGGAGAAAAACCTATTTTCCAAGTTCAAATTGAAATAATTTGCCTTGAGATCTATTTTTAGTTAAGCTAAGCGAAGAGCGAAATGACGCCTTATGAACTATATTGAAGATTCTGACGATATTAATGGAATTCAAAGCAGCAGGATGTTTTCTTATTTAAACTTCCCCGTCAAAAAATTGGTTGCTTCAAGAACATTTTCGGTGATCATTTTGGTAACTTTAGGTGTATATTTGCAGAACTTAGATGGGTTTAAATTTTGAAGAAGATTAATTGGTGAAACAATTTATAACTGGAGATTGTGTGGTGTCATTCTTGGTATATCGAGATAATTTAAAATTCAGTTGGAAACTTTACGGATTCTTTCTAATCCACAATTCTTTTAATTTTTTACGCATTGTTTTTATACGATCAAATTAATATTTTTAAGAAAGCGGGAAAAAGTTCCGATGAGTTTAAATCACAGGGAATTGAGAATGGTCGTGTTTGCCCGAAGTAGGAATTTATTAAATTTAGTAAGGACTAACTAAATTTTCTATAGTAAAACCATTGCTATCTGTACTTAGGTTTATTAAATTTAGTAAGTGTACTGAAAAAAGGATTCAGAAACGTTTCTGAAAATAATGGGCAGCTCATATGCCCAATTTCTACCATTAAGATACCTTATATAAACCAGGAGTGTTTTCCGCTAAAATTAAGTAACATTCCTGAAATGATTCCGGAAGCCTCTTGAAAAATTCAGAAATCTTTCCTTCTAAAGCCAGTCATGTTTCTGGAAAATTAGAGAAAACTTAGGTAGGTATAACCGCTTGACACCTTCCTGATTTAATTAGAAAGTTCCATCAGCAGTATTGCAAACATGGCCAAAGTCCAGCAAGATTTCAAAGCAAGTATCGCGCATTGTACTCGCCTGCAATTCCTGCAAAGCAACGTTGTCCATACCTATTCGCTCCCTTTCAGCACTTAATCAGCATGGATGGGCCGTTGTCGAACTAAAGCCCATACACTTTATAAATACGCTCAGTTAATCTTTAAACTGGAAGCTAGAAATATTTTTCACAACAGTGAGAAAACTGCATTCGTGCAACATGTAGCAATTCAGAGAACTTTTTAAGAATGATACTTGTTTTTCCAGGAAGTAGATAAAAACCACTGAAATCCTGAAACGTTACACGGAAATACTCAGAAACGTTTCTGAAATTTTTTGCAGTGTACTTACTTCGTCCAATGGTGCAAAATAACTTAAAAGTGGTAGGTAAAGTATCAGAATGTTGAAATTAAGCATTAACGAATATATGGATTTTTAATGCACAGTTTATTCTTGTCAGCCTTAACTATAGTTTTTAATCAATAACTTCTCACAAAATATACTACATAAATTGATAAGCTATAAAAGTGGAATTTTGTGAATAAGGTAGATAACATTGATTTCGAATTATTGTTTCGATTATTTTAAATTATTAAAATGGAAAATTATCTTTGTACTAATTTGTTCACAATATTTTTGGTTAATCTGTCTTTTGCTATCACGAACAGATTTAAAGGTTTTTCCACAAATGAGCAGGTTATATGTAGTTTTGCCCATGGGAGAAACACCTATTTTCCTGATCCAAACCGCCATTGTTTGGCCTTGAGATCGAGTTATGGTTATCGCAATGGCTAAGCGAAGCGGAATATGAAGCCTTCTAAGCTGTATTGAAGATTCTGCCGATAGTAATGGAATGCATTGCAGCAGGATGATTCCTCCTTTAAACTTTTCCAATAAAATTGCTGCTTCAAGAACATTTCCGGTGACCCTTTTGATACATATACCTGTATATTTTTTAAAAACCTAGATGGGTTTAAATTATGGAGAAAATTAATTGGTGAATTAATTTTCAACTGGAAATTGTGTAGCGCCATTCCTGATATATCCAGATACTTTAAAATTCAGTTGGAAACTTTACTTATTTGTTCTAATCAGCAATTGTACCGATTGATTTAAATGATTTCAAATTACCGGCAAAAACTGTTGCATTTAAAAGGTAATTGCTTCTGCATCAACGTTTTTTGCTGCCAAAATAGCGCGATTACAGAGTCAATCATAATAAAAAAAGAAAAAAAAATATTCGGGAATACACTCTCAATTAGTTCACTTTTCGTTTCAACGGCAGTGCTGAAATTGTCGGGCTATTTGATGTACTATGTATATTGTTACAGTTCTATTTCACCGTTTCCAATACCCAGCAATTGCTTAGAAAATACTTGTACGAATACATCATTTTGCGTTTGTACTCGCATGTTCGTGGTCAATCGCATTATCTCGACATTACGCTATAAAAACGATTGTTTTAAACATCCGTTGATTTCATCGGAATAACTGGTATTGTCTGCCGGAAGTCCCCAGACAGTATTTAGACAATAATACCTAAAAGTTTATCGTTGCCTTTCAAATCTTGCATAATCCTATGATGTGCTTCGAATGAATGCTTTTCACTCATGAGCCATAGTACAATTATCCCAAACTATAATTGCAATCTTTTGCAACACTACAGCCATTCCGCATTTTTTTTTCTTTAATGTTACACATTGCGTTTGGTTTGTTATTAATATCTAATATGCAACTTTAAGGCTGAATGTGCTGTTCGTCTACCATCTAAAAAAAGTAGCAGCAATGCCTGACGATGCAGTTGTCAATGCAATTTTCTGTTGCGAAAGTATCTTTGCATGAATTAATGATATTAAAAATCTCTTGGTAGAAAAAAAGGAAGGGAAATAAATGTTTTCCACTTAAATTCAGTAACATTCCAGTAATTATCCAGGAATATTTTTGAAGAATTCAGTAGTCTTCTTGGTTAAAATCAGTTATGATTCTGGCACCTTCAGGGAAGCCTAACGTAAGTATACTATAATAACCTGGAACCTTCCTGCTTTTGCAACTAAGATCTCAAAGCATCAATGCTAAGGCAGACTCTCCAGCTAGTAACTCGAATGTAACTCGTCTGCGACGCTTGCATTGCTTCGTCATCCAGATATATTTTCGCTCTCATTGGGAGCTGAGTCAATCTGGACTGACCGACATCGAGTTAAAACCCATACACTAAATAAATACGTTCAGTTAATCTTGATACTGGTGGAGAAAAATATTTTTCACAACGGTGTAAAATCGGCAATTAGAAGCAATTCAGGAAACTTTTTGACAAATATAATTGACTTTCTCAAGCAGTGAATAAAAACCTGTAAACTCCCGAAACGTTATATGGAAATAATAAGCAACATTTCGGAGTTTTTTTATTATAGTGTTTTTAGCAGTAGTTCAAACGATGTTAGAGTTATATCGATTAATGAATTTACACCGCCATCTATTAAGAATTTTTATAACTAAACAATTAATACACACTATTGATGTGTATTTAACACTTTATTTGCAATTGAAAATTATAAAAACCAACCTATCTTTTAAGTTGGACCAAATTAAAGATAGGTATGAAATTTGATAAAAATCGGTTCAGTAGTTTCGGAGTTTACCCCGAACAAACATCGTGACACGAGATTTTTTTATATATAGATAGTCTTTTTGCAGTATAGATTTAAATAAAAATGCTGCGGGAAACCCTCTCTTAATTTTTGTTATTGAAATTTTTAATTTTCACTCTTTTTATTATTTTGTTTGCATGAAATACAAATATCTGTGACAACAGTAAAAAAAACTTATATCATTTTGGACCGAGGTAATAATTTGAGTGATACCATTGATCATTTTTCCCATTTTATTTTATATATCGTTCCGCCTAAATCTCTGGATGAAGTTTTGTTTTATTTTTTCCTCTACCTTTAAATATTTAAAAACTACTGTTATGACTTTTTATTACAATACTCTAAATCTTTGTCTCTGACACTCTCTCTATCCCAATCTCATTTTAACTTTTCTTCAATTTGAAACATGTCTCGACGGATCATGTAATTTTCTAAATTTTGCTGTGATATGTTGATAGTTTTATAGGCTCAGTTGGGGGAATATGGAAAAGGAAACATTTCATTACGTGTATCTCTTTCGATGAGACATAAAACCATGTTATTATTTTTTCCCTTCGTATTTTACTACAATTCCTCGAGCCTTGTAGTTTTTTTATATTGATCTTGGAGGGAGAGGGGATATCGAGAGTGGTGCAGGGATCCCATAACAGGGGGAGGGGGATTTCAAAAAATATATGAAATGCTGTATTTTGAGAAGGAAACAATCGGCAAATAAAATGTTTTAAAAAGTTACACATTTTTGCAAATTAGGATCAATTAATTTTTTGGTGCGTCAAATCGCTGACATTAAATCGACAGAAAGGAAGAGCGGGGCAAGAGTAAAGATAACGCATCGTCATTTGCTCACAACAGCTTTCCACATACAGTAGAGTTTAGAAAATCCGAAGCAATTGGGACCCATGCCACCTCCGATTACTGAAAGTTCAAATTACCTGGAAAACTCTAAGCAGTTAATTTTTTTTTTACGATTTCGACTTATATTAGGGAGTGCGTATTTTACTTCTTTGTACAATGAGAAGGATGCATTGTCTTTACAAAAAATTATCACTCAAGTTTCAACACAAATTTACATTTAATTGCTTCTAAAGGAACTTTAATTAGTTCTTTTTTCCACGATGTCTAAATACATCTTTGTGTCAACTTGTAATCACCCGAAAAATGTTTTTAGAAAATCTCGGAATTCATTTAAATAAGTTTTTTCGTGACATTTGTAAAATGCATTTAAGAGTTTCTGAAAAATTGAGGAACGGTTCTAAAACGGCAAATAGAGATTAACAAACTAGTCGTTATTCGTTAAATCTTTTTTTTGTTTTGGTCTCTTGCAGTTTTAAGTTTTATAGCTTCTATTTCGAAAAATTGTTGGTCCTATAAACGTTTCTAAAGATGGTCTACAAACGCAATTTTAAGAGTTCAATTTTGAAAAGTCTCGGGGATGGGACCCTGAACCTCTTCAACCCCTAACATTCTCTAAACCAAAGATAGTTAGTTCAAAATATCTTTTTAAGACTATAAATTGAAAATTTTACGATGGTGAGCCCTCAAACTTTTTTCCCCCCTCCCCCTCCGTAACGTCACCAAAATTTATCTAAAACTGCGTTTTCAGAGCTACAATTTTGAAACATTTCCAGGGGACTCCTTCGAACCTCTTCTCCCTCTTAACACTATCAAAGCTCATCTAAAATGCATTTTAAAAACTACAAATCTGAAAATTTTCCAGAAGTGTGAATACTCAGGATTAGGTTTATAAGTAGGTATATTTTGTAAGGTTTAGCTAACAGGGGTAATAAGGACATAGTTTGTTGATTTGGCGGTTATCAAATATTTATAATTAACTCTTTTCTTTAAATATAATTCTCATAATAATTATCTAAATTAGCCGAAAAAAAATTGTCCTACAAAATGCACGATTTGATCAAAGATGTCCCACTTTTGCAACATGTACTATTTACGAAGACATGAAATATAATTACTAACCAGCTGAATTTTTTTTTGGTCAGTTAGTTAATATTTGTATAATTTAAGACACACATTGTCCTACAAATTGCGTGGTATGCTTTTCTGGTCCGACACTCCAAAGTTGTAGTACAAATCCCAAATATAAAAATAATTACTATCAAGTTAAATCTTCGTGAGTAGTTTCGTTTCAATGAGACGCCCAACAGTTTCCTTTGCAAAAATGCTCGATTGTGATAACTAAGAGGAGGAGCAGGCATATAATATGTTGATATGTTGATTTGATGATAATAAAAAATTTATTACTGAGTTTTTTTTTAATTCTCAAAATAATTATTGATATTAGCCGAAAAAATATTTGTCCTACAAAATTCAAGATTTTATCAACGAGGTTCCCCCCTTTCTAACATGTATCATTAACGTGGTCATGAAATATAATTACTAACCAGCTGAATTTTATTTGATCAGTTAGTTAATATTCATATGATTTAACATCCACATTGTCCTACAAATTGCGTGGTACGTTTTGTCGATCCTCCAATGTAATTTGAAATTCATACAACTGAAAATAGATTCATTCACTACATTTTACTATTGAAGTTCAGTTATATTAGTACGCATGCGCACATAATTGTTTACTGTGTATTAGGTATTTCATGTTGGAGCCGTGCTAAGTTGTTTTATGTTGACCACGTGTTTATCGCTCTGAAATAATTTCAATTACTTTTTGAATTGCTAGAAAATAATGGAGTGTTTTAAATGCAATATATTGTGCGACAACCCTCGCTTTCTAGAGAATCGCGAAGAAATCAAGAAATTTTCTCAAGATATTTTGCTTTTCTGTCGAAATTTTCTATCAGCTCGAAAGCATCATATCACAAATATTGTAATGTCGTACTTACCGGGAAATTGGAATGACGACATAATCGGGTATCACTCCTCTTGCTATAAAGAATTTAGAGTGAAATCCAAATATTTATGTTATGAAAGGTAAGTCGATTCACAATTTTTTCATTTTATTTTTAAAATATATGAAAAATAATTTATTAAGTAAAATTTTTCACGCAATTATGTAAAAAAATGGAGTATTTCCATGTTAAAATTATGACTATTTTTTTAAACAATGATTTTCGTAAGTACATTATACTTTACATATTTTTCTAAAAAATTTGGAGTAAAATGCATATAGTACAGTAAAATTAGGCCAAAAAATGGCCAAATCCAAGCATCAAAAAAAAAAAAAAAGTTGAAACCTGTTGCAAATTACTTCTTATACCCTTCCTGCAAAAAGGGGTAAAAAGTCCCAGCACTTTGCGCGTCGGTTTTGGGGGAAAGGGGGGGGGGGCAAAATAATCCTCTTTTTGAATAAAAATAATTTCTATTACTTAAAAAAAAAAAAAAAAAAAAAACTCAAAACTCGCCGAAACCACTCTATAATAGTAAAATAATAAACTCTCACAGAAAAAAATTCTAATTAACTAGAGTGCACAGACGGGGGGGGGGGGGGGTCCATGGCGCAAATTGCGTCATTGGAATTTTTAAGGCAGTTTTTTCATGGGGTATTTCTTTCTTTCTTGAGGGCTTTTGTTCTAGATCGGTACTTCGTCACACTTAAAGGGTGCGCCATCGCTTGGGGGTTTCATTTTTCATGTTATTACAGATTTAGATATCACAGACGAACAAAATGAAGAAGATACTGATGAAGATGAGAGAGATACTAGCAGCGACGATGACGAATATTTGTCTGATGAGTCAGATGAAAATTAATTTATTTTTTGTGCAAAAGTAAAAAAAATTTGTTTATATAAGATAATAAAGTTGATTTATTTCAATAATATGTTTTCACTTTACGTTATGTTTCACATAGGAAAACGAAAATAACAATTATTGTAGGACTAGGGATGGGCACAAAACACACTAATCTATCACGTGATATTAGTGTCCTACGGTTATTTAAAAAAATGGTCCTGTGGTATTGACAACTTTGGAGTGTCGGACCAGAAAAGCATACCACGCAATTTGTAGGACAATGTGTGTCTTAAATTATATAAATATTAACTAACTGACGAAAAAAAATTCAGCTGGTTAGTAATTATATTTCATGTCTTCGTAAATAGTACATGTTGCAAAAGTGGGACATCTTTGATCAAATCGCGCATTTCGTAGGACAATGTTTTTTTTTCGGCTAATTTAGATAATTATTATGAGAATTATTTTAAAAAAACCCAGTTAGTTATAAATATTTGATAACTGCCAAATCAACAAACTATGTCCTTATTATCCCTGTTAGCTACCACTTTACAAAATTTTTGTACTTGCTAATGTTGGACATCTCGACAAAATGGAGCTACTAACGGAAAATTAACTTGTCAGTAATGAATAACGAAAAAGGGCGAGGGATCCCGGTCTATAGAGCATTGGGATTAGCACGCTTAATACACGTTTGAAAGCAATTTCGCAATCACCTAGGTAATTCAACTAACTATTATTATTATTAAGTATTTATTTATCAAGAGTTCCATTTCGAACACACAAAGTTTCAAATGAGAGGTAATTATATTTTATCATTCCATTTTCGTCAGTTTGGTAAAAATACAGGCTAATTACTTAAAATTCAAATTCAAAAAGGCCGCTAAAGATATTATTTGATTTAGCTGAAATTTTGTATGATAAATAGGCTTGGTAAGAGGCAACTTTTCCGCATATAGGCTTTACATCTTTCTCAGTTTCGTTTTTTTTTTTTTTTTTCACTCCACTCTAATGGTCACTTAGAACTACACAAATCCTTTTTAAGGAAACTTAGAGAGAGAAGGTCTAGCACATTGGATTTTCTGAGGTTCTTTTCCAATTCTCGTTCTAAGATTGAAACCGTTATTAGCTAGCATTTGACATGACATTCACAAAGACATTGATGCATTTGAAGAGGAGGTTTTGTATGATCTTGCGAAAAAAACAAACAAAAAATGAATGTAAGATAGTTTAGTAAAAGTAAGAAAGAAATCTAATACTAAATATACTGCGCTTTTTTCCCGCTTTCTTCGTTTTAAAGTCATAGTGATAATAATACGAATTATTAATTATTTTTAAGCGAGTGTTGTAAATAAGTAATTACTAATCGATAGCAACTCTTTAAGTATATTGAATATTTTCGCATTATAAATGAAGCAACAATTTTCGATTTTGAAAACCCCTCCCAGAAAATTTTTCTGGCTGCGCCACTGTATGTACATGAAATTTTTAAAAAATCAAATGATAAGTGAAATAAGGAAATAAAGTGAAGGTTTATTAATTAGCAGAAAATAGTTAATGTCCTGACAGTGCTGAAACACTAATGTTTTTGTAGTACTCTACTATTTTAGACTAAATTCTTCATAACAGTGTTGCGTGAACAACAGCTGTGAAGATTAATTTACATATCTCATTTAGTTATGCGCAACTTTTGTATTGTTTGTCTTTATTTTAGGCAGTACGCTTTCATGCTACACGTTATACTTATGTTGCGGAAAATTACATTTATTTATTGTTAATAAATTTATTCATCTTGGTTTCCTGTAAAAAAATCCTTAAAGATTTAGTAATTATTGAAACGTATTGAAAAATATTTTCTCGTCGATAAATCGCCAAAATTTGGCCTATTATGGCCCATTACGGATTACTGCCGATTAAAATCAGCGCATCCGTCGTTGAATATTACAATACCGTTGTCTGACACATTTGTAACTAATGTTAAAAGAAAATTGTATAATATAATCTGCTGTTTTGTCATGATAAATGATGGATAACCTCAATTTCAGACGTGGCAATAAAATTTTAAAAGTACGATGATTTGCGTCAATAAATGTTTCTGTCGTAAAAGATGTAATCAAGACGTATGCACAAAAAGGTGTATAAGGGAGATGTCATTGCTATACCATTGTAAGATTTGTAAACGTAAAAAAGCATATTATTGCACTCAATGTGTTATAAATGTTTTACTATTGACAAAAATAACATATTTTCTTGCACTTGAGAAAAAAACACTTGGTTTTTGTTTTTTCTATTATTTTCTTCAGCTTGAATCTAAAATAATGGGGTAAATAAATGAACTCACAAACTCGCGCAGTCGAGCGCGCAAGTGATAAGTTCGATGGCCATTTTCAGAGGGGACTACACCTACATACCCTTATTTTTCAGAAAATACGCCGTCAATTTCCTTTTTATATCAAAAATAAAAAAGTGGAAGCCATTCGCATTGTTAAATATAAAGAAAAAAAAACATAGAAAAATGGCAAAACTTACTATTTTTCTGTAGAAATGCAATTTTAAAATATTATTCCGGAATTCCAGCTTATCTAAATATTATTGAACAAAAGAAGTGCATGTTTAAATTTCAACCATTTTTTAACGAAAAAAAGTCAGGACAATAAAGAAACCCATATTTGTCTAAGTTTAACAATTGAAAATACACACAGACAGGGGCGGATACAGAAAAATCTTTTGGAGGGGGCACAGGGAGTTGAATAGCCCCCACCCCCGCCGCCTTCGGTGTTTCATAACAAAGTTTTAATGACTTTATTTTTTAACGTGCGTGTTTTTTATTTATTTATTTATTTTATTTTTAGGATTCCTTCAGGTCAATGAATCTGATTCTAAGTACATGAATATTATGCACTAATATACTTTGAATGTACACGGAAAACATTTTTAACATTTCAAGCCATTTAAATACTAAACCCAATATAATGTCACCGATAGATGCTAGACAATGAGCGGCTTTACTTAGAAACATTGTCATAATGATTCTAACACGAGCGTAAGGTTATTAAATAAACATATACCTCCCTTGAGTTTTTTTAAATTAATTTATGAAGAAAATCATAACTTCATAACATATAAGTTTTACTGAAGAATTCAGATACTATTTCTGTGTGAATTTCAAAACAGTTGCTGATTTGTTCTTAAAGCCATGATACAGTTGAGATAACATATTGATACTACATTCCATTTCCATTAAAAATCATGGTTTCTCTGAGAAACTACCATATGATTTTTTTTATTTTGCATTTTTTATAAGCTGAAAAAGAAATCTATTATTTCGCAAAGGTTTCTGTATCAAACTGACTCTTATAGGTGCGCCTACACATTAAAAAAGAAAAAATGTTAATAATTGATTCTATCAAAGAAGAATTAGTAGACGAAACGCGATAATACGGTCCCTTGAATTTGAAACCAGTGAGTCAAATGTATTCTGCAACTCTGGGCCTCCGACTCCAGTAATACTTCTTTAGCAAACAAAAATGCTTTAAAGCAAAATACGCTATGTGTGTTTTGTGTTCTTTTTAATTAACTACGCAAAAAATGCAAAAGAAAGGTCAATTAAAAAGTAATAAATAAAATAGTGAAATTAATTCATCCTTGGGGGGGGGCACGGGCCCCCTGGGCCTCCCCTAAAACCCGCTACTGCACACAGACACTAGGAGGGGTCGAAAACATGTATATGTTTCCAATTTCAAAGGGGGAAAAATCTAAATATCATCATGAAAATCTCAGAAAAGAAGAGAAAAACACATAGTAGACACACAGAAATACGTTTATGATAAAAGAATAGTTGAAATAGAGAGTGGACGAGAATAGTTACAATAGTAGTTCTAAATGTTTGAAGGTTAAAAAAAAATGGTAATAGAACAAAACTTTATTATGAAATCCATGAGGCACGATGTTTAAAATTAAATAAAATGGAAAAAGTGACCAATACTGCAAGTTATCACCTCGATCCAAGTAGTGAAAAAACATTTTTTCTCAGGTCTCAGAATTTCGATTTCAATCAAGTTGAGTTATTACTGTGGAAATTGAATATTTCCAATGAAAAACAGTAAAATGTTTAGTTAACAAAGAAAACATCCAATGTTTTTGAAAAGATAATAACTGGGTGAGGTTTTTCCACAATAGTTTAAAATTGAAAAAAAAAAAAAAAAAAGATAGAGAGGGAAGGGTCCTCAAACCTAATACCTTACTTTCACGCAACCAAAGGTAAGTCAAAATTGTGTTTTTAGAACTTTAATTTCGGAAAATATCCGAAAGAAAGTTACCAAACAACATCCCTTCTCCTAACGTCATCAAAGATGACCCACAGTTGAATATTTAAAACTTCATTTTTCTAAAATGATCCGAGGAAGAGTCTCGAACCCTATTTCTTCCCCTAACATCACTCAAGGTGACCTACCGTTCCGTTTATAAGACTTAAATTTCGAAAAATCTCCCTACTCCGAACCCTACCAGGCCCCGATCTATAAATTTTAGATATCTGTTGGGTCCCTCTCCAGAGGCAAGCAGTGTATATTTGCTACGTCAATACGTCTTAGTGGTAGTTTTTTTTTAATTTCTTGGGCTGTTAGGCATGAGCTCCCCGCCCTGAGGGGTCAGCGGGTACGCAGGTTCAGACCTGAATCTTACATTCTCAAATACCATCAAAGAATGTCTAAAATTTAGATTTTAATAGTAAGTTTTGAAAATTTGTCAGAAGTCATATAGTCCTAGTCCCATGTAGTATGTAGTCTAGTGGTTGGAATTGTTGCCTTACCTCTGCTCTCCCAGACGACCCGGGCTCGATTCCCGGCATGGGTTATCGGAAAAACTTACCACCTCTCTCGTGCAAACAATGAAATCTAAAAGGCTTTCTGTTAATAGATAAAAAGTTTTTGAGAAAAAGGCAGAGTCCCTGAACTACGTCCTCAACCTCCAAGATTGACAAAGACGACAATTGAAAAAGAAGACATAAAACCATGTTAAGACTTCAATTTTGAAAAAAGTGTGAGGAGAGCTTCCAATTTCCCTTCCTTAACAACATCGATGATCGTTTAAAATTGCATTTTTTGAACTTTCAAAAAAATAACTCAGAATTTGTCTCTGAACCGTATCCAAATGTTATCAAAGGTGACCAAACTGTTTTTGAGAATTCAGTTTCGAAAAAATTTCTGGGCATCACCTATGAGATCGTCTAAAATTCCGTTTCTTGGACTTTACTTTCGAAAACGTTTTCAATCATTGTCATGTTTTTGATACTTAAATTTCGAAATACTTCCAAGAAAGTGCATTGCCTTTCCCCGTAAATTTCATTTAAGATCGTCTAAACTCCAGTTTCAGGCCCCAAATTTCGAAAAAAACCGGGAGGTACCCCCCTCCCCTTATACCATTGAAAATTTATTAAAATTGCGTTCTTTAAATTTCAATTTTGAAAAAATACTCGAAGCGAATCCTTGAAACCCATCCCTATTCGTAAGTTTACCAAAGATGATCAACAGTCGCATATTTACGACTTCAATTTTGAATACTTTCCAGTTAAGTTCCTTTACCCTAAAACCACGAAAACAGCAATTTCAAAAAGTTACAAGTTAGAGACCACAGATCCGTAGACTAGGTTCATATAGCTGCTGTTTCTCGTTCTCCGCAAAAAATAGCACAATTCCCCGCCCCCCCCCCCCCTCGCTTTTCAGTTTCATGACCTCGCGAAGTCCCTGCCTACATCGCAACAGTCTGCTTTCGCATTTTTAATTTAATATTTTCGTTTTGTGTATCTCTACCATTGTTAAAGAAAATAAAACTTAAGTAATTGCATTTTTATTATTTAATCTAGTTTCAATGAATATCGTTTACTTTTATATGAAGCAAGGCTACAAATGCAAAATCTTTATTCGTTTTGTTGATGGTAAGAATGATTACTTTTTATGTATCATAAAAACTGAAAGGTGGGGGGGGGACTTATAAATTTAAAAAATATGTCGGGCAAGCTTGCCACCCCGTCGGGCATTTCCTAGCGCCACCACTGCTGCTTTGAGTGCTAAAAAACCAAAGGAAGATCGCTTACCTATAGTTATTTCATATGAATGTAAGGAACACCTCATTGCTGTACCAAACCCGGATAATTCTACAGGAAAAGAACAAGCACAGGTTGTTTGGAAGGCAGTTTTAGGTTGGAATCTCGAAGACAAGGTTCAAATTCTCTGTTGTGATACTACAGTTTCCAATACAGGTTGTTTCAATGGTGCTTGCGTCCTTCTTGAGCAAAAATTTGACATAGAAAAGCTTTCCTTTGCTTTCCGCCATTATATATATGAACTGGTATTAAAGGCAGTATTCGAAGTGAAAATTAAGCAAGTCACAACAAGCCCTGATATTCCACTCTTCAAAAATCTCAGAGTTTTGGAAAAGCATCGATCGCACTAAAATACAGTGATATTATAGAGGAGCTGCGGAGATGTTCCGAATACCGAATACCGTACCTGAACTTGAAAATTTACTTCGCTTTTAACGTGCTGAACTTACTAATGCTACAGTCAGGGATGTATCGAGAATTGATATAGGATTGTCTATCATAATTTTTAGGTGGAGATACAGAAAATAAATTTAAAATCAAACCTCCGGGAGCCATGCATCAAACTCGTTGGATGCCTCGAGCGATTTACTCCCTAAAACTATTACTATTTAGTTCACGACTAAAATTAGATACGAAGGAAAGTAAAGCATTGTTAGATGTCTGCTTGTTTGTAGTGACAATATACATGAAATTATGGCTTCAATGCATTTTGGCAGTCAAAGCACCCAACAAAGATTTGTGCTTTTTGAAATCTTTGAAAGCGCACGAAACTGTGGACCCAATTATCTCAAAAGCTGCTCTACAAAAATTCATCCATCATTTATGGTATTTGTCTGACGAAATAGCAGTCTTAGCTCTTTTTGATGATGAGGTAGAAGAAGAAACAAAATCCAAAATGGTGACAAATTTAAGTAGACTTCTTGACCCATGAGAAAAGATACATTCCGCCGAAGGAAGATCTTTACGGTTCATGGTAAGTTCTGCACATTGATTTCTTCTAGTTATTACATTAATTATTACTTTATATCGTGCATTTGTTGCCGGTTATTTTATTATTTTGCTTAGAAAACAATTGATGATTTCATATCGGCCAAAAAGCCAGTCATTGTTTACTAGACTTAAAATTAATGATCAACGAGAGTCCCTCTTAATGGGTCAATAATATTTCATTCCTTGATGCAAAAAAGAAGGTCTCAATGTTTAGAGCATTAAACAATGTAGCTGAAAGAGCGGTAAAAATGATGCAGGACTTTCATGGTTTGCTAACAGCTGATGAGGAGCAAAAACAATTTGTGTTACGTTGTGTTCAAGAGCACTGAAAGATCTATCCTGACTGCAAAAGCAAACATTGAAACGAAAATATGTGCAGTAATGTCTCTGGTAGTGTAATATTGTTGTAAATATCTGCTTTAAATAAATTGATGTCGCGTGTAGTAAGGAATTATACAGTTAGTAATCTTTCCACTATAGTCGCCGTACAGGATTTCAGGTCCAACTTTGACCTCAAGTCGGCACGGGTTCCCGTTATTTTATTGCAATAAAACTTTTTTCTCGTGTTTCTGAAGTGAAATCGAAAAAATATGGAGGGTATGCGTATTCGATTTCGAAAAAAAAAATTCTTTTGCCGTCATAGCTTGGGACACCCTAACGTAGGTACCTATTTCTCAAAGTCGGGAGGAGGAGCATTATTATCCAAGTAATTCTGAAAAACAATTGTCGCAAATTTCGCAACTGTTTAAAAAATCATACCAAGAACCTAAAATAAATCATACTTCACAAAATAAGTAACACAAGCACAGCGAGGCGAGATTGGGATTTCGAACGAGTAATTCTTTTAAACGCTGTTTGTACTTCGATGGTCGGATACGGAAGGTTGGAGGCTATGTTCAAAAAATAAATCAACTAACAAATAAACCTTTTTTAAACAAGTGAGCTTCAACTTCCCATTTTAAAGATTTTTCAACTTGTAATATGCTTGTGCTTTTGTTTCTAAACTAGTACTTGTGTTCCGTATATTCATTATTGTTTTAGTTCCATTGGGAGTGATTGCCCACACAGCACACTCGTCTGTAAAACGACTATTTCTCGTCGAAACTCATCTGTACTCATCTACATCTAAAGGTGATATCTGTTCTACGACTAATAAACGTCATTTCTAGATGTTATATTAAACGTCTATAATTGGACGTCTATTAGTTATCCTTTACAGACATAAATTAGATCATCCACAAGGGTCGTCTACTAAACGTCGAATAGAAGTGTCCGGCTGTAGCATTCCCAATAATTTTCTTTTTTCAACAAACGTGAGCATATATCGTCGCCCCAAAGTAGTGTTTCTGCAAGTACTTTTTGTTCTGAAGTGACTCCATGGGACTTCTGATTCGAGAGGAAGTTGATATGAACCTAACGTAAGTATAATATTAACTCCGGAGTAAAGGGGGTCCGGGGGTTTCTCCCCCGGAAAACTTTCGAATTCGTAGTCTTAAAAACGCATTTTAGACGATCTTTGGTTATGTTAGGGGAGAAGAGGTTTGATGGCGCTCACTTGTCTATTTTTCGAAATTGAAGCTCTAAGAATGCAGTTTTAGACGCACTTTTTGATGATGCTAGAGGGAGGAGAGATTTGAGGGCCCATCCAAGATAGTTTTTCTGATTTGGAATCTTTGAAATACATTTAACTGTCTTTCATAATATTAAGCGCTCGGGTGCGACCCCCTCCCTGCCCATTTTTCGAAATTGAAACCTTAAAAACGCAAACATTATGTCGAATAATGTTCAGAAGAGGGAGGTTCGAGGAGTTCTCTGGCGGATTTTTTTTTTTGTAATTGTGCTAAAAACGCAGTTTAATACAATCTTTTCGTAATGTTACGTGAAGGAGAGATTCAAGGCCCCGCACCAAGAATTTTTTTTCATTTGCAGTCTTAAAGATGCATTCTGATTATCTTTTATTATGGTAGGGCAAAAGAAGTTTGGAGCGCTCCAGAGGAAAGTGTTTGATATTGTAAAGTTGTAGCTCTAACAAGGCTGTTTTAGACGATTTTTGGTGATGTTAAGGGGAGGAGAGATTTAAAAGCCCATCCCAAGGAATTTTTTCTAATTTATAGACTTAAAAACGCACTCTAGACTATCTTTGGTAAGCTTAGGGGTTGAAGAGGTTCTGAGGTTTACTCCCAAATTTTTAAGAAATTGCAAATGTAGGCAATCCACAGGGGTGCTCACCCCCCTAAGAGCAAGGGTGCACCCCCTTAAATATCAAGAGCCCCCCAATGAGAAAAATACCCGTCAAAATACAAAAACCCCTAAAAACTTCAATGGCGCAGTCTGCGCCATGACCCTCCCCACCTTGGTGGGCACCACTGCAATCCATGATTCATGAGCATATTTTAGAGGACCATCAATTTTTCGAAATTGAGTTCCAAAAACGTAGATCTTGAAGACTATCAATGATGTTAGACAGCGAGGAATTCTCCCCCGGAAACATTTTGAAACTCAAGCGCCTAAAACAAAATTTAGACTGATATTGAACGATATTGGCGAAAATGAGAGGGGGGACCCTCCCATGGAAACTTTTACAAGTTCTTTTTAAAACGCAGTTTTTAGACGATCTTTGGCAATATTAACATGAGGAGTGGTTTGGAGGGTCCCATATTAAAAAGGGAATGAAGAATAATTACATAGCACTCACAGCATAAAGCCAGTTTTGCAGGGCCCAATTTCCCAATAGGCAGAGTTGTCAGCTGCCTAGGGCGGCAAAATTTTCAGAGGCGGCAAATTTTGCTTTAACCACACATTTTTAAAAGTAATTTTTTATTCTTGAAAGTAAAATGTTTGCATTCGTTTATTTTCTACAGAGGCCAATTTTCTTGAAATTTAATAATAATTACTTTCACACCTAATGAATTTTTTTTTTAATTTTTAAACGTTATATATTTTTTTCAAGTGGACAGTTTTCAAAAGCGGAAACTTTGGACTCCTTGCAATGTAATCCAGTAACAATTACTAATGAAATACTAAGTGAGTGAACGTAATAACAGAGGAAATTATTCAAATCGTTGATTTGTAGGTGAAAAAAAAAATTGTAAAGATGCTGTTATAAAAAAAGATGACAACTGATAAAATAGTTAACACACAAGACATTAAAGTTTAGTGCTCATCAAAGATTCAGCTATATCGATGTTAAATATCTAAGCTAGAGTTTTGACATCAAAACACAGTTGCGATCACAAGAGCACTAATACGTAACTTTTTTTATAAACAAACAGAATTAATTTGGAAAGTCATTGTTTCTTTCCCCCTGTTCTTTTTTTTCTCTAAAATCAAAAAGTCTTTTTAAGCAAACGATGACAAATAATGAAACAACAAAGAAGTTTGTTAATTAATTCTGAAAATAAATATGCTGTCTTATGTGAAGTATATTGACATGCTTAGCATTCGAGACAAATCTCGCTTTCTGTTTACTTCCCCATTTTCTATCATTATATTTTCCCTTATAGGTTTAATTCATGTCTGTATCATTCTTCAGTATTTCATTTGCGTCGTAATTATAAGGAAATGTTTTAAAACTTCAAAGAATGAAAGAGAACATGTTTTATGAAACTATATTACTATGAAAAAAATATAACCATGCTCTATTAATTGTTAATTGTAAATAAATATACATATTGTAAATGTTATTGAAATTGGTCTTATATGAATCGTTTAATAACCTGCCCAAGAGCAGTACTTGAGCCATGAACGATGTACAAAATTAAATAATATAAACAGAGGCGCGTCGAACTAAAATTTTTGGGTTTAGGAAAACTTTAATTTTACCGATTTCTGTGTTGCAATATTGTCTCCCAGTTTGCCGAATCGTCAGCAAAATTTGAGGAACACGGAATTTTTGGAGAGATCACTGTGAGATCCCATCGGGGCGCCCCTGAATGTGAAACGTCATCACTTCTTAATAAGATTGACAGTTTAAATTTATAGAACCCTTTTTTTTTCGTGTTTTTGAGTAAAAGAATTTTTTCTTCTTTTAGGGGGGAGGGGGCGGCAAATTTCCAATCTGCTTTGGGGTGGCATGGAGCTAAATTCGGCCCTGCAGTTTTGTTAATATTTCTAAAACATATGATCAGGGCCGCAAGCAAGTAGCTAGAATTTTGTTAAGGGGCCTGGGGCTCCAAGACGGAATGAACTTTAAAAATGGGGGAATACTGAACAAGAAGCTTTAGCTGTTAATTATATTAATTAGTACTATTTCAATTAAAACTACAGTTATTAATGAATGATAAATAGCTTCAAATTAATTAGTTAATCAAAATTTTAAGGCATTAATAAAAGGTAATTAATCAAAAATATTTTTTAATCACCTCTAGATAGTATGAAATGAAGTCTCCAAAAAGCGTCTCACATAAATTCCCGAATATGCTCGTGAAAAATTACCCGCTCATATTAACAGTTTTTATCGTTGGGAAATGCATATTTTTTTGCTCTCTATGCAATTTTTTTCAATTCTCTAACTTAACTATGGTGGGAAATATTTGCGTTAAAAAACCGAATTTTTCAATGCTTCGCTGCACTTTAGGCACTGTGGGTACGTTCCCCTTTTCAAATCCTTCGTTTCTTTCTTTCTTTTTTATTTCAATTTCTTAAAAGTATTTTATTTTGTTGTGATCCATAACCCTGCCTAGGAGTTGTGAGTTTCCGGGACACAGCGGACAAATTCGTGGCAATTCGTGATTGTGAAAAAATTATATAGTTCGCAATCACGAATTGCGATAGGACCCTACTCGTTGGGTTTCTTGTTTTTCAAATGGAATGGAAATGGTCCAGAAATTGGCACCCGTGGTGGTACTGGTGATTTTTTACAATAGGTAGCACGAGGCATATCCATAAAAAAAAAGAAATGGTAATTAGGTTCCAGTAATAAAGATAATGATTTTTATGGCCGATATCCACCAGTACAAGTACACTAAGCATAATGATTATTTACAGCGTGTAACGTTATGCATTTTAATTTCTTATCAAACTTAACAATGGGTATTAGTAATCTGTAAATATTAAAGACGATTAGATGACGTTTCGCTGTTTAAGTTAATCTATATAGGCGTTTTTTAATGAAAAAACATTTTACACACAAAAAAAAACTTTTTTTTTTAAATATAAAGTTTGCTTGAGTTAAGGCCTGAAATAAATATGAATAAAATCAAACCGCAGAAGATTTGTAACTATGACGAAGAAAATTTCACTCTCTAAATAAATATTAAAAACAATTGTCGTCACAGAAATCTAAAAAATCAGAGCAGCATCAGTTTTGTTGAAATGAGGATAATAAGCTATTCGTGATTGCTCAATAACCCTAAGACAAACTACAGGACTACTGGAAACACAAGGAGTGTGCTGAATGACAATATGTTATTTATTCGATGCTATTGTTGTCTAAACGTAATATTTAGATGGGATACCAAACTAAGGTGTAAGGCACAAAATTGTAAAAATGAAACACATTTAAAAAAAAATGCAATACAACTTACGTATCATTTTTGGAGTGCGTTGAATTTTTTTTCTTCTGTATTTCGATTTTTTCCCTAATTTGAGGAAGAAAAAGTTAACTATGGACACCAATAATAGATATGCGTTGTGCAACCTCAGAGATTCACAAGCTTCTTGTAGGAGCCCTTGGCACCTTCTGAAAATGTGGTGCTGTCTACAACGACTCCGCTGCTGACAACCCCTTCCCTGATCATCCCAAAGTGTCACTTTCCTTTCGCTATATGGCCCAGGGCTTTGATATGGCCTTCCCTCAAAACCATTCCTACAAATGAGAATGGGATGATTTCAGGGCCGGATTAAGCCAGCGCGGGGCCCGTAGCAAATGTTTCCAAGGGGCCCTCGTTTTCGAATGATAAAGTAAACAATATAGCACTTCTTCATGGAGACGGGAGGTGTACTTATAACATGCATGAATACCTGCACATAAATGTGGATATAGTTTTAGAGCTTTACGATGGTTATGATCCCCTTCTATTGCCCCTTGTCTTCCCGTCTCTACACGTTTTTAACTTTTAATTCCAAAAACGTAATTTTTTATGATATAAAGGGAGGGGGGTCCGGGGGATACTCCCGTAAAATTTTCGATAGTTCAATTCTAAATCTCAATTCTAACGACCCCTGATCATATTAGGAAGAGAAGATTCGGAGGCCATTATTATTTGGAGAAACTGAAATCGAAGAACGCGATTGTATCCTATCTTAGGTAAGATCAAAGGGGAAAAAATTGGGTTCACAGCGACTCTCCAGGCAGTTCTTTTTAAATTGAAGTCTTAAATAAAACTGTAGATTATCATTAATGATGTTATAGAGAGAGGAAAGAGTGGTGTTCAAGGAGGTCTCATTGGAAAATTTATGAATTTATTATCTGTTATTAATCTAAAATTACAATTTTAAGCAAAAATTCTCGAAATTATATACTCCGAAATGGTATTATTTTACGTTCTTTGGTGATTTTGGGGCGGAGTTCGAAAAAGCTTTCCCCTTGAAATTTCTCGAAAGTGAAGTTGTGAAAACGTGATAGATACACTGTAAAAAAAATCCGGAAACGTTTCTGAGTATACCGTGCAGCTGCGGTTCATGAAATTTTCAAAAACGTTTCTGAGTATTTCGGAATTCTCTTTCTATAATGTCCAGAAACGTGTCTGAGTATTTCGGAATCCTCTTTCAATGTTTCTGAGTATTTTGGAATACTCTTTCTGTAATTTTCAGAAACATTTCTGAGTATTTCGGAATCCTCTTTCCGTAATTTCCAGAAATGTTTCTGCGTATTCTGTGCAGCTGTGGTTCATGAAAGTTTCGAAAACGTTTCCGAGTATTTCAGAATCCTTTTTCCGTGATTTTTCTAAAATAAAATTCTTTACTATAGTATTGCATACCATATCAGTTTCAGTTCTTTCATATCTAACAGCAATGAAACAAGCAATTTTAGAATCATTCGTGGATTTTTTTTTTTTTTTTCTGAATTTCTAATGACAAATAGCATGGTTAACAGCATAACATATGCACATTTATAAATTTTTAAAAATTTATGAAATAATATAGTAGTTTCATTCCTAATCACAAAATCGTCAGGGGAGGGGAGGGGGGGTACTTTCTCAAAAGTGGGATTGTTTGTTAAACAATCTTACACTTCAGTTTTTCTCTCAATATTTTCAAGACTAAATTATCAACATATTGTATTTGTAATGCAGAACTTAAAAACATATCTTGTATCAAACTTGATAGCTTTTATTTTCGGATAAAATTTGACAGAACTTACCTTCCCTTCGCGTCAAATCTCTTTCTCTGACGACCAAAGTGTACCGAAAAGTGCAACAGAGAAATTGGTGAATTTAAATATGACACCCAAGACCTCCTGTTGGAACCATTCGGGTTGATTCTTCTGTTCTTGCCCTTTTCCAGTTCATCACAAATATAAATACTTAATCAAAATAGGTTACTGATTTTATTTTTACAATGTGCGCAAAATGCATTATATGTTTTATTTATTAAAACATTGAATTCTATTGCATGATTACTCCATTTCATATATACGAGATTCCCCCCCCCCCACACCATAAGAGTGATGGTGAACCCATAAAATGCTATAAAGCGCCGGCGCCCCCCTTTTAAAAAAAGCAATCCCTGAAAATGTCAATGGCAGTCTGCGTGGTGAACGCCCCTCGTCTTCTCCCCATATGTACATTGTATATTAATAACATAGTATTTAAAAAATGATCACTTTTAAAACAATGATATGAAATAATATTTCTTTTTATTTCGGCTTGTAAATGCAGCTGTTCAATTTTTGCCACTAACTCATTCCTCCTGACTATCTTATATTAAACTAGTATATCCACGAAGGAAATGTTATTTAACGAACAACTAATGTCAAGAAAGAAATTTTTTATTGTCAACCACATTTAACAAAATGAATAAGCACATGAATTAATTGCATAACTATGTTGCTTACCAATAGATAACTGGGCCATTTTCTAATGGTATAAATATTTTTAAATAAATGAATAAATTATAATAAAAAAAGATAAATAATACTGGTACATTTTTTGTGAAGCATATTACAATACTAGAAAATATTTGCATTACCATATTTTTAATGAATTAAACGATTTTTTTTTTTTTTTTTTTTTTTTGAATCAATGTGTGTATATCCAAGTATTTCGAAATAACTTTTCTGTGATTGCTTTTCAAACATAAATCTTATTTCTTTTGCGTAATTAATCAGTTTCAATTGTTTACAACAAATAGTACACTGCGCACATAGGTATGTAGGATAACTTTAAATTAATTCGATAAACCCATAAACAGTTACAATTGGAGCCTCATCAAATGCAAATCAACAAAAATATAAATGTATATAACAACATGCTTTAAAATATTCATTAATACTTACAGGGGTGCCCATCCCCCCCCAAGCTCAATGGCGCAAATTCCCCTCCCCCCCCCCAAAAAAAAAATCTCGCTTTCGAATCGGGTTAAACATAAATTTTGAAAGTATCTAATTTCCAGTCGAATTCCCGGGGGGAGGGGGAGCGCTAACAAATACGATTTGAACTTAAATATTGTTGGATTGTTCCGCCTCGCCTTCCCAAAATTTGCAACGTGGACCTTGAGTAAACAAGTTTTGGAGACCCCTGAGTTTTGCTGCACCTTTTTTTTTTTTCAAAGGTATGAATAATTACAGGGAGAATGGATTCAACTTTCTGTTCAGGGATGGAGTGATTACTAGATGTATGCAATATGAACCTTGAAACAGAAATATAATAGTCAGTTAGCTAAAAAGTACGGGGGGGGGGGTCTCCCCCGAAAAATTTTAGAAAATGTATTTTTAAAACCAGTTTTAGACGATCTCTGGTGATGTTTGGGGAATAAAAGGTTTGATGGCCTCTTTCCGGTAATTTTTCAATATTGAAACTTCAAAAACGCAATTGTAAATAGTCTACCGTTGTGTTAGGGAGAAAGGCAGGTTCGGGGGCTCTCCTCCGATAAGTTTTCAAAATTGTAGTTCTAAAAACGCAGTTTTTGATTATCTGTGGTAATGTTAGGGGAAAAAAGAGATTCGGGGGCTCGCCCCCGGAAAATTTTCGTGATAAAAGTCTTTAAAACCGTATTTTAGACTATCTATGGTTAGGGGACAGGCAGTTTTCTGAAATTGATCCTCTAAAATTACAATTGTAGCCGATCTTTGTGACGTTAAGAAAAAGAGTTTTCGGAAGCACTCCCGGAATTTTCTCGAAATTGAAACCCTAAAATAAAATTTAAGACGATCTTTAATAATGTTGACGAAAGTGGCGCTCCACTTAAATTTTCGAACCTGTAGCTTTACGTAAAAACGCAGTTTTGATAGATCTTGATCAGGGCCGTCGCTAGGTCAAATAATTGGGAGGGGGGGTACGCATTTGGCTGCCCCTTAATTGTTTAAAACGCATCCAATATGCAGAGAGAGAGAGATTTAGCTTCTGGTTTAGCAGGGATAGTCATTTTACTGGACCTTAATACAAGCAATATAAATTTAATTGTAAGGAGAATATTCAATCAGAAATAGGGGGTGTCGAAATGCTACCTCCTGGAATTTTTTCGAAATTGAAGATATAAAAACGCAGCTATATTTTAAGTTGGAGAGGAAGTAAGTAGAGAGGAGGTCCAATATATCCAATAATTTTTACAGAAATTTTGGTTCCCAAAACACAATCGTACGTTGTATTTGATTATGAGAAAAGGTCCGGGGGTTCTCCCCCGGCAATTTTTCAAGATTTTTAGTTGAAAAACTCGGATTTAGATGATCTATGGTGATGTTATAGGAGGAAGAGACTCGAAGTCATCCCCTGATAAATTTTCAAACTTCTTCAAACTCCAAGCACGTAATTGTGAATTATTTCTGATTGCGACTGGGTAAAGGAGGGTCCGGTGCTCTCCCCCGGGAAAAATTTGAAAATTGCAGTTCGAAAAATGCAGTTTTAGACGATTTATAGTTATATTAAGGAGAATAGAGATGCGAACGCCATCCCTCCAAAAGTTTTTGAAAATGAAAGCTCTAAAATGTGGTTGTTGACTTCTTTGTTAAAATGGAGTGCACCACCAATTTCTTGAAACTAAAGCTCCGAAAACGTAATTTAAGCTTTACCGAACTTACTTCACTTACTTCACTGAAGGTGGGGGGGGGGGGGGTATTGAAGGGGCTCGCGCACAGAAATGTTTCGAAATTGAAGCACTAAAAGCGAGATTTAAGACGTTTTTCGGTGATGTTGGCGAGAGAGAGAGGGGAGCATTCTCTCGAAAAATTTCCGATCTGTAGAAAACGCTGGTTTAGAAGATTTTTGATAAGCTAATGTTAATGGGTGGAGAGATTCGAAGTCCTCCCCTGAAAAATTTTCAAAATTGAAATTCAATTAACGCAATCGTAGGCAGTGCCGATCCTAGGGTGTCGGCCGCCCGTGTGCAAAGACCTAATGTGCCGCCCCCCAAGAGTAATTTGCATATTTTGACTAAACTTTAACGTCTATATAAATCTTTCTTTAAATTTCTATGCCAAGTTCGAATTTAAAAAAAGGGGGGGGGCAGAAGAATGATCTTATAAAAAGGAAGACATTTTTTATAATAAGAAACTCCTTAGGTACTTTCTTCGGTGACATCAGAGAAGGGACGGAGGAAGGGGAAGCGTGGGGGGAGGTGTCAGGGGTTCAGGGGAGGAGGATTGCTCCCAGAGAATTATCGAAATTGGCGTATGAAAAATATTTTTAGTTAATCTTTAGTTGTATTTGGTTGCAAGGACAAAAGAGTCAAGTATAATTCAAGGTGCATGGAGAAATTTTCGAAATTGACGTCAAATATCGTAATTTTAGGAACTTTTTCGAGACTTTAGGTGAAAATAATGTTGCAGTTCTTTCCTAAAATTCTTTCAAAATTGAAACCAATTTGAAAATATCTCTTAAGACCGTAGCTTAGGAAGGATCGGCGTTCTTCCGGAAAAATCTCCGAAACTGAAATTTTAAATCCGCAATTTTGGGTTACCTTTGTTGACGTTCAAAGAGGGAGGGAGATTCAATCGTCTCTCATCGAAAGATTTCGAAATATAAGTTGAAAATGCAAATTTAGGCCGTCTTTAGTGGCGGTAGGGTATCTGGCAACTATCCTCCGGTAATTTCTCGACACTATTTTTTCAAAAACCCATTTTTGGCTAGATTTGAAAACAATAGGGGAAACGTGAAAATATTCCGAATCAAAATAGTTTTCAGAACTGAAATCCATTATAGGCTATTTTTGGTAAGGAAGGGTTTTGGAGCTCTTAAGCGGATATTTCTAAAATCGCAATTTTATATTAATTTTTGGTGACGTTAACAAAACTGGGAAGCTTCTACGGATCTTTCGGATATTTTTTAACATTAATATCTAAAAAATATAGCTATAGACTTTTGTCCACCTAACCTCGACGATTGATGGATATGACCCAGCGCCGTAAAAAGTTACATGAACCTGGCAGTTCTCCACCGGAATTATTTAGAAATATGTCCCAAAATCGTATTTTAAGCATTGTTTGATAACGATGGGACTAAGAGCGGGCGGGGGTTCAGTGTGCCCTCACGAACGGTGTTTTTGAAAATGAAGTCGATTTCAGGCTAGTTTTGGCAAAAAGCTGTGGCTCCACGGAACCGTCTAAAAACGAAATTTTCAGGTATAGTGATTGCGTTGGAGAAAAGGGGGATCCGGGATTTTTCCCCAAAAGTTCTTTGAAGCTGATGTTTGAAAAACACC